>NW_016107765.1:896466-898977 GCF_001604975.1 Cebus imitator | reverse complement strand
TTTGAGACAGAGTCTCACTCTATTGCCCAGGCTGGAGTGCTGTGACATGATCTCGGCTCACTGCAACCTCTGCCTCCCAGGTTCAAATGACCTGCCTCAACCTCCTGAATAGCTGGAATTATAGGCATGTGCCACCATGGCTGGCTAATTTTTGTATTTTTAGTAGGGATGGAGCTTCACCATGTGGGCCAGGATGGTCTTGAACTCCTGACCTCAGGTGATCTGCCCGCCTTGGCCTCCCAAAGTGCTGGGATTGCAGGTGTGAGCCACCACTCCCAGCCTTCTTCTTTGTTGTGGAGTCAGTGAGGCCACCAGGTAAGGGACAAGGGTTTAAAGATTTAAATGCTGAGCTAAGTAACTGCGTGTGGACTGTGATAAATCTGCAGGGGTTTTCTTGCTTTTGTGTTTCCTACCACCGCTCTTGGCCTGCCCTTCTTAGAGCACTGATGTGATTTCCTTTATTAATTTGCCAGTGCTTTGCCTATAAATTCCAGGTGCATCTGAAGAGAGATATATTTCTAAGGAAGAAACTGGAGGCTTGGACTAAAAATGACTAGAGATTTAATGAAATATGATCAGCTTAGGCTTCTAACACACTCTCCAGAGAAGAAAACTCTAGGTGTTGAGTTAGGAGGTATGAATTCAAATCTTGGCTCATTTCTTTTCTAGCTATGTGTCTTCAGCAAGTCAAAACTTTTCTAAGCCTTAACATACTAACCTGAAGAATGCTGTAAAATTTTAAATGGGTGAACATGTGAAAAGGGGATAATGTGTAAGCAAGTGTTTAGTATTAGTTACATGCTAGGAACACAATACAATTGTGTTGCATAAATGAAATTTGTTTATACGTAACTTTGTTCTCATCATAATCCTTTATATGGAAAGATGTGAAAATAACTATCACTTAACTCATGCCATAGTTAAATGTGGGTGAAATGGCTACCTCTCCAGTTTACCATCTGGAACATGTGGACTGTAAGTTCAGTTTGGGCAGGAGGAGGCACCTGGGCTCCTGCATCACCTCCATTCCGGCTACGTTGGCCAAAATGCAAAGTTAGGCTGGCAGATGCCAGCTAATATGTCAATGGTACACACTAATTCTCTCTTCCCCACTTAAAAAATGTTTAATAAATCTCATCGTTTAACACTGATAATTGTAATAATAAAGAGAATCATAAAGCAAGCACATTTGAAGAAATGGCTGATGTTTCTGACGACATTCTTGTGTGAGCTGCTGTTACAACCCTGTTATTTTATCAACACAAAGAAAAAGAACAATACATTCTTCATTGATATAGTAAGTCACATTGCTTTATGTCTCCTGCCCACAGACTTAAACTTTAAGAGGCACATAAATAAGCAACTTAGCATATGTGACCTCCTGACCGTCAAGTGTTAAATTCCAGGAACTATATTACTCCACCACTTTTATTTGTCTGTGGGAAATCAGTTGATTTATGCCTGATCCCAGGATACAATAAAAATGTACAGGTATGCAAAACTAGGACTTGTGGAACCAGTCAAATAAAAATTTTTGTTGCCCTTAAAATCTACAAATAAAAGTAACCTTTGATTAAGGATAATATGCTTTATATCATAGTTTTATCAGAATTTGGCAAAACGTATCCAAATAATTTAATTTCAATATAGTACATTGCATCACAGCCTTTGAAGAGAAAGATCCCTGCTTGATGAAAAGTTTCTTATTTACAAAGGAGTTATGGGAAAATGGCAGTTCTACCAGCATAGACGAGGTAGATTAACAGAAACATTCAGCCGAGTAGGATCTGAAGTTTCTCAAATTTGGCTTATTTACATTGTCCATTCATTCTTATTTTATGGGCTTTAGAACTTCAGATGGGGTCCAGCTAGGATTATAAACCAAAGTGCCAAAATAACCCGCAAGAGTGTTACAAAGGAATTCCCAGCTCAGTTTTCAGACTCAAGAGTTGGAATCATTTCAAAAGGATTCTCAGCTCTTATATATTTTAGGCAGGTCTACATTGATATACAGTGAGACTCAAAAGCAACTTGGAGAATTTCCATCTCATTAACACTTCATTTATGGTATACCTGTGTCGAGCCTTGGAGTTCTAGTCTTAGCTTAAATGAGGGAAAGAAAACTTCTGTAGCAAATACTAAGCTGAGTACAGATTCTGTTGTATATAGTCATGATTGAAGCATGCTCACATCACTTTTGAACTCAGATTTCTCAGTCTTCTTCAAAGGATGAAATATTTCTTTAAAAAATTGTATGCATTAATTTTTTTCTCTTTCATTAAATATTGTTTATTTGTACCCGATTCATTTTTCAAAAGTGGATTTTTGGTGGTCAAAATTATTAAACAAAATCACTTGGGTTACATGTCATCATACATTTTTTTTGGAACATGTACAATCCCACTCTGAAAACACTCTATATAAGTTGGGGTTTAAGAAAATGTCATGGCCGGGTGCAGTGGCTCACTCCTGTAATCCCAGCACTTTGGGAGGCCAAGGCTGGCAGATCAC
>NW_016107765.1:867674-896236 GCF_001604975.1 Cebus imitator | reverse complement strand
AAAAAAAAAAAAAAAAAAGAAAAGAAAATGTCACAGTGGAAACCTCAGCAGCAGTTAGACAGGGATTGTGCTTCAATTGCTTTTGTAATCCCAAAGTTTAATGCAGTATCTGTAACGTTGCAGATGCTCAATATTTGAGAATGAGGAAGTAAATGAATGAACAGGAAAAAGTTTTCCTGAATGTATCCAGTTTATTCCAGACAGACTTTGTTCAGCACTCCCCTGTGAATCAGAACAAGACTTTGGACTACATAAGAAGGCATAGGGGTCATCACTGGGGCCCTGTCAAGCTTCAGGGAAGCAGGAAAGCAGGAAAGAACTGACAGCTACCAGGGTCATAGTGCAGATTATATCAGAAAGTGGTTTTAGCTGACTATTGGGTTGGAGGTCTTGTGGCATCAGGAATGTACAGCTTTGTGATTAGTTTATAACTTTGAATTACCTGTAATTGTGATCAGGTAATGGAAAGTATCAGGGACTTCCAAAATAATTTGTATTATATAAATATATATATATTTGACATGCTATACATCAGACTTACATTTTTAATTGAGATTCTCACAAGTCAAGACTAAAATCAGTTATTCTCACTGTTATAACTCACTTTCACTAAAGCTTATTTGAGATTAAAACATAATTTGAAAAATTCAAAGATAAAATGACTATATATGTATATGTATATATATATACATACATGTACAAAACATTTTGTATGAGTACACACACACATACTCACATAGTAAAAACATTTATATGATTCCATATTATTTATAATGATATATAGCCCTTTATATATATGAAAATATGTGTGTATATATATACATATGGATTAGGTATATATGAAATTGCATACATACATGGAATTGTATGGGTGCTACTATTATGTGAGTATACGTACATGTGTGTGTATATGTTTGTTTTGGTGATGGCATCATTCTTTTATTCACTAAACATTATTGAACATTTCCTGCATCTGGGAACTCTAGATGGGCACTTAGAATACAAAAAGTGAATCCGTCCAGTCTCTGCCTTTAAGAATATCATACTATAGTGAGGAAGCCAGATTCATAAGCCCATCTGTGCAGTTTAAAGATGATGTAGGAAAATACTTTATAGAGGGGCTTAAGAAAAGAATGTTCCAAATATTCATCAATGCCTTCCACTTATCACATGCAGGCCTTTCCTTTCTTTCTAGTCCTATTCATCATCCAAGTAATGAATTTGCAGATAATTTTTTACTTTAATAAAACCTCAAAATGCTTGTGAGTGTTGGTGGGAAGGTTTTGATTTATGCCTCTAAAAGCTGTAAAACATTTTGCTTTTCCCAACATCACATGAAAATGTGTTGCTTGAACTTTGGAGAGAATTCTTCCCTTTTAAATTTCTTCCCTTTTATCATACTGTAATTTGTTAAATGGAATGAATCATTAATGGATTTCTTGTGGTTTTTAAAAGTAACCACATTTAAATACATATCTTAGCAACAATCAGAGAGTGTGTGCAACTCTGTAGACACCTTGGAAGTAAATATACAGTCATAAATATGCATGATCAGACTGATGAAAAAATAGCATTGTTGTTTGTGTCATGATCTATGAGTGCAGGTATGGTTGGAAAGTATGATGAATTATGAACATTCTGTTTCAGGGTTTTCATCTGCAAAATGGAACTAACAATACCTTCTGTTCCTGCTACATAGAATTGCCATGAATTTCAAATAAGATAATATGAGAAAGTGGTTTATGAGGTAGAATTTACTTTATAAATACATGTCTGGCCAAGGTGTGCGGGCCATCTGGCTGCATATCAGACTCTCACAGGTTCCTAACTACCAGGATGGCTTCTCCAGGTGACTACAAGGATATATTTTACATTTATAGATGTCTTCCAAATCACTTTTCCACCTCTTTCAAAAGCCCAATTCTGTCCTCCTTCCTTGACCTGCTTCTCTGTGCTTTAGGTTCTATCTTTGCTTCTGTCTTTGATTTTGATACTTTGGTAACAATATCATTTCCTACTAAGCTACTTTCTGTTGTGCCATCCCATCAATGTTGCCCCTCCATTGCCTTTCCCAGTTTGATGCGGAATTCTTCCTTGAAGCTGTCCTCTCTTTTTAAGCCCAAGCTCCTGTGATCACATGATGTTCTCATTGGGCTTGCCTGTGCAGTTTTACAAGGCAGCAGTTAGTTGAAATTTTTAGAATTATCCAACCCTATTTAATAATGGCAAAAGTGCTGAGCATTTACTTTCCAAAACAGCTGAGGTCTCTGAGAAGGGCTGGATGGCATACTCACTTGAAGAAAAAAAATCTTGTACTCTAGATGCACTTAGTATATAAAATGTATTGACTCGTTGAATAGTTTTAACATTGCTTCCAGTCCTTCTTTGGAATAAAAAGGAAAACAGCTGGGCCTGACTAGAATTAATTAGACACCTCAAATATGTTCTTTTGATGAAAAGATTACACAAGATCTATTGAAGTATGATGTTTAAGACAATAGGCTTTTATTTCAGAGAAACCAGAGCTTAAATTCTGGCTATAACATTTATTAGATTATGATATAGGACAAGTTACTTGGCCTCTCCAAGTCTCAGATTCCTCATATAAAATGATATTGATCAGCTCCCTTTTTGCTTAAAATGTAGCAAGCTGCCAGAGAATGTCATTTTACTCTACCAACAAAAATAACAACAAAATCTGTGAAAACATTGCTCTTTTTAAAGAGATGAGACTTCTAATCACAGAATCTTATTTTCAAAGGCTGAGAAACTCCCTCCAAAGAGAGATTAGAAAAATAAACCTTTTCACCTTGGGAAGATTATGAAAGAGAGGTGACTGTCAATTACAGCCAGTAAGAAGAAAATAGCCAAAATTTTAATACATTTTAAAAGGCCAAGTATAAATTAATATGAAAGAGTAGAATCCCCAGGAGTTCAGATATGTGTGAAGTCCATACTTTCTAAGTAGTTTTTAAATTTACAGGCCCACCTGTGCCCATAAAAAGTATTCAGGGATGGGGAGGAAAACTAAGTGAACACCCTCAACGGTGCATCTTCATATTTTTCTCAAATGAAGTAAAAGTCATCTGTTCCCAGGAAAGGGGTGGGTAATTCCTTCTTCTCCTAGCACCCAGGCAAAGAACTTTAAGTGGGAGAAAGTAAAAGCAAAGTAGTTTGCTTCTGGAAGAGGGGTTAAAAACCCACCTACTTCCAGTCCCAGGAAAAGGAAAGGAGGAAGGAATAGAACCAAAACCTGTATATCCCAACCAGAAAGTTTGTTTTGCGTTATAAGCAATAGCAGTGCTTTTTACTGCTCAGAGAGAGAAGCAATCCACTGTCAAGGTATAAAGTAGCCAGGAAAACCATTTTTATAGATGATTTAGACATCATTATCAGATAGAAACTTTAAATAAACTCTGCAGAAGGGCTAAGAAAACTCCTGTCAATAGAAATAGGCATGAGTACCTTGGAACCAAAAGAGGACTTAAAACAAAATCTATATTCTCCAGGAGAGAGGAAAAAAAACTGCTAGGACTCAGGATTTTGAGATGATACAATGCACATGGGGAAACATACAGTAGTCTCTCCCACCCAAGTCCCCCTACTCTCCTACAGAAATAAGGGAACAATTTGGCTACCATGAGGATGGGCAGGAACACTGAGAGAGCTCCATTCTGAAGGTCTAGACACACAGGAATTACCTAAGTACAAGGCTGGGTCAGGAGACTAGAAAACCACCCACTTTACCCGTCACACCATGAACCGTGTGCAAAATAATAAGAGAGAACAACAGTATAAAGAGATACTCCTTCAATGGCATAAGCATATAAGGACTGTTAAAAATTGAGACTAGAGAAAGAACACAGGGAAAAATCCTCCTATGACAAAATCCAATTAAGCCCAAGGTATCGGCAGTGAAATGCTAGTGAAATGTGAAGTTATTGCTGGGATGAAGGTTACCATGGCAATAACAAAACACAAACCAAGCTCAAAAACTGATTAAACTGACTAAACCATTCCAACATGGCACACATATGAATGGCATGAGAAAATAAAAGGCATGCCTATTTTCTAGGATAAAGACTATTTACCTCAGTCTATATTATTTTAAACACAATGTTCAACAATAAACCAAAGATTACATCATCCACACATACTCATAGGTTGGGGTGGGGGTAAAGGGATGGAGGGAGAGAAAGAGAGAGAGATACTAAGAGAGAAGCAACCCACTGTCAAGGTATAAAGTAGCCAGGAAAACCAGATTTATAGATGATCCAGACATCATTATCAGATAGGAACTTTAAATGAACTATGTTTAATATTTTAAAGGATTTAGTGGATAGATGTTCTACATGCATAAACAAATGAGCAATTTCAGCAGAGATGAAAACTATATAAATATGTGTCATGTGCAAAGGGGCAAAATAAAAAAATACAATGTCATACAAAATTCCTTCAGTGGGTGTATGAGGAAACTGGACAGAGCAGAGAACAGACTCAGTTAAGTAGAAGATAAATTAATGGAAACATAAAGAGAAAAAAAATAATGATGCATTCAGTTGCTATGAAACAATATCAAATGTTCTAATATGTGTGTAATTGAAGTCCTAGACGAGAGAGAGAGAGAAACTTGGCAGAACAAATCTTGAACAGGATAGGTAAGAATTTATCAAAATAATGAAAGTCAACAAAACCCCAATTCAAGAAGCCTAGATGATCCCAAGCACTATAAGTATAGATCAATTGATCAATTGATACATAGATAGAAAAAATAGAAACACTAGTCACACTATACTTAAACTACTGCAAACCAAAATAAAGAGAATTTTATGGGAGTCAAAAGAAAAAACAACAAAACGCATTATACATAGGGGGACAAAACTATGAACAATAGCAAATGTTTTATCAGAAGTTACAACTTTAAAGTACTTGGAGGGGAAAAGCCTGCCAATTCAGAATTTTCTATCTAGTAAAAATATGTTTATAAAAATAAAGACAAAAAACAAAACAAAACAAATCTGAGATACTTATTGCCTGTAAATCTGTATTATAAGCTTTGTAAAAGTAAGTTCTTCAGGCCAGACTGTAATAGTAGATGGAACTTTTGATCTGCATAAGACATAAAGAATTCTAGAAGTGGTAAAAATAAAAATAAATACAAAAAACATTTGGTTTAATTTTGAATTGTTTTAATAAAAAATATTAAAAACTTAAAAAATATTAACAGTTTAATTTGGGGTTTATAACATACAGATATGAACTGCATTACAGCAATTTCATAAAGGATGGACTGATGCAAAACAGTATACTGTTTTAGGATTTGTAATGGTATCAAAAGTGGTTAAATATTATTTGAAGATAAACTGGATAAATTTTAAACATATAATTTATGCACTACAGTAATCACTAAAAAATTGAAAAAGAAAGAAATTGTGGGAAGTAAAAAAGTTCTTCTTCAAAGTTTCCTTTCTCATTGAAGAATAAATTGTAGGTGTGCTAGTAACTCTTTGTTAAGCTGTATCCTATGTAGCTGTTAAACATGCCATGCTTATAGTCATGTAGCACATTTTATGTCCTTGTACTTCAAGATATCTCTGCTGGGCATGCTCACAGGCGTGTCACAGCTCGCAGCCTATGCCTCTTCCTTATTTGGACTTCCTTTTTGTTCTCCATTGCTTTTACCTATTTAGGAAGGTTTTAAGTTATTGGCCAATTGGGTTTTAGTTTAAATTGTGAGGTCTGGCTCCAACCAATGGAGATCAGACAGTAAGAACAACCCCAAATGTGTACGGGATAAATATGTCTGCTTTTCTTTTGCTCATCAGACTCTGGTGGCAAGAAGGTTAGCGAGGGTACCCTTCCTGCAGTGCAGAAAATAAAAATTGCTTTGCTGAGAGATCCATTGTTTCAATGCTAATTTTTCTTTGTGGCACTGAGTATCTATTTCCAACAGATGACTAACTAACAAGCCTAAGTGTAAATAAGATAGAGTCATAAAAAATAATACAGCAGAAGAAAAGAGAGAAAAACAAAAATGAACAGATTAGACAAAGGAAAAATAAAATAAATAGCAAAATAGTAAATGGTTTAAATACTCCAATTAAAAACAATATATATTAAGGTTGAAACAAAAAGTAGAAATAAACTATATGCTGTCTATAAAACAAAACCTTAAAATATAGCAACACAGACAGGTTGAAAGAAAAAAGAAGTAAAGAGACATATAACATAAAGAAGTGAATTCCCCAAGAAAAAATAATGTGTAAATTTGTATGCACTTAATAATAGTGCTTCAAAATATGTAAAGCAAAAATCTGATAAAACAAAAGAGAAATGGGTATATTCACAAGTTAAAATGCATATTTTAACTTTGCTATCTAATTAATTTATGGAATCAGTAGGCAAAATTTTATTAAGAGTGTAGAAGACCTGGTTAATAGTATCTAATAACACTAACCTACTTGATGATATAAATCTAATTAACATTTAAAAAGCACTGTACCTAGAGTTTCCTTTGTCTAATCTGTTCTAATTCTCATGTACACATGAAACACTTACCAACATAGACCATATTCTAGTTAACAATGAATTATGCAACCATTGGAAATAGTTTTCAACTATAAAACTCTCAGCAAACTAGGAATAGAAGGAAACTCCCTCAATCTGATGTAGGATATCTACAAAAAGCCCACAGCTAATATTAGATTTAGTAGTGAAAGATAAAATGCCTTGACCCAAGGTCAGGCACAAGGTAACAGTGTTTATTTTCACTACTTCTTTCCAACATTTCACTGGAGGTAATACCAAGTACATTATAGCAAGAGAAAGAAATAAATGACATACAGATCAAAAATAAATAAATAAATGTGTCTCATTTACAAACAGGCTAATTTGCTGTAAAGAAAATATCAAGGAATTTACAAAAATATCTACTAGGACTAATAAAATAAGCTTAGCAAGGTCACAGTAAATAAATCAATATAAAAATCAATTGTTAGCAGTAAGCAATTGAAAATTGGAATTTATAAAAATATCATTTAAATATTACCAAAGTCATGAGAGGTTCAGGCATGCATCTAACAATATATCTGTAAGATTTGTATGGTAAAAATGTCAAAATGTTGCTGAGACAAATTAAAGACCCAAATAAATGCAGACATATACTATATTCATGGTTAAGAAGATTCAATATTTTTAGGATGTCAGTTATTCCCAGATTTATCTAAGATTCAATGCAACCATAGTCAAAATCTCAGAAGGCTCTTTAGTAAAACTTGTAAGGTGATAGAACATTTTATATGGAAAAGCAAAAAGCCAAGACTGACCAATAATGTTAGAAACAAGTATAAACCTAGTAAAATCACACAACCTGATTTCGAGGCTTACAGTAAAAAGGATGAATAAATTATATCTCAAGAAGTCTGACTTTTAAACATGGACATCATAAAGTACTTACCTCAAAGAATTGCTTTATGAATTAAATGAAGTGGAGAGTACGAGCACAGAACAAGCATAGCTGCTATTGTCATTGGCAGTTGTTATTGTTAGAGAGTTATAGAGGAAAATCTCTACTTTCCACCTGGGCCCTCCCACACTCCCCTTCCCTTACCCCTGCCACTAAATGTTTAAGAATTAAAATGTCTTTTTATGTGAGCTCTGTCTTTTTCTGGGTGCTCTCTATAGACTCAAGTCGTTAATAGGTCTTGTACCTGTTAATAATTTGTATTCTGGGGCATCAGCCTCTAATGTGAGCATCTTTCATTTTACCCGTTGAGTGCAATTGTGAAGCCTTGACTGGAAGCATTGTTGTCCCTGATATAAGTATGACAGCTTTTCCAGTTAACAGGAGAGATCTTGTTAACACATAGGCAATTTGAAAGTTGAAGCTGATTTACTCTAAAGAACTCTAAGCTCTAGGTCCCATGCTTCCTCTGACCTCTTTCAAGATTCCTAAAAGAGACCCTAGCATCTGTCCATCTGAGCACAGACTGCTATAAAATTTATAAATGGAAAATATTTTAACCATAATTATGTGAGACCACTGTCTCTTTCCACACTACATTCCCCTCTGCCATACTTCCCTTCATATCAGGCATGGTTGGAGTGGCAACAGAATTATTTTTCTTTTTGTTTTCTTTCTTTTTTTTTAGGAACTAATGTTTGTTTTCCATCAACCTTATTTCCATGTTGCTTAAGAGCTCGTGCAAGAACAGCTTAAGAAAAGAAAGCCTTACTTTCTTTTAAAAATCAATTAATTAACTTTTTCCTTTTGCTAAGAGAAAGTTGAGTGGAGACAAAATTTGGAATGTTTAGAAACTTCCAAATATAATCCAGTCATTGCTAAACTGAATTGAAATACCTGTAAAAAATATTCCTTTTGTCCACTATGTTGATTTTCTTGGCATCCTGTCATGAAAGTACTGGGGTTGAGGTCATGTTGTGATATGAATGTGAACTACAGAGTTTGGCAATAAAAATAGTTGGGTGGTATATTCATACCATGGAATACTACTCAGTAATAAAAAGGAACAAATTACTCATATATACAACAGCTTGGATGAAGCTCCAGAGAACCAAGGTGACTGAAAAAAGGCAATCACCAAAAGTTGCACATTATATGATTTCATTTATATAAAATCTTTGAAAAAATAAAAACATAGAAGTAGAGGACATATTGGTGGTTGCCAGGGTTAAAGAGGAGGTGGGGGAAGAATGGAAGTGGGTCTGGATGTAGAAGGAGGTCATCAGGGGTCCTTGTGGTGATGGTAGCACCTTGAATCTTGACTGTATCAACATCAATATCCTGGTTGTGATGTGACAGTATATTTTTGTGAGACGTTGCCATATGGAAGAAAGGGGTCTCTCTGTATTATTTCTTACAATTGCATGTAGATCTATGATCTTCTTAAAATAAAAAGTTTAATATAAAATTTAAAGAAATATAAAAATACTTGGGTAGTGGCAGAGAAAGGGTGAAATATCTGGAGCTAGAAGCTGGTCTGTGAAAAACTCTTCTAAACATTAACATGAAAAATTGTAAAGGGCAGGGGTGGAGGTAAGTTTTTGTAGATGCCTAGTCAAAATGGCGGGTCTCACCTATTAAGAATATACCAGAGGTGTATAAGTGTAACCATAATCCCCCCATATATATTTTTATGGGAATTGCGTAAGGTATAATTGATCAGAATTCCTATCTATATAGGCACAAACCCAGAGCAGCATTACAAACAGCCGGTATACCTCTGGGTGAAATGTATTCTAATGTGTCTGATCATATTGAATGAATCAGATATATCTTATCCTGAGGAAGCGTGGCAGTTCCTGGAAGAACTTTGCAAAATGCTGCAGACATGGATACGCAGCCTGAAGACACAAGTGACCCAGTGACAAAGCATCAGCACACATTCATCAATAAGTCAATGTAGGTAATAAATGACAGCATTTTGATCACATAGTTATCTAGCTTATTTTAATGAGGAAATTTTAAAATGCATTTGAATTTTTCCTAAGTATGCTAATTTAATTAATTTTACATACTTTGGGGATTATTAATCATATTTAAATAAGTAATATGAAGATTAAAGACAATGTATACTATATTGTATGGTGCTAGGCTTATAGGTACTTAATGGATAGCAACTACTAATTATTATTTTAATACTATAAGTTTGGTGAATGATAGGTCATTGATAAATAGCAACTGTTTATTATTGATAGTGCTGTTTAGTTGCTTACTAAATATTCCTGTGAGAACTTATCTATGGGAGACAGTGTATACTGACAGGCCTTTGAGCAGCAGACATTTGTTTGTTTAGAAGACGTCTGTCTCATTGACAGCAGTAACCTTGATCTCAGAATTGTCCTGCTCCAAGTTTAGGCCACAAGGAAACCCTAATTTCTTATCATTGCAGGCCAGGTCAACCTGCTTGCTCTTGCCAGATCGCTAGGATAATTTCCAATGCTTATATGTTTGCAAAGTTGTTTTCTATTATTCATTTGGAATACAGGAGAAATGCCTAGTGCCACCATCATTGGTAGAAAGAAAAACAAAAGCAGAATCTGTCTTCCTGTTCTTTGCTGGCAATGCACTAGGTCAGTAAATAAATGGTATTTAATTGTGCATTCTTACAATGCCAGATATTTTGGCATGGCAAGAAAATACAGCAATCATGGAAGTAAATAGCTACCAGATGTGTGATTTTTTAAAAAGAGGTTTTAAAAATTTATTTTATTTTTATTATTTTAAAATTTTTCTTTAAGTTCTGGGATACACATGCAGATTGTGCAGGTTTGTTACATAGGTACACATGTGCCATGGTGGTTTGCTGCACCTATCAACCCGTCGTCTAGGTTTTAAGTCCCGCATGCATTAGGTATTTGTCCTAGTGCTTTCCCTCCCTTTGCCCCCAACCCCCCAATAGGCCCCAGTGTGTGATGTTCCCTTCCCTGTGTCCATGTGTTCTCATTGTTAAACTCCCACTTATGAGTAAGAACATGGTGTTTGGTTTTCTGTTCCCGTGTGAGTTTGCTGAGAATGATGGCTGGTGGAAAAAGAGATTTTATGTTAAATATCTCTTCAAATTCTTGTATAGCTTGACTTTAAAATATCTCAACTTAGCATCCTCTTCTGTAAATCAATTCAATGCTTCATTAAAACATACTAGTAATATAAATGATGATGAAGGTCTTACGATATTATTTAGCTTACGTTTGTTTTGTGGCACTTTACATATAATTCTGCGTTTGGCTACATGCAACTACGTAGCCATGTGGAACACAGCTCCTGTAAGCTGTCACTCAACCGTTCTAAATATGTGACTTTATTCTCATAGCTACCTTGGGTCAGACAGCTGCTTTTCTTTTAGCATCACATTCATTTTCCAGGCAAGGAACAGTAAATGGAACAGTAGAGGAAAATACAATGTGTGAGTTAGTTCTGTCCCCTTCTGAAGATATTTTTTAAATCTTTCTTTCAAAGATCTAATCTTCTGTTCACGTCTCATTAGTATCACTGTGCTGCACGTGCCATACTTGCCAACTCAGTAGCTGCAAGCAATGGGAAGATTGGGTATGTACGTGTAGAGATGCATGCATGCATGTAGTTTTAAGAAGAATGGCTTATGGTCACAAACAAAGTCTGTATTCTTTAAAAAAAAGAAAAAAGGGAGACAGGAGTTCTAAGCAGGAAAAAAGTGAGGTCTGCCGTACATAGTAGTCTTCATGAAAGTCCTATAAGTTGGATGTTATTATTTCTGTGAAGCATGTTATAGGTGAAGTTAAACAAGCTTTTAAATAAGTTGTGAAAATTATGTTTGCACCCAAGAAGTCACATTTGGAGGGGAATTATTACAAAAAATTTTTCATCAACATGATTCAAAGAAATACAGAATAATCACAAGGAACTTGCACAAGCTTAGAATTGTTCGCACTCAGCAATATTCTCCAGTTTGTGAGTATTATTATACTTCATCCAAACAGGCTTCTTCAGTTCTTCTCACCCGCTGGGGGCTTTTTTCTTGTTTTCTGTTTCAAAAACTTTTTCATCTGGTGTTGAGGCTGTCCAGATTCTTTTTTCCTCCAGGTTTCAGCTCAAATGACATCTGCCTGGAAAGGTGTTCAAGCTCCCCATCTGGGTATTACCAATCGCCAAGTCATTCTCTATCACAGTATCCTGAGGTTTATTACCTACATAGCCTATTACTATCTAAAATTATCTTGTTTATTTACTTATCTTCTACCAGAATTTAAGTCCCTGGGAGTTGTATCTTTCTTCTCATTCACTGAACTATGCCTGCTAACAACAGGAATTCCTGATACACTGTAGCCTCTGAATACATGCTTATTTGGATTCTGAATAAGAATACTCTGAGGGCATGGTACATTAAGTATTAAGAGACAAGGTGACAGGTAGGTTTCTACCAGGCTTTGGTCAGTATATATTCTACTGTTGGAAGCATATGCGGTGTAAGTAGCTGGATTTTGACTGCAGAAAGATGGTCCCACCAAGCACAATAAAGGCAAGGAGTGAGTGTGAACAATTAACAGACGAAAGTCAAGCCATCAGGGCCTTTTGGCATAAGAGTGGTCTGGTTATTAATGGTGTTTACATGAAATGGTGGGAAGAGAAAGCACAGAATGCCCTGTGTTTCTTTGAAGTTTCAGAGTGATTATTGTGTAGATATCCGGCATGTCTGCAAAAAAATGCACAGCTGAGCAGAAGGCACCAGTTCCTCAGACATGTGGGTGACATGAAGTATAGTTCTGAGAAAAGCCTAATTCAATCCAGAAAGCTCAGGAATGAACCCTTCAGAAATATTTAATTCCATGGTTATGAGCATTTACTTGAGTTGAATAATAACTAAAATGTTTTCCCCTTGCATAAAAAAGAAAGGGATCTTTATATTTTTAAGCAACATTTTCTTGCCAAGCTGTGAATTATGACCCAGCATGTTGTATTTTGGCTACGATGTTACAAAGGACAGGAGAAATTCGTGAGCTTCTGAAATCATTTAAAAGGTTACATTTTTGACTTAAAAATCAAACTGGTAAATTGTATTTTTGTCCCTGATAAACAATTTATTTTCCTCAAATTTTGGACCAAAGTACTATTGAAAACTGTCTCTTTACTCTTAATAGGGGAGATGATTTCAGTGATATTATATGATATTATATTGTCTGTAGTGAGATGTTTTAGATGAAAAAAAATTACCCCTATATTCTGTATGGAGACGTCTCTCTGGCTTGTGTTGACAGTAATCTCTAGGTAATCCTTTGAAATAAAAACCTATAAAAAATGTTGTGACAGGACAAAGAGATAACATGTGTGGCAGAGGAGATGAAACTAAAGTGTTTATTTTTCTGATAAAATAGGAATGCCTCTTCTTTCCCAGTTGTAGCATAGTGACTCAGTTCAGTGAACTATATCATCCTCTCTGGAGCTTAATTAGAAGCCTTGTAAACTGAGTGCAAGAAGCCAGAATGTATGTTGGATGAACAGAGAAAAGGCTTTTTATGAAAACAGGAACTCCTATGAACCACCTTACAATGGGGTCTAATGACTTTGTAATTGGATTGCTCCATTGGGGTTCAGAAAAGGGGACCTTCTGTTTGTTCAGAAGGATGATGAGAACTATGCACATTACATGTTTATAACTGAAGCAGTCTTCCTTTGCTCCCCAAATTTCAGAAGCATAAAACACATTGATCCAGATTCTCCCAGTAGCTGCCTTGTGGACTGTGAACTAAGCACCACAGTGTTTCCCTAAACGGTATCCTGATGAACTGCCAGCTTCTACCGAGGTGCAGAGAGATCCTGGTTCAATAAAACAAGAGAGATAATAGGCGATCAGGAAGGAATCAAAACTCACTCTTTCCTTGAGTAATGACATCCAGCGACCCCACTGCTGAGGAGGGCAATGAAAGGTGGGGGAACCCCTTTAAATGAGTCAGTAGATTTCATATTCTTGAAAAGATAGAGTCCATTTTAAACATCTACTTCTGCATTCACATGATAAACTGTGGGTCCCTTCTAAGTATCTTTTTCCTTTTCTTTTGCTTCATTCAAAAACCTATGTTTTGGGAAGTTTACTTTCTTCAGTCATCAAGCTTGGACATAAGTGTACATTGTTGATCAAAAAAGCTGTATTCTTTGCCCTGGAGTTTATAGTCTGACGACTCTAATGGTATTGAAAGGATAGAATGATTGTTCAGTAATTTTAGAGGTTCTCAGGACCAGTGATAGAAAATTATTCCCTAAAATCAAGGTGCATTTTGATATTCTCATGATTTAAAAAAACCATGACAAATATTTAATAACTCTGACTTTTTCGTCAGATAAATACACATATTCTAACACTCATGTTCAGTTATATAATATGCATAATAGTATATAAATAGATGTATGTATTATAAGGGGCAACTTGTGACCATAAAAGCACAAGTAGAGCTGATACCCAGTTAGATTCCTACAGTAAACTCATCTTTTAAACTCACTTCATCTCCCATTCTATAAAATACTTTGGAAGATACTTACGTTACATCCAAATAAATGTACTTAGAAAATATTTTTTCATCTTTTGAACTTTCTCATATGATAATACAAGTAACATTATGTTTTCCAGGACTCATTTCATGGTCATTTTGTTTTTCTTGTTTTCTTTTATTTTCCTTTCTCTTCTCTCCTCTCTTCTTTCTTTTTTTATGTAACTGGTTAGGCTTTGGGAAGAGAAAGAAGAGTGAAGCCTTGTTACAATTGCAACATGCCACATGCCATGCGATACTTCAGCCCTCTTTTGCTAAAAAAGTATAAATCTGATGATTTAAGATGGATAGAAGAGGGCTTTTCCACCCCAAATAAGCTGCCATGGTTTTCCAAGTTGCTTCAAATGCCCCTCAACTCCTCATTCTGGCTAATGCTCTTATTGGTAATATTTTAACGTGTTCAATTTGTGTTTATCCCCTAAGTCCTTCTACTTGTAAATATTCTATGCTAGAGATTAAGACATCATTTCTGCCCTTAATGGGCAATTTTAATGGACAACAGCAAACGTGTCTTTTGTTATGACAAAAGATAACGTGTCATAAGAGAAGTGCTAATGAAACAATACATTTAAAATGCCCAGCACAGAGGAAAGAACCCTGCACAGAAAATATATTCAGTAGATTCTGATTCCTTTCTCTTCCCCACTTCTGTGTGAAATGTTGCATCTTGTTGGAAGAATAAATAAAACGCTTATAGGCAAGATAACATTTTGGTTAGGAAAATTTGGGGAAATGTCTGTGAAATGTGAAGAAATTTAGCTAGACGTGAAAGTAGCCTAATTATAGCGGCAAACAGCTTAGATCACTTTTGGAAAGGTGAGCTGCAGCCTGATATGCAGGGCTTTTCAAGTTAGGGCAAGAAATTTTAAGATAATTTAATAGATGATAGGAAGCCATTGCAAATATTTAAAGTAAAGAGAATCATACTAAGACCTGTGCTTTACAGAGATAATCCATAAGCCATGTGAAGAACGAATCAGGGAGAAAAGGGCAGAAAGATAATTTTAGGAGGTTAGTTACATAAAAAGATCAATAATTATAATCTTTATAATTGAATGCCTATTTGGGGCCAGAATTTTTATATATATATTTTTTCATCTTCTCAGCTATCTTAGAATACAGATCTCTCCATTTTGCTAGTTAAGAATATGAAGCTTAGTGACTTATTCATGGCATAGCTAAATAGCATATGCCATGACTTATATAAGGCATGTTAATAGTTGACCCAGTGTTTAAAACCACATTTTTCTGATGCCACACCCCATAGTAGAAAGAAAACTCACACTGATCTGAATGAAATGTGTGACCTAGGATAAGTCTCTAAGTTTTCCTAAGATTCAGTTTCTCCATATGAGGAAACAAATCAAACTTTTAAATTTTACAGTCTACCTATACCCATGCATCCAATTCTTATTACAGTCAATGGCATGCATTTGTGTCCTAAGTGGCCAGGGAATCAAATAGAGACCAATATGGAATTTCCTTGGGAGCTATTTTTTTTAACTGAAAATAGCCTTACTCTTCAGGCTAAAGTATAATGCATTTTAGCAATTTCTAATAATATGATTTTTATAACTAAGATTATATAGAGAGTCATACTTACAACTCATATAAATTCAGCAGGAATAAGATAATATTTAACTATAATTTTATAAAAGACACATTTAGCAAGATCCAATCAATTATATTTCACTTGCAGATATTCTAAGTTAAGAAGAAAAAGTTTGAGAAAAAATATAAAGGCCTTAAACCCCTTATTACTTTAGTTCAACAAGGAATCAAGAGTAGAGTTCTTCAAAGAATTAATTGAAGACACCCTGGGAAGAGGGGACTGAGGTTCTGAAGTTTATCATAAATCATTCAATGCCTTTGGCAAAGCCTCGGTGGAACTTATGAAGCTGAATATTATAATGTAATTTAAGTTTTCACTAAGGACTTAATTCTGATTCTAATGGGACTTTGACTCACGAAAGGATTGCAGAACTGAATCCCAAGAGACAGATTCTGTTGATCATGATAATGTTTTGCTTCTAGCAGAAAGGAGAGCTGCTGTTTTTGAACCCAAATGAGAAGCGTTTTCAAGGCATCATATCTATTCTTTTATATTGATCAGGGGTAAACCAAGGAGAAGATATGAAATCTATGCCTATTCTGGAAAAAGGATAAATGATAGTACCTTTATTTGTATAGGACTGAACTTAGAAATCTCTTCTGAAATCTATATTAAGTGTTTCTAAATGGTATAGGCGTGTGCATCAGTGATGGCTCAGTAGATCTAAACCTGTCTGAAAATCAGAGCAATTGGAAAATGTTTGTGCTCACTCACCTTCTGACAAAGGAAACAATAACTAACGCAGTAGGGAGCTGCAGCTATCTTCTGACACATTATGTTTCCAGCCCCAAAATGTCACAAGAAACCCACTGAATGGAGATGAATGAAAACCAGCAGTGGTCCTGAAACACGCAAAAGGAGAAAAAGCTCCAGCTGCAAAAACGGCTGAGGTTCTTCAAAGCCCAACAAGCTGTTGACTCAGACCTTTGCAAAGTTGAGAGCATGTATTCATTCTTTGGTGAGGCCAAGGGTCTTCTAATTGACCAGGCAGGGAAATTCAAATCTCTAATTTGAGGTATAATTGCAACATGCAAATTATTTGCAAGAAGCCCTTAGAGGGAAAAGCTATGGTAAACGTTAGGATGATTTTCTGTTCTCTGTCAATTGAAAGTGTAAGGACTCTGAAGCGTATAATGTTTGAAGACAAGGGGACCTAGGAGCTTCTAGAATTCAAACTTATTCTCCTAGGGCTGATTCTCCAAATTTAAATTGTGTACCCTACAGTGCTATCAAAATAATCCTTTATAATTTGTGTGGGTTGAAGACAGCTGATGAGTGAAGATGAGTTATAAACTTTATAGTAATATCCTCAGAGTTTCTTCTGTCACCATTTTTGCAGTCAATATGAACTTTTTAAACCACAACCATTTCTTAAAGAATGAAGTTAGAAATTTATGCTCATTAAAAATCAAGGAGAAAAATGAGAAAATATGAGTTGTCTTTCATAACTTTAATTTTGAAAGTTATCTTTGAAACTTTAAAATAATTTTTAACAATAACATATTTTGAGACTCTACTGAGCAAATTTACTTTATTATGAAGCAATGTAATTGAGTTTAATGTATGTGCTGGACATCAGAATTTCTCCTTTTTCTCTAGTTTCTTATTTGCATTTATTGTTTGCTTTCAATTGGCCTGGATTAAAAACTTGGCTATCTTTTTTATTGGTGCACTAAATAATAAAAGCATCTTGCAAAATCCAAGAAAGGCTTTGCCATTTTATGAGATTATTGTGGTCCCGAGTTAATACAAAGCACCAAGTTTTGTTAGTTTTCCTGGCTCACAAAGAAGGTGCTAGTGACTCAAATTTTTGCTTGTTGCTATTGTTTTACATTATATTGTCTTTCCAGTAATATTAACAACCAACTGGAGTCACAGTTTGAAAATTGGGTAGATAACTCCATAAATTGGGAAGGTAACACCTGAAGTTAGATAACTGATTTCAAAGGTGAGAGGTTATCGGAAGTTAAGAAAAGGGGCTTCACATTAGTTATCTAGTTGAATTGCTCATTTGAATAGGAACATTGCATTCTGACCTTTGAGAAAGCCATAAATAACACAACCACATTTTAGGAATTTCTTATATTTGTGATAAGTATATTTAAGATAGGCCATTTTTACATTTATGTATAAATCCTTGGCTCTTTTTCTACCAAGGATCTAAGATTTCATTAAAAAGATTTCAACCCCATGGTGGAATTTAGATGCTGGTGAAATATGTGCCGAGACCACCATGTGTTGACATTTAGCTAAAATGAAACATTACCATTAGGCTAGGTAAATAGATTCTATTGCTTCTCTCACCAAGTTATAGTTCATAATTGGACAAAAAAAATGAACCCTCTCTAATTTTTTCAGCACTTAGACCTGTCAGAGCTCAATAACTGTCCCGTGATCAGTAATAAAGTGACTCCTTCAAAAATGAAACTACACATATACTGACTTTATTTTCCCAAGCCCTTGAAATCCGTCTGGCAGCCAACCCAACATGATCTGTCAAGAGCTAAACTGAAATGTATATACAACATTATAAATTCACAGCTTTCTCTTTAATTCTGAAAAACTTAATTTTACTCTTGTAGGCATTATTTTCTAGTATTTGGTAGTAGTAGGCAAAATCTGTTATCAGAGATATATGGTACAAAAGGAAAGAGGTGAAGCTTTTGGGCTATTGAAGTTTTATTAACAGTTTTCTCTAGCATTATTTTAAAAATTGAGGCAATAAATGTCCTTTTAAATGTTTTATCATATATTTAATCTGGTAGAGTTGGGCTTTGGCAATTTATTTCTAAACATAATGTTTCTTAATGAGGTTTTTCACACACAAATTTCATTAGTGTTCAGGACAAAGAAAAATAAGTGAATTTGTACCCCTATGTTGCCAAGTGTATGATTTGTTGGTTTACTAAATAAGTATGGTTTTTTATACTAATAGATTAATTCCACATACATTATGAAAGTGTGAATTGTTCAATTTTCCTAATTTTATTTTTCAACATCATAGAAACTAATTACATTTGTATCTAAGAGATCATTCCTCAAACTTTAATAATGTGAGGTACGAGTTTATAATGAATTTCAACCTCTTTGTTTTTTTATTTTGAATGTCTCTGATAATCTAAAGATTAATTGATTAATTCATTCATGTATTCAGAGTGATGCATTATGCCTAATATGTGCCAGGTACCAATCTACATGCTGGGATATAATGTTGAAAAGGGCTGGTTCTTGCCTACGGTGATGTGGGTATCTGACACCCACAAGAATGATGGGAGGGGATATTGGAGGCTTGGCTGAGGTGCCAGTTTAGGGACTACACTATGCAGGCTTGAAATGCTTTCCTTGGAATGTGTATATGCCCCAAATTAATGGCAACATATGGTGCTGCTAGAATAAAAAGAAAGCTGGAATACATGTGTTAGGAAACATAATGTAAAGACTTGGCCCCATTGTCACTCATACTTCCTAGTGATGCCTGTGCTCCTCATTCCTGCAATCTAGGCTCTGATAAATTAAGAGTTCTGATTTCTACCATAGTAGGAGGATACATCACTAGAGGACAGAATAAGTGTTTTATGGCCTTGGAACTGTGACCCCTTTTTTGGCCATTTTGGGCTTCTCATGCAAGTGTCCCCAAACGCAGAGAAGAAAGTCACCATGTTAGCAGGGATAACTGAACCCGATTTTATTGAGGAGCTATGGTTGCCACTGGTGGTGGTAATGCTTGGTGTTACCATGGAAGAGCCAGTGTAGAACCCAGGAATTTCCTTGGGGTTGTCCAGGTGATAACAGAAAATGGACTATTGTAAAGACAATGACCTGACTGGGGTGTAGTAATAAAGGTTTGAGCCATCTCTCCAGACAAGGCAGTATAGACCAACTGGAGTGGTAACTAAGAGTAGGGGAAAATTAGATGGCATTGGTGGAGGAAAAAAGTTGGTTAATATCAGTGACGGCCTGGTAGTAGCAGGGACTCCCTTGCTCAAATAGCTTTTCTTTATTGAGTATATTGTAGAAATCACTACTAACCACACTACTTTGAAGGCTCTGAGTGCAGTCTCAACGATGCAAGAAGTGGACTCGATCGTAAACCCCTTCTATCCTACCTCGCAACATTTTGGTTGGCCATTTTATTCCAGACATTGATACCACAACTAGCTGATTGCAGGTGTGACCAGCTAGCACCTCACTACAACTTTTGCCCTAGTGCTTCTCTGTGTGGAACACTCATGGGAACCTTCTCAGCCACTCTGAATTTTTCCTAACATAGCCATGGGATTACCCTTAAAGAATGGAAGATAGAAGCCTACATCTCAGGTAGACAATTCTGACACGTATTATGCAGGCCTTCCAGAGGATCCCTAATCATATTGAGCCCTAGTTACCCACATTTGTCACCAACATGATAATGCACTGCTAGATTAGCTTTGCTTTTTTTCTCTTTTCACTCTTCCCATTTTTCCATTTTTGTTCTTTGGCATTACTTGCAAAATAAATTGCCTTGCATGCAAGCTCTTCCATCAGATTATTTTGTTGTTGGGGTCAGGATTGGAATAGAGGGGTGATGTAGAATACGGTGGTGAGAGATGTTTTAAGGGGAAGTAAAGCAGGGAATGGAGTAGAGGAATATCAAGAGGAAGAGAGGAGCTGGTGACATTCAAAGAGAAAATGAACCCTGTAGATCTTCAGGGGAGGAGCACCACAAGCAGATGAAGCTATTAGTGTAAAGGCCCCATGGAAATGTGCCTGCTACATTTGAGGAGCAGCAGGGTGACCAGTGTGGCTGGAGCTGAATGAATGAGAAAGAGAGTGATTCAAAGTAAGTCTATAGAGGCAATTGGGCCAGATGGAATTAGGGGCATTGATGTCTACATCAGGATATTTAGAACTCCCGGTCCCTCATTTGTTAATGGGGCTAGTAATGCTGACCTTACATGGTCTTGAAAAAGATCCCAGAGAATGTAGTGTCTAAGAGGTATAAGACTGTTTTCCATTTTTATATCTATTGATCTATTAATTTATCTATCATCTATGTCATCATCATCTTCCTAGCTAAGCTATCTACATTGTACTTCTTAATTTTCTCATCCTCTTCCATCTCCTCCTGTAGCACAGCGCTCATTGATACAAAGTCTACTATGTACTTTGGCCACATAGGCAGTAATTGAAAAAAACTGGAGGTCTGACAGCCTTCAGAGGCTAAGACTCTCACATCTTTGTGTATGGCACATCATGTCATTTGCTTCCCTTTCTCATCCTGTGTCTCCCTTAGGTCTCTGGACTCTGTTACCTCTTTGCCTAAAAGCACTGTACTGCAAGGAAAACTTACATTCCCATCACTTAGAAGGGCATGTGCTTAATAATGTACTTTCTCTAAAGGAGCCTGTAAAACTCATAGGGATCTTGACCTTCTATTCTATTATTGGTAGCAAGAAGGCCCTTAGTTTGTTGAGTCTTGCTTTACGTTATTCTTTTCCATTTAGACTATAAAGAAAAGTGTGAGTCGTCATTATAGGAAAGAACAAGGTAATGGTAAGTAAGTTGACTATCATCAGAACATGGGCAAATTATTTGACACCTCCTGGAACATCTGATTTTATATTAATTATGAAGCAACTTTCATATGTTCCCTTCTTTTTTGATATGTTCTTTTCTTCTTACATACTAATAGAATTTTAACCTAAGCTAAAAGTTTTCTAGCTTTTTCCCATTTGTAACAACCAAAAATGTCTCCAAACATTGCCAAATATCTCCTGGGGACATTCCTAGTAAGAAACCTTTCTCTGGTAGATGTCCTTGGGCAAGTCAACTAAACCTTTGAAATCTTAGTTTCCTCAAAGGTGAAAATAACAGATATTTATCTCTCTCTCTTTTTTTTTTTTTTTTTGAAAGATGGGGTTTCACCATGATGGCCAGGCTGGTCTTGAACTCCTGACCTTAGGTGATCCACCCACAAGATTACTGATGTAGGCAGAATTCTAAGATGTCTTAAATGGTTAGGCTTTGTGTCCCCATCCAAATCTCATCTTGAATTGTAATCCCCAGGTGTTTAGGGAGCGCCTTGGTGGGAAGTGGTTGGATTAAGAGGGAGATTTCCCCCATGCTGCTCTCATGATAGTGAGTTCCCACAAGATCTGATGGTTTTATAAGGCAGTTTTCTCTGCTCTTGTTAGCACTCTCTCCTGCTGCCATATGAAAATGTTGAAGTTTGTTTCCCTTTCACCTTCCGTCATGATTGTAAGTTAACTGAGGCCTCCCCAACCATGTGGAACTGTGAAGCAATTAAACCTTTTTCCTTCATAAGTTACCCAGTATCAGGTAATATCTTTATACCAGTGTGAGAACAGACTAATACATACTTCCTATTCCACATTTTGGCTACTTAAACATCTGTTAATTTTATATCTGGTGATTTTGCTTTTCCTCAGTACTATGAATTCTATTGTAATAAACTATATGAGAGCCATTCATTAATTTATTTGCCAGATTATATTTAATCTTATAGGGTTATAAAAAATGATTGTGACTTGAAAAATATCCATGCCTGTTAACCCATCTTTACAATTTTTTTCTGCCCTTTTTAACAAGGTAGTTTGGGTCTCTCATTCTTTATTTTACAAGAATCTGATTATGCCTGACATGGTGCCAGATACCAGGAAAATAATAATGTACAATATGTGGGTCCCCATGGTGTAATGTCTCTAGCAAAGGAAATACAGAGATTGGAGGAGCTGATAACATAGGCACTAGCTGGGGCTGAGCAGTTTTGTGAGTCTCTGTGCTATATTCCTCATTCATTCACTTATCCTGCCACTTATAGTCTGCCATAAATATTTAGAAGCTAGAAACTCAAGCTGGAAGAAGACATACTCTGATTTCTTTCACAAGGCAACATGCCCATGGGAGCAACTGGGGAGGAAGTTCAGTAGAGGGGTTCTGTAATGCAAGATCCAGAGCCCCTTAAAGAGGAGGCATTCAGAGACTCAACTTGGGTTCTGAATTATGCAATTAGGTCTAACTGGGATTTAAACTATAGGATAGTTGCCAAATCACTTCCTTCTGCTTTATCCTCCTATCCCCTCTATGTCTTCACCAAAGCCAAAACCAAATGGAGTAGAAACACTTTTCTTAGATAAAATTAACCTCCTACTTGGTAGTACTTCAAGTAGTAAGGCTACTGATACAACTTCAAAATTGATGCCTAAAATTGCAGGCAGTAGATAAAGCCCAAATCACAAAATGATTCTTGTGGACTATTTTAAAGCTCGGACTCCCACAAACCATGCCTAGAATAGGCATCCAAATATAAGACCTTTGGCATCAGAAGATGTAAACTAAGAACAAACAAAAAGCAGATACTTAGGAGTTCTAAAATTTGAGAATTTTTACAGTTTCAAGCATTAAAAACAATACTGTACCCCAAACAAGCATGATATTTCATATATATTACACTAAAAAGACTGAAAGAATTTGAAAATAATTTTTGGAATTTCAAGAAAATTAGGTCAAACTTTTGAATGTTCATGACACTATAAAATAAAGCTGGGATTTGACTATAATCTCTTGAGCATTTTAATCATTGATTATACTACTCAGTTTAGATTTCAAAGTAGAATTTGTTTGTTTAAATTTAAATGTATTTACTGACATATTAAATGCTGTGCTATTTTGGAATGAAAAATTATTTTTATTTACAAATAAATGTATAATTTTTACTGTTATGCTTCATTTCTTTCATTCTTCACTTTGCTTCTGGGAATTAGCCCTCTCCTAGATTCTGTCTTTCCTCACTGATCATTTCTTCTTAGTCTTCCTTGTTGGGTTCTCCTTTTCTCCCTAAACTCTAAACAATGAGTGTCCAAGAACTCAGCCTTTGGACTTCTTCTCATGATCTCAAAATCTTAAAGCAAAGATGTCTCTCTAATATAGAAACTTTTACACGCAATTGCTTATTCAACCCCTCCTTAAATGTTCAAACTCTGATCCACTTGCCTCCACCAAATCTGCTCCTCCCAAACTTTTTTTCCTTTGAATAAATGGCAATTCCAACCTTCCATTTGCTCAGGATAAAAACTTGGAATTATCCTTGACTTTCATTCTTTCACATTTTTATCCAATTTATTGGCAAATCCTATCTACCCCAGCTTCTAAGTGTATCCAGAATCTAACTTCTCCATTCCATCTCCACTGATAATACAAACCTTCCTCATCTCTCGTCTGCATTATTTCAGCAGCTTCTTAACTAGGCTATTTCCTTCCCTTTATCTCTCAAGTCTATTCTCAAGGTAGCTCAGTGTTCTTTTTCCGTCATAAGGCAAATTACATCATTCATCTGCTAAGGGTCCTTTGACAGCTGCTCGTCTGACTCAGAGTAGAGGCTACTCAATGGACGCCCCCTCCAACACACATACATTCTCCCTACCATCACCATTTCTCTGACCTCATCAACTGCACTTCTCCCTTTTTTACTCCCACTGCCTCAGCTACATTGGCTTCCCTAATATTCTTCACACATTCCAGGGAGGCACCTGTCTGAATACTTTTACAATTGCTTTTCCCTCTGCCTAGAACATTCTCTCCAGACCCTAGCTGCATGCCTTACTTCCTTTGTTTCTTTGGGGTCTTTTGTGCAAATGTCATCTTTTCAGGGAGGATCTCCCTAAACATTCTCTTTGCTGCCTGATTTTTCTCCATAACACTTGTCATCAACCGATATACTGTATGTATATCTATCTCCCGACTGTAATGTACATTCCAGACAGACATTTTTGGAAGTTTTATTCATTTCTTCATGGTGAAATTATAATTTAAAAATAACTAATATGCATACATGCACACATTAAGAAGCACATGTATTACACATTTAATAACTAGATGAGGCAGGCAGCAGAGTGAGGTCTCCGTGTGGACTTAGCTTTGAAACAAATCATGGAATGTTAAATCATTTCATCAAATGATTTAAAGATCAAGGCTTTTCTGCTTAGATGAAGTTGTTACAGAATTTAAAGGTAAAATATTTAAACAATCATGAAAAAGTGACAAAAATTATTCCTAGAAAAATATCATTTAAGTTTTAAATGTTTGCTAATTATGTTAACATATGATCATCAACAGATTTTGATATGTTAATAAACTATCAAACAACTCCAAGAAAGCAGCGAAAGTAATCTCTGTCTTCGAGTATACAGCTGACTACAACAGAAGACAATTCCATAATCCACAGTACGAGTTCTCATGACTATTAAAACTCTGTATAGATCCCAAGAGACTCCAAATAGAAGCAGGCCAGACATCCTGGCATCCATGCAAAATTAGGTATGACAATTTATTAGAAGTATCTTTTAGGGAGGATTGATGGTTCTTTTAAATTCTCTTGCTGCAAAACAAAACAAAAAAAAATAAGATGAAATCCTAATATCATGTTTAACTGGCTGACAGTCTTTCTGTTTTTTTTTTTTAATAAAAAAAGGATTTCAAGTGCCACAATACCATATTCATTGTCAAACATAAGAATGATGTGTATGAATAAGAAATAAGTAGAGATGAAGACAGTGTGCATCAGTGTCCATATCAATCTTGTGAAGTTTTACATATTTACAAATTCTCGTGGCCCTGCACTTTGCCTTTCTGGGAATAATAATCTCTGGAATTTAGGACTGTTTGTTTACAATTTAGGAATATAATGTTTCATTTTTTTCTGATACGAATGGGACTTACTAGTAATGGCATCATCTTATTGTGAACACAACCATTTCTCAACAAATTCATAGCTTGGTGCTTTGACTAAAAGGAAATGCCATTAAAAGGACAGACTGCAATCTGAAATAAAATGCAGAGAAACAGCTGTGAGGAAATTACTGAAAATAGAACTTGGCTGGGCACGGTGGCTAACACCTGTAATCTCAGGACTTTTGGAGGCTGAGATGGGCGGATCACCTGAGATCAGGAGTTCGAGACCAGCCTGAGCAACATGGAGAAACCCATCTCTACTAAAAATACAAAAAATTATTCAGGCTTTGTAGCACATGCCTGTAATCCCAGCTACTTGGGAGGCTAAGGCAGGAGAATCGCTTGAACCAGAGAGGCAGAGGTTGCAGTGAGCCGAGATCACACCATTGCACTCCAGCCTGAGCAACCAGACCGAAACTCCATCTCAAAACAAAATAAAACAAAACAACAACAACAACAAAACTCATTACTGAATAAATGAAGATAGTAATTTGGGGGATAATTTCACCTGCTAATGGAAAAGTCTCTCACAACCTCTAAGATTTCAAACTCAGATTTTTTGTGTTTTACAAACTTAAAAAATAAAGCAAAGATATGACTACTGTTTCTCACCCCTTTCCAAATCCTTAACTTATGTAAAAGCTTTGTTAGGCAGGCTGGCAGCAGCCTTAAGTGTTTTAGTTCTCCACTGCTACATGAAGTCAAATTGCCATGGAGTGATAATTGCTCAGAAACTGAAATATAGGAGGCTCTGTCCATACGGTGTATCATCAGACAAATATTTCAAAAGGAATATTGAAACTCAGAGAAGCACAAACGATCTTGGCTGTGGAAGTCTTAGGATTTCAAATTCAATCAAAGGGAATAGGACCTGCTTAAAAATAGTCACCTCCATGCACACTGCAGCCTGAAGTTAGCCCTGCATAATCACAGACAGTCCCTGTCAAGTGAATGGAAGGCTCCCCTTAAAGCAGGAATGCACGCGTGGCTCTCGAGGCAGTGCATCTGGATGATTTGTGGCATAGGATCAGAAATTGCTTCAACTTGTTTGAAAGAAAAGAGCAACATACTTTAGAAAAAGAACACAAAATCCCATGTGATCTTGATTCTTGGAAACACCTATTTTCTCAGTAAATGTAAAGCATAGAGGAGTGCATCTTGTATTATTTATTCCTGGATAGGAGTGTATGTCAGAGTGAAAGGGCTGCGTGTGCCTTTGCGTGTGTGTGTGTGTGTGTGTGTGTGTGTGTGTGTGTGTGTGTGCTGGCATACAGGATTGGAATGAGAGACAGAGCAACACAAATATTCCATTGTTTGCCTCTGTAGACTGAGGGATTGGAGACAAAGGCACTAGAATGCCGGAGAAGCACTTTTGCAGAAATGCTGGTGAGAAGCACCAAATGCTACCCTCCTGTCTCCACAGCTTGCTTTCATTTCTCTGGAGCTGAAACAAAGGTAACTCTAAAAGTACACACACACACAAATAATAGAAAGGTGATATGCCAAGTCACAGTTACAAATGAGAAAAATATTCTTATAGCATTTACAAAAATGAGAACCTACTTAGAGCCCCCCTCATCACGATGAATACACCCTCAATTAAAACAATGCCCCTGATAGCAGGCAGTATAATCTGCATTTTATTTCACTCATGAGCAAAATAACAAGTTACTCAGGCCTGAGGCACTCATGAGTGATATGGGGCGTGTAATATCCTTTCCATTGAGTTTCCTATTATTAGGCTTGAAATAAGGAGCTCAGAATTAACTGTGACAATGATTTTATCTAGTGTTGGCATCACCATTAGCTTTTGCAGTTTACTGCTAATAAAACTTTAAATTTGCTATTACTTCTAATAACCTTCTTGCCACCTTAGCTGTAGAAATTAGACAAAGAACCCTGCTGACATGTGGCTAGTGACATTTTCTAGAAGTGTAGAAAACTCCAATGACAACGGTGACTATTATTTACCAAAGTATAATAAAGCCAGGCCCCACTGGCCTTTGGCAGCCTAATTTAAAGCACCTGTTCCCGGGGTTTAAAGGGGCCTGTAAAAGAACAAAGCATAAAATTTTGCTTTCTGTTATTGCTGTTCCAAGCATTCAAGTTTTATTTTATAGCAGTCCAGTAGATTCTAAAGTAGGAAAAATAATTTGTGACAAGTCCTACATGAGTGAGATAGAATATTCAAGTCATTGCTCAAAACAGAAACTCAGATTCATTCACCTAAAGCATTAAAAAATGAGGCAATGATAGATACATTTGTGGGCTTCATCACTTTCTATCAAATCTCTAGTTTCTTTCAACCCTTCCCCTGTGATATTGAACATTGGTCTTCCCCAATTCACAACCCTAGTTATAGGGTAGTGGTTGCTCCCATTTTCCCATATTGTCTACAGAATTAATGTGTGTCTGAACATTATGACTTCTGGCCATAGCTGAGGTCCATCTTGTAACCTTGTCCCAACAAAATTTTCCCAAACAAACAATAATGAGACAATAGACTTAAGCATTCAGAAAAATATAATAATGGATCATTAAATATTTTTTAAAGTGTTTGCTTTTAATCACAGTGAAAAACATTAGCTAGTCACCAGACTTTATTTGGGAACCAGTGTGTATTTGGGAGCCATCCGAATTATATCTTTCCCTAACACGTGTTCATCTCAGGGTATGCAGTGATATTGGCAGGTTTGCTGTTTACTCTCATTGGGCAGTACAATTGTTTGTTGAGAAAGTGTGAGTTCCAGAAAATTGGGGAATCAAAATATAGCCTGTTGGTCAAATAAAAGCATGCCTTTGTGCAATGATTCCTTTTTATTCTATCTTCTTTAGCTAATTCTCTCCTCATTTTACATAATTGAAGTTTATTAAGAAATGTGCAGCAAAGAGACATTTTTCCCCCAGAACACTCCATTGAAGATGTGCTCTTTGCCAGCACTTCTAGCATCACTTTGAGCAGGATGGTCTGTAAGTGGCAATAGGGAAGGAAGCCACCTCTTGAGAGTTCCTGAGCTGTGAATGAGTTTGATAATTGGAGGAACATGCTCAGACCTTTGACAACCTTTACAGAGTTGATTATGGCCACAGTACACGGTGGTACTTCCTTTCTCAAGTAACTTCAGCATCATTCTTTTTTCCCCAGACCACTATAATCACTTCCCTAGTGAAAGTTAGGCAT
>NW_016107765.1:735520-867218 GCF_001604975.1 Cebus imitator | reverse complement strand
CTAGGAGTCAGGGGAGGGGGTTTGTGTGAGGTGACAAGAAGGCTAAGTGCCAAGGGAAACACTTGGAACTGGGTGGGATATCAATGGTATTCTCTTGTTATGACTTTCTTGATGACCCAGGAAGTCTTCCTTATGGCTTTTGTTAAATTTCCCAATTCCCTCTCAATTCTAGGAAACGCTATCTTGGTATTCTGAGCCAGGAAGGAATGGTATCTTCCCTTTAATGAGCCAGGATTTTATTCTCTGTGAACTGTTTTTTGCACATCTGGGATTCATCTGTTCAACCACAAAGCACTGGTTAAGAAAGAAAGAATTTAGTAAAGACAGGGATATTCAAGGCCAGCCCATTCTGAGCTGGCTGAGAACTTGGTTATTAGAGAGAGAAAATGACTGAGCACCAGGTGAGAACTACTGATGGATAGACAGTGCAAAAGGAAGGACACAGCTCCTGGCCCTCATTGCTGACCCCTCCACTTGCATGTGATTCCTCCTCATGTCAGGGACCCATCCCAAGTTCCTGCCTTCAGTCCAAGCATCCTGTTTCTAAAAACTCCATTTTGATTTCCTAAGTTACAGACAAGACAGTGGGGAAGAAGGAGAGAGGAGGATCTCCTGCTTTAGCATCCAGGGGGCTTGCTCCTGACCTGCACCAACTTAGGGGTATAAAATGTGATTGCAAGTTCCCACTGGACCCTTGTTGAAAAATTGTGTTTAGCATTGAGTTAGAGCCACTGAAAGTTAAATTGTCACTAGGAAAGGCATTACTGATATGAAATAATGCATCTGGGGCTTCCAGATACCTCCTCTTAACAAAACATTGGAAAATGTAATTGATTCACACATTGTTTTTGCGAAAATGCTGGACTAATTTCCATAGATTGCCTTGGATTTTATTGCCTTTGAATAGATACATATCATCTATGTTTATTAAAATTCTTTTTTTCATATTATTAAAATAGTGAAAACTTTTCTAAACTTATTATTTGCCCCCTAAAACAGTACTAAACTTGCATGTACTTGTCCCCAAATGGCTTTCTTCTCTGGTAGTTACTAACCACTTGGACTGTTAATCTCAATTGCTGAACCACAACAACAAAACAAAAGGTATCTTTTGTTATCTACAAACAGCTTTCAATCTGTTAATTAGGGCTAATTGGAGGACAATTGAACTTTGCTTTACTTGTGTTGTTCTCTCTTTAAACTATAAGCTGATGGCATTTTGCAGACTAACAAAATGAATGGGCAGCCTTCCTGAGCCTCATACATTTTATTCATTTTGGTTCTATACTTTCCTTGTCAGTGTTGGTATATGGACACTCTAGGAGTGCATCTGTGCTTAGTACACATGCTAGCGGGGACTAACGTGACTGGATAGAGTTTGGCTGTTTGTAAAGAGAAACTTTGGTATAAGGTGGGGTAAGGAAAGGTGTCCAGGAAGTCCCTTCGGATTCACTTATTCTGATTATTTACAGATACTTTCCTCTGTAAAAGGAAAGTACAAAAGTAAGACTTCTCTGTTACTCTGTTCCATGGTATTAACTAACATGATTTCTCTGGTTTCTTTTATCAGCCTTGTATGGTGGACAGTTTTCTGAGCCCCATTTCTCTGAGAAATAGAGGCTTAGAGAACTACCTGGAAAGGGAACATGACACAATGTGGTCTCTGAAGTTAAACAGGCTTGGGTTTAACTTCTTCTCTGCTCTTTCTGTTGTTTACTTGAGCATGTTTTGGAAACACTTTGAGTTTTACGTTCCCTTATTTCTTTATGGAAGGATAGCACCTAAGGATTTGATGAGGCTGGGAGTCAAAAGTTAAATTCGGTGAGCTCAAGATTCATTCATTCATGAAACTCTCGTTGAAATTCTACTATGTGCTATATATTATAAGGTACTGAAAACATGAAAGTCAGCAAAGAAGATGCTATCCTCCAATGAATTTTGATACAATGGAGAAATCTGCAAGGTAACAGAAAAATCAGAAGACACTGGGATAGGACAGTGGCCATAGTAGGATAAGGGTGAGAGGGTCACCTGATTCAGTTTGGGGAAATTCAGGAAGGGAATATAGAGAAGGTGGCAATTTAGCTGAGACTTGAAACAAGAGACAAGTTAACAAAATCAAATGATAAGCGAACTTAAGGCAATGGAACTCCAGAAGCAAATGAGTGACGGCAGGTGCCCATACAGAAAATTCAGGGAGTTACAAATATATAAGTTGTGGATGAGAACACAGGGTTCAGGGGAGTAGCTAGAGCAGTAGTTGATAGGGTAAAAGGTAGGATAGGTTTAAGATTATAATTAAGAAGAGGTGGAATCACGTTTTAATGCTAACTTTCTGATTTCAAATCCTATTCTTTTCTTCACTGTCCCATCCCAGGTCACATGAGTGTAGACATGTATGTGTGTGTACATATGTGTGTATGTATATACATGTGTACATTTGCATGTGTTTGTATGCATGTGGTATGTGTGTACACGTGTATGTGCATGTATGTGTATATATATGTGTATGCATATGTGTATGTGTGTATATCTGTGTATGTATGTGTGAAGCAGGAGTGGCTGCGAACAAACCTCTCAAACACCAAACTGGGAAGGAAGTGGCTTTTTATTCGTCTGGGAGTCTCGGCAGACTCACATCTCAAGAACCGAGCTCCCCAACTAGAAAATCCTGGCCTCTTTTAAAGGCTTACAGTCTTAGAGGGTACATGTGAGAGGGTCACAATTGATGAGGTAAGTGAGGGATATGTGACTTAGGTGGGGGTTTGAGCAAGACTGAGCAAGAAAAATGCTTTCTGGAGGGCATTTCTCCATAGTATGCCTGCGATCTATAGATAGGAGTGCGATTAAGGTTGGGGGTTTGATCTTTAATCTCTAGGTCCGGCTAGTGGCGCTGGTTTTGTCTCTTTCACTGACCTTGTGCCTTCTATTTTCAACTTTTACTTCACCTTTTGAAATGTAGAAGGCTAAGGGAAAGTGGTCTTAGAAGCTTAAAAGGAAGGCGTCTCCTTCCTCATGTGTATGTGTGTTTATGTGTGTATGTAAGTGTATGGTTATATGTGTTTATATGTGTGTCTGTACGTGTTATGTCTATGTTTGTATATGTATAGTCATATGCTGAAATGAGTCCTTCACATATGCATTTACCACTGTAGAGATGGTATTTTCTTTAAACACAACATGTGAATATACATTGTAATCCTGTTCTAATGAAAAAGGAGTGTCAGCATACTTTGAGAAACATCTTTAGCTATATATTTTTTCCTACAGTTATCTGTATTTTAAAAATACAGAACAATTCAAGCCATTCAAAACTGTTTGTGAAGTATTCAAGCTTTAAAAAGTTGTCTTTGATGAGAGTGCAAGCAAAGAAAGAAAGCAAAGCAAATTTGGGCAGAACATAGTTATCACTTTATCTGAAGTGAGAAGCAACCATCCTAATGGACCTAAAGGACTGTGACTATTTTTCCAGTGATTGGCAGTTGCAGAGAGAACTCTGTAAGTAGGCTACTTTTTGTCCTTGAGTCATTGTAAATTTAGATTCATAGATAGGTGGATAATGGATAGATATTTTATCTATGTAGGGAAGTAGTTGTTACTTTTTGTTTTAAAACACAACCAATATGTGTTACATAATACCTGGATTCAGTATGGAATGTAAATTTTCTGGACAAGAATGTCATTTTTCAAATGAAAATGGATAAATTTGTATTTTTAAAATAAGATCCCGTGGCATTCTAATCCTCTAATTCTAACCCAGAACATTTGACTGCAGAACCCATAATGAAAACATCTGTGAATGAAAAAAAAATACACAAAACAAAAATAACTGAGCCTTTATCTAATACCTAACAGATTTCAATGTTTACAATAAAATGGGCTCCTTACAAAAGTGTGATTTAGAAAAGAAAATGCCAAAAGTTCATATACATTTTAACCTTGTTCTGACAAACATATGATACTGATATCACTCTTTTTATGGATATAGTGCATACTTTAAAATATAGTCTATGATTAAATGTCTTTAAAGCAAATCCCAGTTTCCTGTTGTTTTTCTTATTAACTAGGGGGCACATTTTAATAGTCTGATTAAGAGGGTTCTTTGGGAGGGGAGTGAGGAAGAGGTTAGTTATTCCCATGGCTCCTGGGAATATTATCACAGTATTTATGCTTGCTGTAATGTTGTATTTGCTAAGAAGTGGAAGGCAAAGGTTAACTGATTTCCATTGCTTTTGTTCTCCTTTGTTTAATTTTGTTTAACTTCTATTTCTGAAGATCTTAGTTTCTCCCAGTCATAGATACTCTTACTTCATGCTTGTACTTCAAAAAGCTGAATCTCTCTCTTAACTTGGTCAGAGTATGTCATACATGCAGCAAAAAGCTGAATTTTGTTTTTCTGCTGAAGTTTAAGAATTGCAATTATATTGCCAATTCTATGAGTATAGAGTATAGATCTAGAATAAAATACTCTTATGATGGAATGTTGGGTTTTGTTTGTTTGTGCCCTTCTAGATCATTCTGGGGCTTTCTCCCTTGGTGCTATGTCTCAGCAGGCTGGTACGAAGAGACTATGAAATAGGCCTTCTTTTTATCTGGTTTTCAGTGGGGTTTCACCAAGCAGGAGCCCCTGGTAGGAAGCTGGAAGACATGAAGAAAGAAAAGGTGGGGCGTTTGTTCCCTTGGTTCATGGATTGGCAGTGTCTGAGCTCCTCTTCCGTCGGCCCCAGCTCCTGTTGGGTGGCCTTCCCTTTAGACTCAGGCTGCAGCATCTCTTGAAACATTCCCTTCTCTCTTCACTTCAGACTTGGCAGTGGTTGGGAGCCTCAGGAATGCTTGTTTCACCCTCCTTGGCTGAATTCCCTTAACCCTGCCCATGCTTTGTGCCACTGCTGAAACTCTTTAATTGCTCCTTTGAGTTCCGTTTCTTGCCAGAACTCTGCTAAATGCTACTTTTTAAACCCAAAATGAAGAAAACAATGGAAACAAATAAATTTCGAGTTTGGGCATTGAATAAGCTGAAATTTGTTTCCTTGCATCATCATATACTGTATAAAGCAAATTTATTTGAATATAAAGTGAATGATCTCTTTAAAAAAGAGGTCAAGTCGGGACTCACAAATTATTAGTATTTCTCCATGCTTAGTTCGTATTGTAGACCAAACATTTGCAAATGGTACCAGTTTGCACTGGAAAGTAAACTGTGTTTTCTTCCGTCCTGGAAGGCCAATTTTGTGTGAATATGACAGTTTATTTTTCATGCAAAGGGATGTACAGAAGATGGAATTACAGAAGCCAAATACAGATGACTTCAAAGACACAGTTTTAGGCATTTTATAGGCTCCTCAATCTGATAATGGTAAAATCATGCCTGCCAATCAGTGGGCCTGTGCTTAAAAGACAAACTTCATTGTGTAATGACTTACCACTAACTCCATTAATGCAATTTGGTGGGTTTGGTTTTGTTTCATTTTGTGGCTCCTTTCTTCCTCCACACTTTCTTGGTGTCTGGTGCTGCTTTCCACCATAAGTTAGAAATGAATTTTTTAAAATAAGCACTTGTACTTTGAACCATAAAACAAAATCTGAAGCTGAAATCAAAGGAAGAAGGTAAATTACTTTTAGTGCTCTGCAAAGAAACTTTCACTTGGCTATTTCCTGTTGTTTTGAAACTCTGAAAATCAATACAGAAACATATCATATTCTGAAGGCAGGTCATCTGTGCACTAGGTGTTTTTAACAGTTGGCTTTGAAGGGGATACTTATGCCCCCTTGACATGAATCTACAGTTCTTTGCACTAAGTGTCCCCGTGAAACTACATTTTTGCTCAGGCTATCCATCTCAATGGTTATTACTTTTTACTGTTCCAAGCTCCCATCTTCTATTATAGATTCACTGATAGATCAATATGACAGAGGCGAGATAAAAGTCAGTTAGCTGTACATGTCTATTATGAGCCTGAAAATTCAGACACACATTTCTCCTGACAGAAGCCAGGCACATAACTGAGCCGTTTCGTGTCTGGGTGGTTTTCTAGTCCTTTCTGTACAAACTCACATTTCTGGACATCTTTCTTAATTTTGAGGTCCTCATGGCCTGTCAGGGAGTTAGGAGTGAGTGGCTCCCTAGGGGCAAGAGTGATTTTAAAATATAATCTTCACTTTCGAAAGGAGAGAACAAAACACGTTTGCTGCTACACTGAGGCAGTAAAAAGGAGTGCTGACATGCCTGGTTCCTAAACCACAGGCAAGCGGACTGTAAAACCAAGTGCTGTTTCAAAGTCAAGGGAAAGATCTTTGTGGTCTTCTGGTGGGAAATGGGAATGAGAAAGCTGGCTTTGGGCAGGTTGGAAACCTCAGGTTCCCTCTGGGGTTGATCCCTTCAGCTATTAATCAGCAACCATTTTGAGAAAGAAGTAGAAATCTGCCAAACATTGAAGCTACTGTCCACTAGATGGTCTAAAATATCTACTAGTAACAGTTGGGATGGAGTGCTTCAGGGACATGCCAGAAAAGGAAGAAATGGGCAGCAAAAGAGGCTGAGATGCAAATAGTCTCATATTTTAAGATTTTTAGCTCTTATTGCAAGCTGTCATCGTTAGATTTGTAGCAAAAGACATAAAACTTGAAAAGCACACAAAGATCATTAGAAATTCAACTAAAATATAGTGCTTTTAATTCATTAACACATCATGTCATGCATAGATTTAATACGCAGTAATTGAGTTCTTACTGGGTATCAGACACTGGGTAAGGTGTTCAAGTTGGGAAAAGGCTGGTTTCCCATCCTCAAGTAGCTTCCAATTCAGCAGCAGAGACAGACAGGTGAAGAGCAATTATGTGTAAAATACACACAGACATTTTTATAGTCTTATTCACAATCAAGAATCCATACATGTTTATGGATCCAAAGAATGCCATACAGCAGGTGGCTATGGGCAGAGGTAATGGCAGGAAAACATGAGGATGCAGGAATTAATTAATTAAAATTAATTAAAGTGGTTTTAAAAAAGACATTATATGCACTGGTAAAAATTTGCTATGAAAAAAGTTTACAGAAAAATAAAACAAATCCTAGAAGTGATAATGCTGTGTAATGTGTGCATAGAGCACTGCTGTCAACATGGACAAGGGTGCTTGGCTTAGATGGGTTTAGAAAAGGTAGTTTCTGATCCCATAGCTTTAGATATGAGAGCGTGCGAATCTCAGATTTAGAAAGGCCTCCGGGCAGAGTTGGTGCTAAAAGGACTACCAGAGAATGAGGGTGCTTGTCAAGTGAAGAGAGGTCAATACAGATATATCCAAATCTATAATAAATATTTATAAATTCAAGTATTCTATTGTAAAAAGCATATGAGATGCAGCCTCTTAAATTTTTAAGTGTGCAGTACAGTATTGTTAACACTAAGTTCAATGTTGTACAGATTTCTAAAACATTTTCATCTTGAATGAATAAAACTTTATACCTGTTGAAGCAGCAACTCCCCATTTCTTTCTCTCCCAGTATATTTAATCTAGTTGTAATTTTAATTTCTTCCCCTCTACCACACATAAAGACAAGGGAGCACTTATTTGAAGGCATGAGAGAGAACAGCGAACGTTTATTAGCTCCAAGGGGAGGGAGTGGCAAGATTTCTCATGGCTGTCAGATTATGAAAGGCCTTCTAAGTTCCACTATGACATTTTTCCTTATCTGGTGTGATTGGAAGAAACTAGAATTGTTTTTTGTAAGGACACGAAATGTCGGGTTACCCACTTCACAACCATCGTCCTGGGGGCAATCAGGAGAGCGGACTTGAGCGGAGTGAAACCAGAAGCCAGTGAGCCAGGCTGGAAAAAAGTGGTAATTTAGGCAAAAATCATGAAGACCTGAAAAAAAGCTGTGGTGGGTGGCAGTGGGTGGGGATTCCAGAAGAGGTAACTCAGGTGACAGCACTACAGGCTGTCTATTCATTCAGTTTCTCACAACTGGGCAAGTTAAACCTCAAACCTGCTGCTGCAGGAGAGGCTGTGAACACTAAATCGGGGACAGCTCCAAGCGTGCCTGGTGCAAGTGTCATTTACACCCTGAAGTGGGCCTTGATATGCAAACCCTAAAAGGTGATAAGTAGTGCCCTTCCTTTTTCACAGATCAATTTTAAGAGCAAGCTGAGAATGAGTGAGTATCACAGAAAACAAGACAGAGCTGGAATTCTGGGGAAAATCAGTGTCTAGTATAGAACATCAAAAATTCTTCAATATTTCACTTTTTAAATGTGTCAAATATAGTAAATAAGTGTGCGGTTCTAAAGATGCAATACGAAGACTTTTGATTTGTTTGGTTTTCGCTATAAAGCTTCCAATCAAGAAGGTAGAAAAAAGAGAGGCTAAAACAAGAAATAAGCCATGTTCTGATCAGAAGATGAGGCTTAAGTGTTTATGTAATTTTTACCAGGTTCATTGAGAAATAATTCATATAGTATAAAAATCACCTATAGACAATTAAATGAATTTTAGTATAAACACAGAGTTGTGCAACCATCACTATGATCACTATGATCTAATTTTACTTTTTTTTTTTTACCCAAAAGAAACCCCTTGTACTCTTTGGTAATTATATCCCATGCCCTCCAGCTCTGCAATGATCAATCTGTTTTCTTTATTTATAGAATTGCCTGTTTTGGCATTTTGTATAAATAGAGTCATATGGTACTTGGGACTTGGTGACTGGCTTCTTTTATTTAGCATAATGTTTTCAAAATTCATGCATTGTCATACATATCAACACTCATTTCTTTTTCTTGCTGAACAATATTTTATGGTATGGATATACCAAATTTTGTTTATTCATTCATCTGTTGATCCATATTTGAATTGTTTCCTTTTTGGCCATTTGTGTAATGCTCTCACAAACATTTGTACAAGTTTTTACATGGACCTAGGTTTTCCTTTCTCTTCGGTAAATACCAAGGAGGAGTATTGCTATGTTTAAAATTTTGAGGTTCGATTTGACTGTTTTCCAAAGTGGATGCACCACTTTATATTCCCACCAGCAACATACAAGGGCTCCAATTCCTTCATATCCTTGCAAACATTTGTTTTTGCCTATCTTTGATTATAGTCCTCCCTAGCGGGTGTGAAGTGGTGTCTCATTGTGATTTAATTTCCATTTTCCTATGTTTGTATTTCAAATCTGGTAACTTAATAAATAATCTCTTCTTGCATTATTTATAGAATACATTTCTCCTGTATGTTTTTGATATTGTAAAACTTTGTGAAAACTCTCTAGTTGTCTATTAACACAGTAATGCTCTTAACAAACAGTATACAACTCAGGGGCTTAAAGCATTCAGCATCTACTAGTTCCTGAATCTGCAGATGATGTAGGGTGGACTCAGTTAGGTGGTTCTGATTTGAGCTCACTCAGCCTTCCAGGGATTGGCTGGTTGTTGGCTGGACTTAATAAAACAACTTAGCTCTCTTCCATGTGTCTCCTGCCTTCCAGCAAGCAAAGCCAGATATGTTCTTCCTCGATGGTGTCTTCATAGCCTGAGCTGACTTATGCAGATGCTTTTCTATGCCTTTGCTGTTAGCAAAATTGCTTCCATTCCATTGGCCAAAACAAATCACATGACTAGACTCAGAGTCAAGGGGCAAGGAAAGATACTTGCTTCTTGATGGGAAGAGCAGCAAAATCTTGTGGCAAAGGGCATGAATATAATGAAGGGTGAAGCATCAGAGCCATTTATAATATCAGCCCCACGTGTTACCCTGTCTGTCATTCAGAAAAGAGATGGATTAAGTTGGTGGGTCAGTACCTGTTGCTTCACTAACCTCCCACACTAGGGCCATATTTGTTTTCAAGGTTGTGTGAAATATTTAGGGTTAAACATTCTCCTGGTGATAGCTATTCTATTTTCTTTTAAAGATAGGAAAGATGCTTATGTGGCAAATGAACATTCTATTGTTTGAAAACATCTCCAGTGCCATAATGAGAACTCAGGACAAACTTAGATCAAATAGCAGCAGGTACTCTGAAATATTCTGTGAAGTGTTTTAGCCTGGGATATGTGACATTATTGAAGTATTTATAAAAGTCATATTATCTGTTTTAGGAAAAGCTAATAGACTGTCTAGCAGACATTTCAAGTCTTAAAAATATGCTTCTGTAACCTATTTCTATAGAATTGGCAAATATGGGAGCAGATATATTATGGGTCAATACCAGTGAAAGGACGCTCTGCACAGACATAGGATTCACAGTCCACTAAGCTTCAGGTCTGCCCTGATGTGGATTCCCCTGATGTATTACTATTATATCATTATATCCTATTTTTGTTGACTCAGTTACTATGTCAGCAAAATCAAACATTTTGGCTTGTGGCCCAGCATCCAGCTGTCTATGGAGGATATGTTTTTGCCTTTACCACCATGACAGTAATGAGCAACTGGCATTAGTTTGATTTGCATAATTGTGTGCTTCCAACTTAGACTCTGTGTCAGTGGGAGACAACTTATTATGATGATACCCACAGCATATTATCTGTTTTGTGCTATCAGCATTTATTTATGTAAATTCCGTCATTACAAGGGGTCATTTTCCAACTGTCTACCACAAAATCACATTCTCTGCCAGTAAGCCGAAAGAAAATGCCATAGGAGGAGCTGGGTATATTCTGTCATTCACAGTTGTTGGTCAAGGAGTTGGAAAGGGTATTTTCGGTGGTGGCTTGCTCGTTTGCATTCTAGGGTAGTTTGCTTTAAGGACTGACATGTAAGATGACAATCAGGTAGTCTGTCCACGATCATTTAGAATGAATGCCATCAAGCAGACATTCTCTTTCTCTCTCACAAACATGTATACATACATGACAAAGAGTACCCAACTCATCTAAGATTTTCTTTAAGAATAATTTATGGTCTAAAAAATATTTTGTGTTTCCCAGATGATGAGTGAATGCTTTCTTTGATAAGAAGCAGAACTCTGTAATTTATTCATACCAGAGATAAAAAGATAGAATAACTAACTGGAATAATCTACTTGTAAAAGTATCTAAAAATACAGTCAGAAACCATGTGAAATGTGAGATTTCATTAACCAGACTTCACAACTCTGTTCACAAAACTACAGCCCAGATTGATTGCATATCTTGTCATTAGAGGTGGATGAGCCTCCTAAGCATCAGTGTAACTGGAGCTATAATTTATACATTGCTTTGATAGTTATCTCTGGTTAAGCACAAAGGGATGTCAGCATTTAACCCTACCTCAAGGAATGACAGTGTAGAAAAAAGGGGGAAAAAAAAGAACCCAGCAGCCAACCATTTAAATCTAGTAGACACCTGTCAAAAGCAGCCCTTACTAAGAGGATGATAATTAGGGTATTACTCTGTTGCAAACATGTAGTTCTCAGCCTGGCTTGCATCACTCATTAGGCTGGTCAGAGAAAAGAAAGAAGAGGGTAAAAGGAGGAAGGAAAGAAAACAATCAGAAATCACATTTTATACGTTGGCAAACTCACATTTAAGAATTGTCTTTGCCAAGGCTCTTAATGGGAACCTAACTGATGATTCAACCTAAAAGGAACTTGAAATAATCTTATAAGGGGTACAGCACAAAACCCACATTTGGGAAAGTTTGTAAGGAAGAGGTGGGGTTTCCCTAGACAGCTTTCCAAGCCCCAGTGCTAAGTTAAGATATATCAGAAAGGTATTTCTCCAACCCCAAACTTAGTAGGATAATCCTTTAAAAGAACATCCTGTTAGATGTATGATTTTCCCCCCACTTAATTTTTGACACTTTGGTGTGCAGAAGGGCAGTGATTCGCAGGTATACGATACCTACAATGGCATGGGACATTCTTTCCTCTTGTATAAGCATTTAGAGCTTCAACTTATATCTAAATATGTTTTACATTTTTCTCTTTATTTCACTTGCCCTTCTTGATAATATTATCATTCACTTTATATTTTATGAATGAAATCTCTCTCTATAAAACATGTAGAATCTGCTGCCACTTTAACTTCTGTTTAGAAAACATAGTGGGAAGTGAAACTGGGTCAGGAATACAGTGATCAAATGAGATACCACAAAGTACCGTACAAAACATGTGATGAGGAGTTACAGACAAGATTTAATTCTCAGTCATTTTCTACTAATTATGTAACATTTGCTAGCCTTTTAACATGTTGGGCCGTTGGTTTCCTCATTTGTGAAACGCAATCAAGATCTCTAAGTGTCCTGTGAATGCAACCTTTCAAACAGCACTATGATTTGCTATCATTTGCTTGACTGCTTGCATTTGCCATAGAGCTAGGAATGGAAAAGTTAGGTCTACTGATGTTATTTCTCATGTGGCACAAGTTCTCAAAGGGAGAGGAGAAAGTTCTCAAAGAAACACAAAGCCAGCCCATCAGTGCACACTTTCCTTCAGGAATACCTACTAACAAAGAGTTCAAATGAGTGAGAAAGGAAAAGCTGGCTGTGGAAGAAAAGCTGGGAGAAGCAAAGGTCTAGCCACTGCTTCGTCTACAGTGGGAAAGTTACACCACACACATATGTTAAAGGGAAAAGGCAGCATTTCTAAAGAGCCCACTGTGTATTCGGAGATATGGAAGGTTGAAAGCCAATGTGAAACGTTACCTAAAAGCCAGAGGGGCAGAACAGTAGCACTGGGAAAAATAATACCCATCCCCAATGGGGTCAAGACAACTAACAGTTATAGTTTAAGGAACTGATTGAGACCCTTGTGAGGCAGCTGAGCAAGAAAGATAGAAGGAAATGATAGTAGCAGTCTGAAAAAAAGTGAACATGCTGGGCCACAGCAACTGACAGAGGCATCTAGAAACAATGAGAGGCAGAATTAATTTTTCTTGAGAAGTTTTATTTGAAAATAAAACTCCAATAAAACAAAGACCATAATAACAATACCCTCACATTTCACTTTCTTATGTTTTAAAAAATGATCTAAGAAATAAACACAAAATTCCGGCTTTGTTAATTAAGTGGAAATAAGATTTACAAAACAATTGCTTGTAGCCTTTTCTGATGTCATGAGGTCTAACTCTGCTTAGCAGAAGTCTGGGGCATAAGAAGATGGTCTAATGAATACTCAATCTCTATACTCATTCTCTATTCCCTACAGCCACTCTTTACTCTGCTCGCCCTCTTTTGGACATAGTGAAACATAATGCAAGGAATGAACAAAAGACTTAGTGGTGTCTTTTCTTGGCTAATGACAAAGAAAAAAAAATCCTTGCTGATCATTTATAATATGTAATGTACTCATATCAAAGATAACATAATCAGAGAAGAGTGGGTTACAAAATACCCAATTGACTCAGCAGGTATCACCAAAATATTTGCAGGTTGCTTGGTAACCCAATTAAAAGTCTCTATTTAAATCCAAGATCATTAGTGACTGAAAGTCACTATCATTTGATGGTTCATCTCAGTCCAGTTCTTAGAGGAGATTTTCCTGCATCAGAAAACCACCAACATATTTGGCACTAATTGGCTCCCTTGGTGGCAATCTCAGCCTATAGGCCAAGAATTGAGTGGACCTGAGAGGATAAACTATTTCCCCAGCCTGAGAGTTGGTGCTTCTCAACACAGGCTGAAGGACATTGGTGGGTTAATATGAGATTTTTACGTGGATATTACCTGTCTTTGCACAGACTGAGATGTTTTATTTTTAAGAATATTATACTGGTGTCGAGTTCTTTTTTAAGAAATTAAGTTTCATTTAGGACTTTCTTATTAAAACATGTCTTCCCTCCTTTCACCTTTTTCAGATCCTCCCCCAAGCTTACAATGATTAACAGGAAGAATATGAAATTTTATTATCTTAAAATTAGAAATGTGAATTACAGACATTGATGTGACCCAAAAGACAGGCTGAGAGTGAAATGGAAATTGTTTCTTCACTAAAAGTAACTGATAGCCTTGCTACTCTGCAGGATATGATAAGAATTTCCGTAGGGATGGACATATTTATACAGCATTCATATAAGTACATTAGAGACTATTATTTGAATACTTTTCTGTTGAAAATTGGTCTGAAATTGCTCTTTTGAAATAATGGATTTTCCATGTATTTTAATGTTGACGGTAGTAAAAAAAATTCGTCATCAGTGAAGAGAAATAAATATGAAGAACATATGATTAGAGATTTCAAAGTTTGATACTAGAAATGATATTGCAACTAAATATGTCTATCTTGGACATTTGACTACTTGACATTTGATTATAGCATAATATAGATAATTGCAAAGTAAATGTTTCATATTTATGGTACAGTATTTCCCCCACACACACATACATAAACGATAATGAGGACCGTAGATAATAGAACAAAGTTACAACAACTAAAACTTAATGTAAGAGAACTGGACTGAGTTGGATGGCCTGGACTCCAGTCATACCCTGCTACCTCTTTGGTACTATATATTTTTTTACCTGCATAGCTGGAATTAAGAATATAGAAGGCCTTTTTTCAGCTCTGGAATTGTGAGATTATTTCGGAAGATATTCCTTTATAAATTTTTTTCCTACTAATATCTGCTTTTTGATGTGCTAAGGCTAAGAAGAGTTAGTTATATTTTATCTTAAAGGTTTTTAATAAAAATTTTAAAGTGACAAAACCGGCTGAATTTATTGGACTGCAACATTTTCCTATAATGAACCTCAGAGGATATACTATGAGAAATATTTAACTATGTCAGGATAGTTTCAGCTTCATTTGGTCGAAGTGTAGTATAAGAGGAAGGTGGACGTGATTAGTATTCAAAGATGTAATAGGGAAAACCTCTCATATTTTTATAGCAATGAACTTCCCCAGCAAGACATTTATGACAACAGCCAAGATGCAGCTCCCAAGTTGGTTAAGTGCACTAGCTTTCAACTGTTTACAAATCAGGAAGGTTGAGATTTTTTTTCTGAACTGAGAATAGCCGATCACAATAATTTCTTTCCTTTTCTTTCTTTCTTTCTTTTTTTTTTTTTTTTTGAGAGAGAGTCTCGCTCTGTCACCCAGGCTTGAGTGCAGTGGTACGATCTTGGCTCACTGCAACCTTTGCCTCCTTGGTTCAAGTGATTCTCCTGCCTCAGCCTCCCAAGTAGCTGGGATTACAGGCACCCACCACACCTCCCGACTAGTTTTTGTATCTTGGTAGAGATGGGGTTTCACCATGTTGGCCAGGCTTGTCTTGAACTGCTGACCTCGTGATCCACCTGCCTCAGCCTCACAAAGTGTTGGGATTTTCCATCATTATCTCATATGATTTTGCTGTGTTCCCACCCAAATCTCATCTTGCATTGTGGCTCCCATAATTCCCATATGTTGTGGGAGGGACCCTGGTGGGAGATGATTGAATCATGGGGTTGTTTGCCCCATACTGTTCCCATGGTAGTGAGTAAGTGCTATCACATGTGATGATTTTATAAGGGGTTTCCACTTTCACTTGGCTCTCATTCTCTTTCTTCCCTGCAGCCATGTAAGAGATGGCCTTCTTACATCAGTGTGAGGCCTTCCCAGCCTCATGGAAATGTAAGTCCATTAAACCTCTTTTTCTTCGTAAATTACCCAGTCTCCAGTATGTCATTATCGCCAGTGTGAGAACGAACTGATACGTTATTGTTAATAATTTTTGTTGAATCTGGGACAGGTGTTTCACAATTTATTTTGCTCAGGTGATCTTTCATCTGGTTACTTACACTTTGAGGAGGCAAAGCTTTAAGCACTGTTTTCTAACTAATTTCTATGAGAATATGTATAATTCAGTTAAGTCCCATAGACATTCAAATAGGCACCACTCATTTTCTATAGCTGCTGTGTACATATTCAGCTTACATTAATAAAGATAACCCAGCTCTAGCTAAGTACTCAAATGTGTCCTGAAATAGAAGAAGAGACTGCAGTGATTATGTTGAAGCACTCTCTGACGCACAAATACCCCGTAACACACAGCAGTTAACCAAGCAAAGTTTGCAAAATACCAGTCCTAAAGGTGTCTAATTGAAAAATAGTTTTGGTGCTCTATTATTCTGGAAAATTTTGCATGCCATATCTTTCTGTCTGAGAATTACAGATCATAATAAAGTCTTTGAGAAATCCTGCAGTGGGAGGAAAATTCTGCTTATTTGTTTAATCTAGAGTTTCCTTTACAAATTTGATCATAAATTCATTTTATTATTTAATTTCTATTTACCTCTATTCTAAAGAATAAAGTCTTTCATAAAATGGCTAGGTATAACCAGGGATTTTCCATAATTTTTTCCTAGCAATTTCTTCTATGTATTTGACTAGAATTCTTTCTTGTTGCCTTCATATATTCATTGTTACTGTACACCTTAAAGACACACAGTGAATATTGACCTTATGTCAACACTGCAAATATTTTAAATCAATAAAATAATTATTTTGTCTTTATGACTGCTCTCCTGCACACTAAATACCCTCATACCCTTCAGACTTTCCCTCTATACCACAGTTTCGAGAGTATTTTTGTTATCTCTAAACATGCTCCAATATACTACTGTTTCTCTTAAGGGCAGCACTAGAGAGGGATATAGTATCCCAAGGGACTAGAACAGAGCAGAGCAGAGGGATACTCACCTTCCCTATTAAGAAGTCAGTAGTTTACCACGTCACCGGCGATCACTCGTTCTGCTTTTGCTGAGGAAGATTCATGACAGGTGTCCACTGTGGTAGGCAGAATTCTAAGATGGCCCTCCAGATTTCCCACCCCCTCATGTTCATTCTCTGCCCAGTTTCTGGGACTATGAATATGATGGATTTTACTCCCATTATTAAGTTATGGCACAGTTGACCTTAAGATAGGGTGAGACTAATGTAATTACACAAGCTATTTAAAATTAAATTTCTCTCTGCCTGCTCACAGACAAATAAGTCAGAGATTCAAAGCAGGAGATAGATGCAAAACATAGTTGCTGAGTTGAAGATGAAAGGCAACCAGGTGCCAGGTAGCATGGGATGTAGATGGCTTCTAAGATCTGAGAGCAGCCACTGGCTAATAGCCAACAGGGAAAACAGAGACCCCAGCCCTAAAGCCACAAGGAACTGAATTTGGCCAAAAACCTGAATCATCTTGGAAGTGGATTCTATCCCAAATGACAATTGAGTCTAGCACCTTGATTTTGGCATTGTGACATCCTGACCAGAGAACACGGCAGCACTGTGCCAGATTTCTGATCTACAGAATCCTGAACAAATAAATGGGGTTTTTTTTTAAAGCCACTAAGTTTGTGGTAACTCATTACACAGCAATAAAAAACTAATAAATCCAGATAACCAAAGCTCACCATCTTTGCCATATTTTGCTGTTATATTTGCTTTGTGATGTATGACAGTAATGCATTTTCCATTTTCTCTGGCTGAACAGCTTTAAGCAGCCCACATAAATAAATATTACTTGCATGCCTTCTTTTCTTTGCTTCCAGTAAGATGCTGCCAGCTTGCAGCCATTTTCTGATTCATAGATTTCCTCACAAATTGATATTTCATGGACATATAGATCTATCTAGCTTTGTATACTTTCTGTGGACTTTTTCCATTAAGCTATGCACTTTCAATTCTGGATTCTAAGCTTGAGGCACATGGCATAAGTGCTTTAATATTCATAGTAAGCATTTACCTTTATCTACTAAGATTATAAGCTTATTCTGTTGATTACCCATACCCTAAAATTATTCTGCTGATTGACCTTAAGTTTTGATTATGTCCTCTTTTCTCATTTGCTTCTTTCTCTTTCTGAATTACCAGGAACTATCTTTCTGATTCACATTCTTTGTCCTTTATATTAACTGGTATTAAAGATGGCTTCCTTTTATTCTCCTACATTTTTCTCAGGCTTATTCAGCTCTTATATTATTCATTCTTTGACCAACTATCTTATGCCATCATTGCAGTATCTTGAGTCAGGGTCTAGGACACCTCAATCTGCTGTGATATCTGGGTATAGATAACTGTTTATTGCACATTACCTGACTTATCTACCATAATCCCAGTCTTACAATGAACAAAATGGTGGAGTTTTCATTTATCTGGGACCCAAGTCCTTCAGTATTATATCACTGAGGGTATTTATTAACCCTCTTCTCTTGTCCTGCATGAATAAGCAGTTACAGACAATAAAGGGTAAGCCTCAGAAACCTGTAATATCCCATAAATCCTCCTAAAGACGTAGCAAATCCCCAAAGAGACAAGTCATTATTTCAGCCTCCTAATTTTGTCTCTGAAAAACCTGGCCATTTCTTTTCAGTCACCTTTGTTGCCTCCCTTTCCTCTGCTGATTTATGTAACCACATTTCCCTATGGGCTCAGTATGTGCTGGATTTGAGATTTCAATGTGAAGCAAAGACTTTGGATCCCATGTGTGTGGGTGGCTGGCTAGCAATAATCTCAATAAAATGCCCTCCTCTATCTTTTGTAGTTTTTATGGAAATTAAGGGCTTATACTTTGAAAATATGATTTCAACTACCTGATTTGAAAAAGGCTTATGATCTATGCTACTAAATATCAAAGATTAATATCTAAGGCCGTTTGCATTAAAGTTACACATGATCCCTAGAACCAGGAATAAGTAAGAAGTCTATCTGATTCTTCAGATAACAAACTTCAAAGGAAGCTTTTATTTTTGGTCTTGGTATCCCAAAGAGTTCAAGGACCTCCATTAACCTTGATCTACTCCAGCAGTTAACTATCTTTTGTCACTAATATTTATTTTAATCTTTTGGTGGCTTCACTGCTGAAAACTTGAGTAACAGGTGGGTGTGTATGGTGCATGTACGTGTGTGTATGAGGCTGGTACTCTTTGGTTCTGTGTTCCCAAGTATTTTTCTAGGGTTTCCACCTTGATCATTCATTCTGAAACTCATGATAATTATTTGGCTTCCCCATTACCCTACAAATGTAGTAAATACACTTCCATTTTTTTTGTTTTTGAAATATCTCAGTTGGTTTCCCTCTAATTAGTTCAATATTTCACTAATATTTACTTTTACTATCTATGTTCTTTTAAAATATCAATTCCAAATCACAAAATCTGAAAATATTTCTTTAACTGCACAAATTCAATAAACTATTATTAAAAATTCTTTTTAATAACCAAAGTACAAATTATCTGAACATATATATTGCTTATATAGTATATTTTATAGAATATTATAACTTTCTAATATGCTCCTTAATAATAATACAATGTTAAATTCTGTTATATACTTTAATGTTAGTACAATAGAGTGAAAAGTGTGAATTAAGTTCTAAAGTGATTATGTGGTAAGAAAATCATATACATGTATATACAAAACGTCCATCTTGAAAATCTCTCTGAAAGTTCATGTTGAAGTCTGGAAAACCAATATTTTCCTTCAGCATTAGAAGAGATTGCTGTTTTCTTGGTTGAGTTTCAGGTGAAATATTTGGCATGAATTTAGGGGTTATATTGTACTGAAAATAAGCATCTTTCAGTGATGGGCGATGATTGAATGGAAAGCCAAATCATGTCTGCCATCTCTTGCTTGCTAGGTGATTCCTATTCCATTCATTATTAGAATGGCAGGAAGAATCTTCTATAATTATTAAAATGTTCTTTCCCTTTTTCTTTCACTTGCTTACTCTTTCCTCTTATTCATACAGCTGAATTTACTTAATATTATCATGTGGATCAACTGATTATACTAAATGATGTATTGGTATGATAGCTATTCATTTTTTATGTTGACTAACTTTCAAATGATGAGAAAAGGTAAAATATATTTTATTCTATTTATTCCCTTGACATACTTTATATTTTTTCAGTTTTATTTTGATATGTTTGAAAATGAGGAAATAAAGACAGGAAGGGGAAATCAAGAAGAATTGTGATGTATCAAGTACATGTTCTATGCTAATGATTTTACATTCATTGTACTACCAAATCTTTAAATTAATCTCATAAAAATATATTATTTTACCCATATTGCACATAATAAAACAGACTCAGGAAAAGATCATTTGTTGAAACTTACACATCTAGTATGCACAGATGCTACTCTATTAGGAAATACAATAATAAGAGTTAAAGTCCAAGCTCTCTCCAGGAAGCCACCCACCCTCCTGTCATCTGTTCTTATCCACATAGTCAGACAAAGGCTTTGGGATAGCAGGTTGAGGTTTCCTAGACCTTGTTAACTGCCCCCATAGTCTAAGTACAACAGTTTTTGTCTCATTTGCAACAAACAGGAAATTTATTTTTTGTGGCCCCAATTTGCTCCTACTCTACCCACAAAGAAGTCTTTGTTTTACCAAGAACTATTTGGACAAGTAAGATCACTTTTAAAAAAATTGCTGAACTAAAATGTTGATGTAAACAAAATGCAAGCACCTCAGATTATTAAAAACAAAACTTAAATCCTTATGCTTATGCCCACTATGGTGTACTGTAGGCTTGGCAAAACATATGTTATTGCTTATACTTTTGATTGCTGAAAATTAACATCATAAACACAAAAGTCTGTTTTTTTCCCTTAGCGCTTATGAGATGTGTGATGCAGGTGGATGTGTGTGTGTGTGTGTGTGTGTGTGCATGTAGCTCTTATTTCTTCTTGAACTTGCATTGGTAGAGTATCTATCTTCTTTTTAAAAATACCTATTTTTCTAGATATTTGTCTTATGTAAGTCAGCATTGTATATTGGCCCAGAATTGAAGCTATACTTGAAGATATAATGCCAAAGATTTCATGCAAAGTTACAGATGTTATTTTTTAAATCACAGGAAGTCTGCTAGTTCAGAAACATTAAAAGTGAAATTCTCAATTTCCTTAAAAAGTAGTTGAGACTGTGGAGAAAGAAAAATTGGTTGGAACTTAGTGAACTGAAGAAATAAATTCCACTCTGGTTAGATCGACTTCCTAATGTCACAAGTCAATTTAAAAATTATGTAGAAGATAAATCTCTTTTTTCTCATTGCACCAATGTATTTATCTTAATCAGGAGCATCAGTGGAGACAGAGACTGAAAAGTAAATTGTTCACTGTCTCCAAGACAAACCCCAAATAGGAAACTTGATATTCTGCCTAAAATCTATCTCTGGAATATGCTTTTGAAAAGGCATGTTATAATTATATGTAGTATTATAGAGATTCTTGTGTGTATAAATATTTTCAAAAGACTTTGAAATTGTTTGTAAATCCAAAGTTTATAAATAACTTATGAAATCCACAAATTTGCTAAATATGTTTCTGCATTTTTGTATTATACTCTCTGATTTTTCTTTCTATGTGGTGTAAGTCAAAGAAATTGATATACAATATGGCTAGATGGGACTAAAATTTCCAAACAAAAAGAAGCATCTGTTTTTCAAATTTAGTTTTTGAGTTTATGTTGTTTTCACAATTGGTTACACTGCAAACAATGTGGTTCAAATGACAATGACACTGATTACAATTCTACTTTGCACTAAGAATGCTTTTTATTCAAGATTGTCAACTCCCTTAACTAACAATAACTAAGCCTTTCAGCACCTCTGTACCTTGGGTATTGTTTTACCCAATGTGAAGCAGGTTGAGCTGTAACTTTACAGGAGGCTAGCAAGTTTTTCATGAAGCTAGAGAAGGCTAGAATGTTAAAGCCAGTAGGTTGCAACAGCTTATCTCTTGATGTACATTTTGAAATATTGGAGCAAGCTACTTATGAATATGATTTCTCCTCTATGCACATTTTTTCTGATACTTTCAAATGACTCCAGCCTCAGAGACTATGAGCCTCTAATTCTTAATTAACTATTACTGGTTTTCTTTAAAAAAAAAAAATCAGTTCTTGCTTGCTTGCTGTTTCTATGCAGTGTGTCCCTACTGTCTCCCTTAGCCAGTGGAAGAGGCTGTAAGTGGATAGCAACCCTTCGGAGTTACCAACCTGGCCCACAGATCTCTGAGATAGTTTCTAACAATTGCTGTAGTCCAAGGTATCACTTAGAAAATTCTTTAAATATTCATGTCTGCCCCTTGTTTTCTTAAAAATCTATTTACGTCTATGCTGTGTCCACATAGACTATGAAACCCTTCAAGACTAGAAGAAATTTGCATTCTCTATTTCCTCATTCATTCATTATTAATTTGCTTATTTAGGAAACATTTATTGGATACCTACAATGTGAAAGACAGGTGTACTAGTTCATAGGAAGAAATGAACATATTTTTCTTGTTAAAATAGCAATTGTTTCAATACGCTGAGGGCCCCAAGGAAACCCATTGGGGGTTTAACTGAGTTGACTAATATGATCTACTGAAATGTTTTAATGATGTAATTTGTGCTCCTAATGTCAGAACATTTACATTGTGTAACTTCTACAGTTACAATGTTTTAGTCCTGGTAACTGCCATTTTGTACTTTCTCTGTTGAGTGGAAACCTTGCCTTCCATGAGCTGAAAATGGAAAACTCTAAATTATCTTTTGAAGGTTTTATTTTCTCTATGACACCTTCAGTGATTTCATTATCATTTAGTTGTGTATTAAAATATACTCATAAAAATAACTAATAAATACAAGGCTTGATATCTGGGCAATGAAATAATCTGTAGGACAAACATCCATGACACAAGTTTACCTATGTAACAAACCTGCACATCCTGCACATGTACCCCAAACTTAAAATAAAAAATAAAATAAAATAAAATACAGTTTGTTTTATAAGTAAGATAAACCTAATGGCCAATTTTAAAATGAAAAGAATAATATGTTAAAATAAGGTAGTAAATGTAGATAATTTCTCAACAGCAAAACCAAACTAGAATTAACGTATGCTTTATCCACTGGTATGTTGTAGTAAAGAGCAATTGCAGATAAAACATTTAATTACTGTCTCATTAAGAGAGCCAAAAATGACCTGTTACCTAATTCCTGTTTATACCATTATTGACATTAACTAGACATGTAAACTTTGCTTGAGTGTTGTTATAATATGTTGGATAACTAACCTGATTCTGGAATCAGGCAAACTTGGGTATACAACTTGCTTTTGCCTCTCACAAACTTGGGAGAAAGTTTGTGTAAACATGGGAAAGTAATTTCATCTCATGTAAAATGCAGTTTTACTAACTGTAAAATGTAATAATAAAAGTGTTTTCATGAATGAATCCATGCGATACTTAGAAAAGAGCCTAGTACAAAGTAACCACGCTACAAATGTTAGCTGGTAGTATTAGTAGTGGGTTTTGAATAAATTTAATTTATGCTAAATTTGTTGGAACAGATGAATCAAGTCACATGAGATCACAGATAAATTAGTAAGTTGTTATTGACTGGTCAGAAAGAAAACAATACTTTAGGGGATTCTCAGGCTATCATTATATAGAACCTTGGCATGCAGTTTTACTAAAGTGATCAAACAGTCACTTAGTAACTGTAAGAAATGTTTAATCATCACAACATCACAACAATGTTATCAGGTAGGTAATGTGTTCATTTTACAAGTGAAGAAATGGAAAGTCAGTAAGAGAAAGCTCTTTATTAGTGTTGAATTACTGTGAGAAGGGCAGGCCTTGACTCTAGGTTTATTAACTTCCATATGTTTCTTCTGCATGCTTTCCAATAGCCTGTCATTCTAATTAGCATTATTTAGATGTAAGCAGCAATTAGTTCTGTCAAAAGTGTCAAATCATCAGCTATGATCTAATGATTATTAAATGTCTATTACCTGCCAAATATTATAGAACAGGCTTTAATAAATATTTTATAATATGCTCCTACAGTCATTAGCTATACTTTTATGCCACCAATTCTACCACTGTACTAGCTACTGGGGACACAACAAAGAAGATACAGTTGTCCACTTAAAGTGTTTTTTTTTTTTTTTGAAAGAGTTTTTTATTTTTTTTAATTTTACTTTTCAGAGTAGTTTAGATTCACAGCAAAATTGAGAGGCAATTACAGAGGTTTCCCATATATCCCCTGCCCCTGAATATGTATAGCCTCCCATATTATCAATAATCATCACCAGAGTGTCAAATCTGTTAGAACTCATAAACCTACATTGACACATCATTATCACCCAAAGTCCATAGTTTACATTAGGGTTCACTATGGTGTATGGGTTTGGACAAATGTATAATGACATGTATCCGCACTTATAGTATTATAGGGAGTAGTTTAACTATTTTTTATGCCCCATTCCCACCTCCCTGCTGCTTCCCCAGGCAACCACTGATTTTTTTTTTTTATTGTATCTATAGATTTGCCTTTTCCAAAATGTCATATCACTGGACATGCAGTATGTAGCTTTTTCAGATTGGCTTCTCTCATTTAGTAATATACATTTAAGCTTTCTTCATGTCTTTCCATGATTTGGTAGCTCATTTCTTTTTAGCACTGAGTAGTATTCCATTAGCTGAATATAGCACAGTTTATTTATCCATCCATCTATTGAAAGGCATCTTGGTTACTTCCAAGTTTGGGCAATTACAAATAAAGCTGCTACAAATACTTATGCGTAGGCTTTTGTGTGGACCTAACTTTTCAACTCCTTTAGATAAATACCACAGAAAGTGATTGCTGGATTGCATGGTATGAGTATGTATAGTTTTACAAGAACCTGCTGAAATGTCTTCCAAAGTGGCTGTGCCATTTTGCTTTCCTTCCATCAATGGATAAAATTTCCTGTTGATCCATATCCTGGCTAGCATTTGGTGCTGTCAGTGTTCTGGATTTTCGCTATTTTAATAGGTGTACAGTGATATCTAATTATTGTTTTATTTGTATTTTCCTTATAGCAGATGATGTGAAACCTGTCTGGGCATGCTTACTTACCATCTCTATATTTTCTTTGGTGAGGCGTTTGTTAGAGTCTTTGGCCAATTTTTAAATCAGGCTGTTTTCTTATTGTTATGATTTCAGGATTCTTTGAATATTTTGGATAACACTCCTTGGTCAGATGTTTGTTCTACAAACACTTTTTCTTCCTCTGTGGCTTGCCTTCAAATTCTATTGACATTGTCTGTTTAGAGAGCAGAGGCTTTTAATTTTAATGAAGTCTAGCTTATCAATTATTTCTTTTATGGACCATAGCTTTGGTGTTGTATCTAAAAGGTCGTAGCCAAACGCACAGCCTTCTATTTTTTATCCTATGTTATCATCAAGGAGTTTTGTAGTGTTGAATTTTACACTAAGGCCTGTCACTCATTTTTAGTTAGTTTTTATGAAGAATGTAGGATCTGTATCTAGATTCATCGTTTTGCATGAGGATATCCAGTTTTATGGCACTCTTTGTTGAAAAGACTCTTTCTATTTTGTATTGCCTTTTTTTCCTTTCTCAAGATCAGTTGACATTATTTATGTGGGCTTATTCATGAGCTCTCCACTTTGTTTCATTGATCTATTTGTCTATTCTTTTGCCACTATCTCACTGTTTTGATTACTGTAGCTTTAAAGTAAGTGTTGAAGTCAAGTAGTGTCAGTCCTCCAACTTTGTTCTCCTTCGATATTATATTGGCTATTCTGGATGTTTTGCCTCTCCATATACAATTTAGAATTCATTTTTTTAATATCCCCAACATAGATTTCATTTTTCGGTATCCCCAACATTTTGATATTGCTGGGATTTTTAATGAAATTGCATTGAATCTATGGATCAATTTGGGGATAACTGACATCTTGACAACATTGAGTTGTACAACACATGAACATGAAACATCTCTCCGTTTATTTAGTTCTTTGATTTATTTTCTTAACATTTTGATAGATGTTGTATATATTTTGTTAACTTTATACCTGCATGTTTTATTTTGGGGGTGCTAGTGTAGATGTGTTTTTAGTTTGAAATTCCAATTGTTCATTGCTTGCATATAGGAAGGCAATCAACTTTTGTGTGTTAACCTCGTATCCTGCAAACATGCTTTAATCCCTTAGTAGTTACAGGAGTTTTTTAATTGAGTCTTTTGAATATCCTACATGATCCTGTCGTCTGCAAAGAAAGATAGTTTTATTTCTTTCTGACCAATCTGTACCCATTTTATATTTATTTTTCTTTTCTTATTACATTAGATAGTACTTCTAATATAATGTTCAAAAAAGGAGTGCTGAAAGGAGACATCTTTGTCTTGTTTCTGATTTTATTGAAAATGTTTCAAATGAAGGCTCAAATGAACCTTCCACTTCAGCCTTCCAAGGTGCTAAGATTATAGGCATGAGCCATTGCACCTGGTCAGTGTATATTTTATAGCCCAGAATGTGGCCTGTCTTGACAAACGTTCTGTGTCAGCTTGAGAAGAATGTGTATTCTGTTGATGTTGGATGAAATAGTCTGTAGACGTCAGTTATATTCATCTGATTGATGGTGTTGTTGAGTTCAACTACATTCTTAGTGATAGTCTATCTGCTGGATCTGTTTATTTCTGATAGAAGGGTATTGAAGTCTACAACTATGATAGTGGAAGCATCTAGTTCTCCCTGAAGTTCTATTATCATTTGCCTCATGTATTCTAATGCTGAGTTGTTATGACTTCTTGGAGAACTGAGCCCATTATAATTATGTAATATCCTTCTTTATCCCTGATAACTTTCCTTGTTTTGAAGTCTGCTATGTCTGAAATTAATATAGCCACTCTTCATTTCCTTTGATCAGTGTTAGTATTGTATATTTTTCTTCAATGATTTACTTTTAATCTATATGTGTCAAGATTTATAGTGGGTTATAAATATTTATGGTGTCTTATAGACAGAATTCAGTTGGGTCTTATTTTTTTTTTATCTCTGACAATGTCTGCTTTTAATTGATGCATTTAGACCATCAATATTCGAAGTGATTAGTCATATAATTGGATTAATATCTACCATATTTGTTCCTGTTTTCTATTTGCTGACCTTGTTGGTTCCTATTTTTGTCTTCCATTCTTTTTCTGCCTTTGGGGGGCTTAACTGAGCCTTTTATGATTCCTTTCCCTCTTCTTTCTTAGAATATCACTTATGCTTCTTTTTATTTATTTATTTTCTTTAGTGGTCACCCTAGAGTTTGCAATATACATTTACAATGAATTTCAGTTCACTTTCAAATAACTCTATACCACTTGACAGGTAGCTACATGAGTATATTGCTACATGAATATATTGCTAGTATTATTTTAAACAAATGGTTATCTGTTAGATCAATTAAGAATAATAATGAAAGTTTTTGTTTTACCTTCACTTATTCTTCCTTTGTGTAGATTCATTTCTGACCTATGCCATTTTCCCTCTCTCTAAAACCTTCTTTTAAAATTTATTGGAAGGCAGGTATACTGTTAACAAACTTTCTCATTTTTTGTCTGACAGTCTTTATTTCCCTTTTACTTTTGAAGGGAAATTTTTCAGAATATAAAATTCTAGGCTAGTGGGGTTTTTCCACACTTTTAAATCTTCTCTCTGCTGTCTTTTTGCTTGCATGGTTTCTGAGAAGTCAAAAATAATTCTTGTATTTATTTCTCTGTAGGTAAGGTGTTTTTGCCCCTTTGGTTTTTTCATGATCTTTTCTTTATCTTTGATTTTCTGTATTTTGACATGCCTACGTATAGCTTTTTAAAAGTTTATACTGCTTATTGTTCTCTGAGCTTCCTCAGTCTGTAGCTGGGTTTGTGACATTAATAATGGGGAAATTCTCAGTCATTATTGTTCACAATATTTATTTTGTTTATTTCTTCTCCTTTTAAAAGTCCCACTATGTGTAAGTTACATCTGTTGCAGTTGTCCTACAGTCCTTGGATATTTTGTTCTGTTTTTTCTTTGCTTTTTAGCTGTGGCTCTTTCTACTGAGGTGTTTTGATCCATAGATTTTTTTCATTCATGTCCAGTCTACTAATAAACCCATCAAAGACATCCTTCTTTTCTGTTACAGCATTTTTGATGCCTAGCATTTCTTTTTGGTTCTTTTGCAGGATTTTCATCTCTGCTTTACGTAGCTCTATTCTTGACTGTTGCCTACTTCATGTGTTAAAGCTGTTAAAAGAAAAATGTAAATTCAAGTGAATTTAATTGAGCAAAGAAAGATTCACGAATTGGCCAGCCCTCTGAGCCAGAATAAGTTCAGAGTGACTCCAGCACAGCCACATTATCAGAGAGAATTTGTGAACAGAAAAAGGTAAGTGACATACAGAAAACAGAAGTGAGGTACATAAATAGCCAGATTGGTTACAGCTTGGCATTTGCTTTATTTGAACACAGCTTAAATAATTGATCACCTGTGATTGGTTGAAACCTGATGATTGGTAGAAGAGTAGGTTACACAGCCTGTTTATACATGCAGTTAGGTTATAGTTCACCATGTACAGAGAACACTTTAGCTGAACTTAAAATATATACAGAGTCAGCTGTAGGCTAAACTTAATTTAACAGAGCCTTAGAATGTGAATAATAGTTGTTTTACGTTCCTGTCTGAAAATCCCAACATCCATGCTATGTCTGGTTCTGATGCTTACTTTGTTTCTTCAAATTACATTTTTTAAACCTTTTAGTATACTTTGTAATTGTTTTCTTCTTCTTCTTTTTTTTAAAGACAGGGTCTCATTCCCATTGCCCAGGCTAGAGTGCAATGGCACAATCACAGCTCACTATAGCTTTGACTTCCTATGCTCAGGTGATTTTCCTACCTCAGCCTCCAGAGTAGCTGGGACTACAGACATGCGTCACCATGCCTATAGCAGATACTGCTGTTTGCCTACAAACCACTATTTTCCACCTTCTTCTTTATTAAAAAAAAGCGTGGTTTTGTTCAGGTATCTCATGTCCCTGCACTCTGGATTCTTTTTAGCTCCAAGAAGTAAATCAATATTGGTTAAAAGAACGAGAGCAAGGCCATTCTCCTTGACAGTGTAGGCTTGGTCTTGTCACATAGTTCGGATAAATAGGCTGAAAAGAGATCTCTGCTGGGAACCACCTGGAGAAAGTCCATTAAACAGACCCACAGAAGGAAAGACTGCATTTATGTCTCTCTATATTTTGGAGCCATCTTGGCTTCATAAAAGGCAAAGCAATTCACTGAGGATGACAGGTCATATAGAAAATACTTAGGTCACTGATGATGTAAATATGCCATTGAATTATCTAACTCTCAAACCCCTCAACCTTTAGACTTCCTAATATGTGAAATAACACATTTTACTTATTGCTTAAGCAATTTTATGTTGGATTTTCTTATTCTTGAAGGAAAATATATAAAAGGTATTTTTGTGGAATTCCTTACATAGAACTTAAAAATGTTTTCATGTTCCTTCTTTGAATTTTTCTCTTGTCCTTCTTCCTTCCTAACACCACAATATTTTAGTGCAAATATTATAGTCATATTGGAGAGCCTAAGATGAAGTTTAAAGTGTCTTATCAGACCAAGCATTAGATATGAGACCCTGATTTGTGAAAAAGGCTGTAGTTACTGGGAACATAAAAGTCACTCAGAGATACTTATGGATTATTTGAGAGGCCCAAGAGTGGGTTTCCTGAGAAAGGAACTCAGATAAGGCAAATATAAGTTTTACATTTTAAGGTTGGATGAGTCAATTTCTATGTTTATTTAAAAACCATAAACATCAGTTCTGTGGAGAAGTTGGGTTAGTTTCAGTACCAAGATAAACATTTGGGAACCATTAATATAAGATTGAAATTCACACTGTAGGGAGGGTTACCTTTGCCTTCATGCCTCACTATATACAGTTAGAGAAGAGAAAATAAGCAAATAAAGAGTTGGTATTAAAAAAGAGAAGCCGATGGATGAAATTGAAAACAAGTAATCAAAGACACAAGAAGAAAACAAAGAAAAAAGGAGTTTAAAGGAAGAAAAGATAAGTTATTTTAGGAAGAATGATGGATAAGCATCTGTGGTTTGGCTTATCTTTACACCTATCTCCTTCATCGGGCACCAGAACCCCCTTGCCTGTGAGGTTCTTCCCTCCCTGTGCTCTCTGCTCCCTTATGCCACACATACACAAACCTAAGGTAAAGATAAAATGATGCAGAGGCTGGGCACTGTAGCTCATGACTGTAATATCAGCACTTTGGGAGGCTGAGACAGGAGGATCGCTTGAGTTCAGGGGTTCAAGAACAACCTGTGCAATATGGTGAGTCCCCATATCTACAATAATTTAAATGTATAGCTATGTGTGGTGGCATGTGCCTGTAGTCCCAGGTACTTGCCAGGCTAAGGAAAGATAATTGCTTGAGACCAGAAGGTCAAGGGTGAAGTAAGCTGTGATCATACCACTGCACTCCAATCTTGGCAACAGAGTGAGGTTCTGTCTCAAAAAGAAAAAAAAAAAAAAAATAGATAGAGAGAACATAGATGCATAGATGAAAGTAATCGTGGCCTAGAGGTACTATACATTCCAAGTCACTATGGCGATTCTTGTTTTATGCCTGTGTTCTGAGTAGCATCATTAGTATTCTCCCCTTCACTTTAAAAGTCAATTTGGTACAACAATAAATTATATGTTTACTCTACTTGAAGGCTCTTCATAATCTGACCTCTCCATAGCTATACAGCCACAATTTTCAGAATTCTCTTTTCTACCTGTATTCTGCACTTTAGCCAAATGAATTTTCTTGTATTTCTTCAAATGCATCACAATCTCTTTAGCATCTGTGCCTTTGTGGATTTTTTTATTCCCCTGTATATCTATTTCACTTTATTTTCCAAGATAATCCAATACATTATTTGAACACCAGCACATGAATGATTTTCCCAGAGACCAGCCCTTCTAAATTCCAACCCCCTGCCTGGATCCTATGTCTTGTCTGTGCTCCTGCTGCAGCCAGTACATTACTGTACTTCCATAACTTTTCCGATTTGTTTGTTTTTTATATGATCCTTCTGTCTGTCATGAAGCCACGTATTATTTAAGGTCAGAGAAAGTTACACTTGCCTTTTTTTTTCTCCCCAGGGCTTACCCAACATTTGCCTTCAAAATTACAAATATTGTTAGGTGTTCAACAAATGCTTCTGAAATGAATGAAAAAAATCAATTAGTAAATACTATTCACTCAAGATTTGCTGTGAAAAGTATGAGTGTAGACTGAGGGCACAATAATGAAGGTTAGCATTAATTAAGCTCTTACTGTGTTCCCGGTACTCTTTTATGTACTTTACATTTTATTGGCTCTTTGAATCTTTAAAATAATCCCTTAACGTAGATACAATTATTATTCCCAGTTTGCTGATAAGGAAACTGAAGAACAGAGAAGTTAAATAATTTGCCCTAAATGATACAATTTATAAATGCCAGAGCAGAACTTAGTTCCAGGTCATTTACTTCTTACCCAGCTCTATTAACTACTACTTTGTACTGACTTTCTTAAACATGAGGAAAGTAGGTGTGAAGTTCATTTATTTTAAAAGTTTTTTATTTAAATGTTTATATATTGTAAAGAAAAAAATTCAAACCAACAGTTTGTTTGAAATTTTTTTCTGACTAGTTTTTCGATGCTATTTAGATAGCTTTTTGTAATTTAGTGAGCTTAAAATTTAATCTATCGATTATATTTTATAAGAACAAAAGTGACTTTTATATTCTCTCTGACACGTAAAAAAGAACCAAAATAAATCCAATTATAAATTAGGCAAATATTGCCATAAACACTGGTATAAATTTAGTGACTTTTTACAATATTAAACTGTTTTCAACAGTGATTTTATAGATTTTTGGTGATTGTAGCACTGGTAGTTCTTCATACTTGTAAACAAACTTGGCTGCATTCCCTAGCTATTGGTTCCTTTAATTAAACATTTAATTAAGAAATAATGATAACTAATGGTTCATGCTATGATCTGAATATTTGTGTTCCTCCAAGTTCATGTGTTGGAATCTTAACCACAAAGATAATCATATCAGGAGGTAGTGTCTTTGGGAGGTAATTAGGTCATGAGGATAGAGCCCTCCTAAACGGGATTAGGTCATGAGAGCAGTGTCCTTATAAATGCAGCCCAAAGAGCACCTTCATCCCTTTCATCATGTGAGGACACAGTGAGAAGGCTCCACCTATGAATGAGAAAGTGAGCCCTTATCAGACACAGAATCGTCCAGAGCCTTGTTTTGAGATTTTTCAGCCTCCAGACCTGTGAGAAATAAATTTCTGTTGTGCATGAACTACCCAGTTTATGGTATTTTGTTATAGCAGTCTGAACAGTTTAAGGCACTCCCTAACTTTTAAGCTAAAACGAACTCATTAACAGCAAATTAATTCAAATTTACTGGTTGGGTTAAAATGACTAGTTAATTGTTATCTTATGAAAAACTTTAATTTACTTTTCTGACTTTAGAGTCTCACAAAATTTCTCCTCTTAACATTTTAAACATGTTTAAAATGGACTAATGTTTTTTTGTAAAATGTCTCTCAAATTGTAAAGGAAATATACATTTTCTTTGTCAAAACAATGATATAAATAAGAATTGACATTTTGAGATATAGTCTCCTAATTTTAAATTTTGTAAACATAAAGGGTTATAGATACATTGATAGATGAACATATTTAGATAGACACAGATATAGAAACAATGAAGGTATATATTTTTGGCCATCATTATTTTTCACTTAAAGAAATTTTATATTATTGAATACTTTTTACATTCTATGAATACATCTTAATAACTATTCCTCTATTGCTGAACATTTAGGTCATACTTGAGATTTACTTTTATAACCAAAAGTTTGTAAAATCACAATGCATAAATCTTTGTTCCCATTTCTAATATTTAGTTAGGGATTTTTTAAAATAAACAGAATTATATGGCCAAAGATTTTAACCTTTATTAATATGTATTTTAAAATTACTTTTCAAAAATTATATGAAATTGCTGCCTCACCAGGAGGTTATCAGAATATCTTTTTCATATGCTTGTCCACAAAGAGAAATACGATGATAAATTATTTGTTAATTTGGAGAATAAAAATTTTATTATTATGCTTATACTTTAATTTGCATTTATTTACTTGTGAGTTTAGTTTTCCTCATATTTATCATTTGTCTCTTTAACTTGTATCTCTTGTTCACATCATTTATAGTATGTTTTCATATTGATTGATGTGTGCTATTAACACTTTTTTCATTATTTTGCAACTACTATTTTTGTTATTTTAATTCTGTTTATATTTTGAGTTTCCTTAATCTTCTTACACCAAATGTTTTGACTATCTTGAAATTAATGAAATTAAGCACCTGAGTTATGTCAGCTAAATTATGCCAAAAATATGCCAAATAGTTTTTAAACATTGGCAGATAACTGGATAGCCTACTCAATTTTTCAGTTTTATTATTAGTAATATCAGTTGCTAAGCCTCCACTTAACATTTACAATATAAGTGTTCAGAGAGTAAACATTGATTTAAAGTTAAAGAAATTGAGCAAGCATGCCCTTTACTAATTTTTGTCTTGAAAACATTCTATTGAATACAGAGATAAAAATAGGACCTTCCCTTCAGTTTTCTGCTCTAATTATTCACTTTATTTAAATAAAATTCTGAGCAGCTAAGATGCTATCAGTTGCAAAATGCAATATAGGCAAATTTTGTGGCTCTGATTTATTTGCTATTCATTTAAGGATATGATCTACTTTCAAAAAGGCTCGCACTTGCCAGAACATTTGCAAATCTGTAATCTTCAACATATAGAAATAATTTTCAAGTATAAAAATATAGCTGTTTTAGAAGTTTTAAGAGCATTAAGTGTGGTTGTATAAGCTATTGAAATTACATTCTAAACCAGGCAATAATTTAATTAGCCTGTTACAAAGACAATTTAATGAAATAAATGGCAACACTTGCTTGAGAGCCTCAACATCCAATACTGTATAATATCTTCAATTGAATTTTCTTTAAGATGAGCATAGAGAGGTATTTGAAAAGAGGAATTTTTACTTCTATCATGATGAAGAAAAGAGGCTTTTATTATTTTAGGATCTAGTTGCATAAAATTGTCCACCAATAGTTACTTGATCAAAACAGGGATGATCATATCATTTATTCTCAAGCTGAGGCACTTTTGATAGTAAAAGTAGATGGTTGAATAATTAAAATAATAGAACTTTTGAAATAGTTATCATTAGATTTATTGTGCTGGTGGGCCAATACCTTAGTTCTTATAAAATTATTTATTATTTTAGTATTAGTTGTATTATATGCAGCTCTTTGCCATCAAATCATTGGCTTCATTTTCATTCTATATGGTACATAATATAAATTCACTCAAAAATAGGGGCTTCATCAAAATTCTTTCTAAAAGTTTATGTATTTCAATATGCTCTTAGAAAATTTTAAAATTATATCCTGCATACCATTTGCACATTTATCATCTAATCAATTCTATGTATCCCTTGCTTTTCAGGGATATCAATATCTGCCTATATGAAAGCTTCATTTTCAATAAATGCAATTTGCCAAAAGCTTTCATAGTTGAAATGTGGGTGCTTGAGGATTATAAACTTCAGTAGTTGAAATCTGGATGCTCCAGGATTTTATTTAAAGATTTCCAACAATTTTGAAAAACATACAATCAGAAATGTGAGGACTCATTTACAAAATATTTAATACTCTGTTAGGATAACTAAGTAAATTTGCAAAGAGGTTATTCAAAGGTTATTTATTTCACAAATCTAATTGATCATGGGCAGCAAAAGACCAAGCATGCTTTGCCATGCTAAAGTATGTCCTAAAATTATTTCAAATCAGCTTAATCATTAAAGTTTCTAATTCAGTCGTAAATACATACATACACACACAAACAATATAAAAGTCTATATATACGAGTGTAAAAATACTCATAAAGTTGGGCTACTACAGTTTTATTTCTCTTGGTATAAAATCATGAATTTTGGGGACCCTCTATTTTCAAGTTCCCTTCCTTGTACATCACCACATTTCAAATATTTCTATTCCACATATTTCTTAAGTTAGTTAAGAAAACTATTTTATACATGATGCTGTATTATATCAAAATTTATATTTATAACAACAAAAATAAATAATTGTGTCTTCAATTCACCTACCCCAACCTGTAATTTCCCACATTTTCCACTAAGGCAGCTACTATCGCTAATGACTACAAAGAGTTGACTGTGTCGAATCTTTTTTTTTGCAAACTCACTTTGTTTTATCAGTGAGTCCCATATGAATTTTCCTTGAAAGGGAGATATTGGTTACAGTGAGTCTGAAATGGGAAACAGGTTATTACTGCTGGTCGTCTTTAAGACTACAATTTAAGGTGAGAACTGCATTCCCTGCATTTGTCTCATGCTACTAGACATAATCATGACAAAGATTGGGAGTAGGAAGTAGAGGTTGTAAGAGTCCATCTGGCTTATTTTTATTAATAATAACAATAATCATAACATTGATAATAATGATTTGTTAAAAGGTAAAGCAATCAAGGATAAAATGCTGAACTGGATTGGCCATCAGGACAATAGCTATAAAAGTGCTTCATTCCAGGAAACAGTGATGTATGGTCATCCTATTTAATAAGGAAATTGGTCTCTTTTGGCAAACCCTCTGTTCTTTTATTTTTAGTTAAATATTTGTATTCATCGTATTACTTTTATTCACACGGAACTTAATCATCATGAATAAAATTATATTTTACAACTTTTAAGACATTCAAGGCTATTCAAAATTGTTGTTATTACTAGTAGTATCAGCAGTAGTAGCAGGATTTTGAAATATTAATCATTTACAAGATTGTTAGAAATGTGTATTTTAAAAGATCAGAAAACTCGTTTATTTGTTATAATACAGAGCTTAGTTTCATAGTGTAGATAATTTTACAGGTTTATTATTCTAAGACCAACTATATTACAATCTAATTAAATATTACTCTACTTCCCTCAATATTTATATTTGTTATTCTTAGATATTGTTCTTGGTTACATGCTATACATTGTACAACAGCAGAATTAAGACTTTTACCTGATCTTTTAAAGTGGCAGATTTTTTTTTTTTTTTTGGCTAGCTGCTTATTTTCAGTTTCAAAAGGTAGTTTAGCCCAAACAGCATATTGTCCTTATTCATTTATATTCATTTACATCAATCCCATGTGGCTGTTTGAAGGGAAACATTGGGATGAGCTATTGATAAGGCTATGGATAATTCCAAATACTTTCTCACTGAAATGTTAATGTACTATGTCCTAATATAACCATAATATGCTATGAAATATGAGATTTGGGCCACATGACATAATACTGTGTATGCTAACAATACCAATACATAGAGAATTTATAAATACATAGTATTTATTTACTTATAGCACAATAATATTCTTGCAATTATCCTTAGAACCAAATGAACATAATCTCTAAAGTAGGAGATGCACATGCTATTGGGAGATTGCTGCACCCCAATAGCATGTGCAGCCCTGTGTCCAGTATGCAGTTGGTGAACCAGTAAAAAATGACACCATGATAATATAAGTGTTGGAAATTTGAGAGTATATATGTTAGTACAAGACATTTCAGATGTAAAGGCATAAGCTTACATACCTGAAACTATATTTCTTTAGCTAATCTGGCTGGCTGGGCAGGTACCTGCTTTGTCCTCACACCTCTGTGAGTCATATTCCCAAGGCTGCACAACTGATGGAAGCAAATCACCTGTTCTTATTCAGCCACATTGTTCTTCTACTGAGATAATCTTCTCCACCAATGATATGGTTGGAAATCTTAGTAGAGATCTCACCTAGAATATTGCAACAGCTTTCTAAATAGGCTCATTATTTTAAGTCTCATTTCTAATAGCTACCAGATTGATTTACTTAAAGCACAAATCTCACCTTATTATCTGTCTCATTAAAACTCCTTAGGAGAAAATAGAACCCTCATACATTGTTGATGGGAATGTAAAATCATGTAGCTGCTTTGGACAATAGCTTGACAATTTCTTAAACCGTTAAGCATAAATTTACCATATGACCAAAGAATTATATGACCCTAAATATCTACCCAAGAGAAATGAAAACATATGTCTATGTAAAGACTTGCATGTGATAGCTTGTGGCAGCATTATTCAAATTAACCAAAAAATAGAAACAATTCAAATGTTCATCAGTTGGTGAAAAGATAAGCCAATGATGATATATCTATACCATGGAATACTGTTTGACAATACAAACAAACTTGCTATGGATACATGCTATAGCATGAATAAACCTCAAAGACCTGATGCCCAGTGAAACAAACCAGGTACAAATGACTACATATTCTACGGTTAAATTCATGTGAAATTTCCAGAAATGACAGATCTATAGACAAAGAAACCAGATGAGCATTTGCCTGGCTCTTGGACGTAGGAGTCAGTAATGACTGTAAATGGGTATGAGGGATGTTTTGGAGTGATGGAAATATTCTAAAAACTGTATTGTGTCAATGATTATACAAGTATGCAAATTTAATAATAATCATTGAATTGTTCACCTAAGTGAATCTTAAGATATGTAAATTAAACCTCAATAAAGCTGATACGGTTTGTTTGTGTCTCCACCCAAATCTCATCTTGAATTTTAGCTCCCATAATTCCCACATATAATGGTGGGAGATAATTGAATCATGGGGGCAGTTTCCCCCATGCTGTTCTCATGGTAGTGAAAAAGTCTCATGAGGGCTGATGGTTTAAAAGGGGCTTCTCCTTTCACTTGGCTCTCATTCTCTCTTGTCTGCCACCGTGTAAGACATTACTTTCACTTTCCATCATGATTGTAAGGCCTCCCCAGTCATGTGGAATTGTGAGTCCATTAAACCTCTTTTTCTTTATAAATTACCTAGTCTTGGGTATGTCCTTATCAGCAATGTGAAAATGGACAAATCCAAAAGTTATTTAAAAGCAAGGGAATATCAACAACGGCAAACTCTTCAGGAACTCCTGACCACAGGGTCCAGCCTGGCCTCCTACATAGTATTCCCAGAGTGTTCCTCACTTTTGCCTTTGCTTACTGCTCCATATTTCTCACTGGCCCCCTCATCACTAAGTAAATGCCTACATTATTGCTGGTAGTTCCTTCCATGTTCTAACCTCCTTCTCAACTTCTCAATGAGCAACCTTTGCTCATTACCCTATACAAGAAATGCTACTCCCCACTGTCTTCCTGTTTGAACTCCTTTACCAAGCATACTTCTTATTCATCCTATAAGCCTCAGCTCATGCCATATCTCTAAAGGAGCTTATCTTGGTGTTTGTATTGTCCCTACCACCTGACCCCAGAATGAAGCTGATAGGCTTTGTCTGTATCCCTACCCAAATCTCATCTTGAATTCCCACATGTTGTTGGAGCAACTCAGTAGGAGGTAATGGAATCACGGGGGCAGGGCTTTCTTGTGCTATTCTTATGATAATCAATAAGTCTCACAAGATCTGATGGCTTTATAAGGTGGAGTTTCCCTGCAAAAGCTGTTTTTGCCTTCCCCCTCCATGGAAGATGTGACTTGCTCCTTCTTCCCTTTCACCTTCTGCCGTGATTGTGAGGCCTCCCCAGTCAAGTGGAACTGTAAGTCCAATACCTCTTTTTTCATAAATTGCCAAGTCTCAGGTATGTCTTTATCAGCAGTGTGAAAATGAACTAATACAAAAATGTGGAAGTGACTTTGGAACTGGGTAACAGGCAGATATTGGATAGAACAGCTTGGAGGGCTCAGAAGTAGACAGGAAAATATAGGAAAGTTTGAAACTTCCTAGAGACTTTTTGAATGGCTTTGTTAAAAGTGCTGATAGCAATATGGACAATAAAGTCCAGGCTGAGGTGGTCTTAGATGGAAATGAGAAACTCATTGGGAACTGGAGCAAAGGTAATTTTTGTTATGTTTTAGCAAAGAGACTGGCAGCACTTTGCCCCTGCCCTGGAGATTTGTGCAACTTTGAACTTGCGAGAAATTACTTAGGGTATCTGGCAGAAAAAATTTCTAAGCAACAAAGCATTCAAGAGGTGAATTGGGTGCTGTTAAAGGCATTCGGTTTTATAAGGGAATCAGAGCATAAATGTTTCAAAAATTTGCAGCCTGACAACATGATAGAAAAGAAAATCCCATTTTCTGAGGAGAAATCCCAGCCAGCTACATAAATTTGCATAACAAGTAGCTGAATGTTAATCCCCAAGACAATGGGGAAAATGTCTCCAGGGCATGTCAGAGGTTGTCACAGCAGCCCATCCCATCAGGCCAGGAGGCCTAGGAGGTAAAGTGGTTTTGTGAGTCACGACCGGGGTCCTCATGTTTTGTGCAGCCTAGGAACTTGGTGTCTTGCATTCCAGCTGCTCCAGCCATGGCTGAAAGGTGCCTACATAGAAGCTGCTCCATGGCTGCAGAGGGTGCAAGCCTCAAGCCTTGGCAGCTTTCACCTGGTGTTGAGCCTGTTGTGCACAGAAGTCAAGAATTGGGGTTTGGGAATCTCTGCCTAGATTTCAGAGGATATATGGAAATACTTGGATATCTAGGCAAAAGTTTGCTGCAGGGGTGGGCTTCCCATGGAGAACCTCTGCTAGGGCAGTGCAAAAGGGAAATGTGGAGTTGGAGCCCACACACAGAGTCTACCACCTAGTGGAACTGTGAGAAGAAGGCTACCATCCTCCAGACCCCAGAATGAGAGATGCACTGACAGCTTACACTGTGGGCTTGAAAAAGCTGCAGACACTTAATGGCAGCCCATGAAAGCAGCCAGTGGGGAGGGTGTATCCTCCACAGCCTCAGGGATGGAGCTGCCCAAGACCGTGAGAACCGACCTTTTGCATCAGTGTGACCTGAATGTGAGACATGGGCTCAAAGGAGGTCATTATGGAGCTTTAAGATTTGACTGTCCCACTGGATTTCAGATTTGCATGGGGTCTGTAGCCTCTTTGCTTAGGCCAATTTCTCCCATTTGGAATGGCTGAATTTACCCAATGCTTGTACCACCACTGTATCTAGGAAGTAACTAAACTGTTTTTGATTTTACAGGCTCATAGGTAGAAAGAACTTGCCTTGTCTCAAATTAGACTTTGGGCTGTGAACTTCTGAGTTAATTCTGAAATGAGTTAAGGCTTTGATGGACCATTGGGAAGGCATGATTGGTTCTGAAATGTGAGGACATAGATTTGGGAGGGACCAAGGGCAGAATGATATGGTTTGGCGGTGCCCCAACCCAAATATCATCTTGAATTTCCACATGTTTGTGGGTGGTACCTAGTGGGAGGTAATTGAATCATGGGAGCAGGGCTTTCCCATGCTATTCACATGATAGGGAATAATGTCACAAGATCCGATGGCTTTCCCTGCACAAGCTCTTTTTGCCTGCTGCCATCCATGTAAGATGTGACTTGCTTCTCCTTGCCTTTTACCTTCTGCCATGATTGTGAGGCCTACCCAGCCATGTAGAACTGTGAGTCCAATAAACTTCTTTCTTTATAAATTGCCAAGTTTGGGTATGTCTTTATCAGTACCACGAAAATGGACTAATACAGATGCATTCTTCCTAATGCCTACATAATTTCTCCAAATAGAGCAACACATCTTTTTACAGCTGTTTATTTGTGAGTCTGCCTTTTTCTTTGGACTCTGAGTTTGTAATTAATTTTGGTATCCTTGGGACCTAACACAGGGCTTGGTACCGAATATGTGCTCAAAATATTTGTGGAAAAATGAATTAACATATGTATGGCTGCTAGAGGTTCAGAATCAGTATTTATGGGGCATTCTCATCTTACCTGACATGAGCTATTTCTTTAATGTTATTTTTGGCAGCTGAGTTCTGGGAAAGATGACATAATGACATGTACATGAGATCATAGATTAAAATATTTTATTTATAGACTCATATCAGTTCATGTTCCCCAGAACACAAAATGGCAACCTTTTGACCAAATTCATCACTTGCACATAGGATGGATCAAGTGTGTGCCTGTTGTGACTGGTGGCTCCCCGCAGTGATGATAGGTCACACCGTCTAACAGGCTGTCGTTTCCTGACATGATTTACAGTTCACAGCAGAGACCACAAGGGAAGATAGACAGTCACTTGGGGACTACCTGCTACAGGTGAGGAATGTAATATTATTTTCAGCTGTTATGAAATCAACTCATCAAGAGGATTTGGAAACTAGTCAACAGGCAGTGGGTAAACAAATATTCCCGGCAAACTAAACACCAACAAATGACAGATTTCAGACATGGGAGTTCAGATAAAGGTAGGAGTTTCACATTGTTTCATTTAGTATTACTATAACTGTGTATGGGATTGCGATATCACTAAATTCTGCTGTACATTGAAATGAAGCCTCAAAAACGAACATTTCCTAAGGCAGAAATACCAAACAGATATCATTCTATACCGTGTAAGTGATTTGTTTGTTTCAAGGCTCTAAGGATTATGATTGAAAACAAAATGACTAGCAAATGTTCTAAATACAAACTGTGAACAAAAACATGTTATTTATAACCATACAAGAAAATATGAGAAGAAAACCCTTTTAGAAAATGGTAGAAAGAACAATATGTAGCCTTATGAATTTTCGGTGTGAACTCTCAGAATGTTGAGCAGAATTTCATGTACCCTTGTAGGGCTATGTGTCTCAGGATGGTGGAAAAGACAATAATGTCTTCCTAAAAGTATATGAAACTTTTTAAAAATGCAGAGACAGTGTCTATATACACAAAAAACTGGAGCTTCTATTGGTTGCAGCATGGAAGTTTATTCTTTCTCTGGCTTTAATTTTAAAATGTATTAAAGAGTACAGGAACCAATTAAAGATGGCAGAGTAAAGACATTTCTGCCCTGTTTTTGGAAACCAACTTAAAACCAAAACAGAGAACAAAGAAGCAGAAATGGAAACCTGGAGTACTGTAAAAGTGTTATGAAATTTAAATCTAGTTGAAATGAGGAAAGCAGCAGGAGGTGTGTACCTCCATGTTCACAGAAAGCATGCAGGATTATCCAAAGATACGTTACACTTTCTGAAATGTCATCGGTGGCCTCTTTGAAACAGCAAGCGCTCAGCTGCTGTGTCAGAGGCTGGGACATCACTAACCCTCTGAGCAGAACAGAATGTCAGAGAAAGTGGAGCTAGTAAAGCTAGCTCCTCGTGTGTGTCTGCAAAACACAACCCTCTTTGCAAAACAAACAAACAAACAGAAAAAGCAGGAAACAAAACAAAAAAAATACATCAATCCTCCTAGCTGGGTGGGAGGGAAAATGTTAGCAAGCAATCTTTCAGTTGATTATTTGATATACAAAAGTAATATAAACTCCAAGTCACTGCATAAAATCTGTTGGCAAACATCAGTGTGCAAAATGGAAAGTTTATACTAACCGAGGGAAGAATCAAATTATAGGATAGCCTTTTGTTGGGAAACATTTCAAAACACAAATTTGAATGCAAGCTACCTGAATATCCAACTCATTCCACTGTTGTGCTTTCTAACATTATCCTCTAATGCATTAGTTGGCCTGGGGAAAAACAACAAAAATAACAAAGACAAACAGAAAAAGTGCATGAGAAATGCACATACAATTCTGCAAAGAACAAATAGAAAAAAGATAACACATTAAAAATATTTGTTCATAAAAGACATGAAAATTATGAGAAAACCCTTCCCTGAGAATTCAAAGATATATTTTTGCAAGTCTTCTAAAACACACACACACACACACACACACACACACACACACACACACATATATATTTAAGGTAACTACCAGAATATCTGAAGAAGAGAATATGCTTTGCAAATTATAAAAGTAAAACATGCACATACAAGAAATATAGACAATATAGCAAAAATAAATAACATTAAATACAGGAAGTAGAACATGAAATAAAATGCCACAGCTAATTGCCATATCAGTAAATATCAATGGGATAAAATCATTCATTAAAAGACCATCAATTTGGACCACAAAATGGCACAGGTGCTATATATGAAATTCATCTAAAATCAATAAAGGCAGAAGGTAAAATATAGGTAAAAAATTAAAACCAAAAACAAGCAAGAGTTATTTTATTAAAATTATACAAGGTCCACCTTAGGGAAAACTGCATGAAACTACCAAATGAAAGACAATGAAAAGGTTTAAATCTACAATTAAAGTTTGGTATGAACCTTAAGCTAAATAGCATAATACTAAAATTCAAAAGGCCAAATTTTTCACGAATGCAAGAGAATTACACTGAGTAGAAAAAGCCAGTCTCAAAATATTGCATACTCCATGATTCCATTCGTAAAACATTTTTGAAGTGACAAAGTTATAGAGATGGAGAACAGATGTTTGCTTGTCAGGGCTTAAGGAAGAACTGTGAATAGAAAAGGGTAGGAGGGGAATCCTTGTGATGAAACACACGTCTGTATCTCGACCACCGCAGTGCTCACAGGAAATTGCACTGTGACAAAATTGTGTAGAACTAACACCACACACACACACACACACACACACACACACACACGCACATAAGGAAAGTAAACTGCACATCTGAATAAGGTACATGAATTGTATCAGTGTCAACTTCCTAGTTTTAACATTGTTCTGTAGTTATGCCACATGTTACCAGTGAGGGAAAATGGTGAAAGGTATATGGAATCTCTGTTTATTATTTCTTAAAACTGCATATAAATCTACAATAATCTCAAAATTAGAAAAAATCCAAATGTCAACATGGTTTCAAACAACCATAAATAAAGTTGAATGGAAAATAACAAACTGAAAAAAACCTGTCAAGATATATGAAAATTGGCTCATTGCTTCTAACTTATTAATTTTTAAAAATAGGAGAAGATTATGGACAGATAATTCACAGAAAGAGAAACTTAAAAGACTTTTAAATATGTAAAAACATACTCATATTTGCTCACAATAAGACCATTATGGTTTGCAATTTAAACTACGGTGAGATTTATAGTTTGTAATTCAAACAGCAATGAGATAGCTTTTTAGTTATTGTACTTGCAAGGATCAAATGGTTTGATAATAAATTGCATTGGAATGACGTTTGAGGACAAAAACAGTTTTGTGCACTGTTGGTGGCTATATAAGCGAATGTTTCACTTTGAAGTCTATTTGGCACTATCTATCAAAATTAAAACTTCACCTGCCATGTGACAAAAATTTCACTTCTAGAGATTTGTGTTAACAGGTATACTAGCCCATGTATAAAACACAGTACGAATAAGCATTACATGAATGAGGAAGAACTGGAAATGGCATAATTCTTCATTAAAGACCAGTAATTCAATAAATTATGGCATAACCACGCAATAAAATTGCTATTAGGAGAAACGAAGTAGCTCTCTCTATGTTCTGAAAGGGAGTAATCTCCAAATTGGTGTGTTAAGAGAAAATCACAAAGTTGTGAATAGTGTAATAAGGTATCCTCAAATATGTAGCATTAAAACATACATATACATACGTACAAACAGACACACACGTACACATATACGTTTCTGAAGATTTTGCAAGATAGTCAATGGTGACAGCAGAGATCTCCTGAGCTGCATTCATTCTCTTTAAAGCACTTTGTCCTGCTTGATACAGTTAATGCGTATGTCTGTCTTCATTACTGATGTGTCTTACCAGAGCCTAAGATTTGCTCAGTACATTGCAGTGGCTACATAAACATTTGTTGAGTTGCATTGAACAATATTTCTATGTTGTTCACCCTCAAGGAGTAACTCTCAGCATTAAACCCACAAATTTATTTGTAGAAAGCTTCATACTTTTATAAATCTTTTCAAATGCATAATTTTATTTGATCCTCAAATGTTTTTCAAGTTATACAAAGCATTTGTACTTTTTATATATGTGCATATTTCAATTATTCATTGCAACCGAGTTATTGGTACCTGTATGATTGTATCCCTCGTATAAACTCTGTGCTCAATTTTGTTGCTTTTTCCCAGTTTGCTTTCGAGTTTTCTTCTTTCACTCTTCTGATGAACACATTAGAAAAGTGAAACTCTTGAATCTGAACATGTTAACAACCTACCACACTTTTTATTACCCCATGCATGATTTATTATTTTTCTTCTTGCTTTCTTTTTTACCGACAAAACGCTAATATTAAAAAAATCAACGCAAGCTAGTTCTCTCTGTGTTCTCCCAGCGTTCCTTTGAAATCTATTTAGAATGTAAGCATTGCAATTTTTCCTCCCCACCCCTCAACCCCCACCCACCTATCTATAGAGCAACATTTTTTTTCCCCAGCCCAAGAATTACTGGCTCAGGCCAGCAGTTTGTCATAAAATATTCTACATGACATCCATGCTTTGTCCTAACTCTTCTATTTCCTGTAGGCTCTTAAAGATCTTTTTTAATATCCTTATTCTCAAATCCATCAATTTCCGTGTTATAAGGAGAGAAGGCCTTTGCAATTACTCTATGTAATACTTTCCTGACTACTTTTTTTAAGGATCTCATTTTGTATTCTTCATTTAATGTATTCTTTTGAAAAGTTAGCTCTTTTGGCTAGGCGCATTTCATAGTATTATTTACACTTCTGTTTCTATTTTCTGAACCTTTTGCCTTCCTCCTAAAGTTTTTTAAAACTCAAGTAGTCAACTAAAAATAGGATCCTACTGTGTCCATTTCCAGAGCAATTCATTTTTTTCCTGCTTTTGATCAGTTGTTTATGGTGCATTAATGTTGTCCTTTTATTAATTCCTTACTTTTGAAATAGTTCCACTTAAAAAAAAAAAAGACCTTTTCAATCATTTGCAGTTACTTTTTGAGCATTATGTGAGTCTGCCTGTCCATTTTTATCTCCTAGACTCAATGTCCCAGTTTTCCTGACCACTGTAGGAGGTTTCTAGAAATGTCTTAATCTTTCTTTTCTTCTGTGCTTTGGATTTCCAAGAGTTTGCTTACAGTTTTCTCATTGTACCTTTTTAGTAATCGTGTCTGCTGATGAGATGCCCACATTCTTTAATCTGAGCTACAATTGTTAAAATAGGCCTGGCTGCTTTATTAGCCAGGATGCTGCATCACAAACAACTTGAAATGCAATGGTTTACAACAACATGCATTGGTTTTACTCAGTCATGTGTCTGTATGTCAGAGGGGACATTTCTCCTCTAGTACGAGTGTTGGCTACCCTTGAACCCCTTGGCTAAGGGTCTGCACCACATCTCCTCTTTCTCCCTGAATTAAAAGTTACGGAGCATTTTCTCATGGTAGGCACAGAAGTCACATATGGCCATGTTTAAAGTCTGTGCTCCTGTCTCCTCTAACTTTCCATTGATCAAAGCAAGTCACAGGTATACTCGATTTTCTCTGCTCTACTGCATAGGAAGGAGTGAAAAACTGAGAATAAATATGCACTCTTTCACCTCCTATAGTGGGCTTCTTTGGATACCTTATGTCTATGTACCCTCTGCTTCCTCCTCCAGCAGAAAAACTCTGATTTCTCCCCTGCAGTCTTTGCATCCTGCTCCAAGTTCATTCTCTCTGGATGATGTATGATCTCCTTCATCAGGCCTCAGGTTGGCTCCTCATGGTTCAGTTACCTAGACAGTTTTATTAACCTTAAGACATGAATAACCTTTCTGGTTGTACAGCAGCCAACTCTCGCTGAGAAGAAATGGTGAGGGCTCACTGCCCCAGTTGTGGAGTGAGTTATTTAGTTGGTCCACTTGGCAGTCCCAAGTTCTGCTCATCACTAAAAATTCTCTTGTTCATTTTCTTTCTTGGCCCCTGGATTTGCTCTTCAGGAGGGTCTTCCTTTTCTGTTGTCCTCTGTGGCCACATCTGAAATAGACATTCAGGAGAATATCTTTACTAAGGACTTCACATATGTAGCAAGTCACTTCTTGTTAGTATGGGATCACGACTCACTGGATTAGTTTTGGACAGTAAGATACCCTAAAAAGTATGATAGACTTTCAGCATAGTTTTTTTTGGTCATCTGCAAGTATGAATAAACACAGCCAAAGATCTTGGGTAAATGGAATTATTAAGCTTGAAGACTCTGGTCTTTTATTTACAGACCTCTGTGCTCTGCCCATCTAAATAATTTTCAGCTTGCTGTCTGCTGCATTGAGAACATAAGAAGTAATGCATCATCTTTGTCAGAAGTCTAACAATTTTTGCTTGGTGTCGCAAAAGTTGTATTTATTGCTAAGGCTAGAATTTTCAGACACTTCTTTTAACTGTTTCAGTTTGGGGTACAGGCAGCTGGCATTTTCAACCATGAGAGTTTTCAAATTACTAGACTCTCAGTCAATTGAGATTGCAGGTCATAGGCAAAGAGTACCTTTCTTAGCAAAGGTGCATGTCTTTGCATTTCAACTCTGAGAATGGCCAGGTAGTTAGTTCCACCTTGAATTTATCATTCTAGGATTTTTCCGACAACCCCTACCAATCTTTTACCATTTCTTCTAATACTATATGTAGCCTTTGGCAACATGTGGTTGGCTTCCAATGTGTAGCAGGTGATGATTTGACTAAATATTTTATAGATTTATAGTAAAAATCATGAGATTTTCAGCTTCATAGTCATTACTATGCACCTATGCAGATCTCCTTCCATTACATATTTAGTGCCACATTTTAGTTTCTGATACTTGAAGAACCTTACTTCCAATAACTAAATCCATTGGAATAAGCTTTAAATGTGTATAACTAGGGAAGGAAATAATAATAACAATGAGAGTGTCTTCATCAAGACAGAAGTTTACTTTTCTTTCAGTTACAAGAGAAGTTTGAAGATAAATCACTCTAGTGGCACCAGGATGTTATCAATGATACAGTCTATTTCTTCCTATATTCCATTTTGAGCATGGAGCTTTCTTCTTTGGGTTTATCTATAGTCTAAATTGGCTGCTATAGCTCCAGCCATCCCTTCTGTTGCAGCAGGAAGAGGTGGGGAAGGGTAAACAATTATCCCACCTCCTTGACTTAGTTGGCTCCCTTTAAGCAGGCTTCCCAGAAAGACTGTCACAAAATAGTAAGCTTACATATCACTGGGCAAGACTTAGACATATAAGCTCATTTTGCTTCGGGGATGACGGGAAGTGTAGTATTTTATTTCTTAACCAAATGTGATTGAGACTTGGTTAATAAAGAAGAGGAAGATGGTAGTATTGAGATTCTGCAATTAACAGTCTCTACTAGAGAAGTAAATTTATTATTTGCAATGAGACTTTTATTTTAATTTTTTAAAACATGTTCAGTTGAGCTTTGACATCTTGAAAGGACAGAAAACATTCCCTCTTCTTTATCATCCTCATATCATAATTTAAGTCATCTCTATTATAATAGCAATTTTCTCATTCTCCATACACATCTGCCACATTTTCAACCTGCATGAAAATTAATTTGTCATTACTCTTCTTATTTAAAAAGGTGGAATCTTTTTCCACATAGCACAATAATAATTCTTTCACATAGATCTTGCCAACCTGACTAGTCCATTTCCTTTTAAATACATTGCACACTGCAACTCTGTTTATCTAAATAGATTTTTTTTAAAAAAATTTAAATGAAGTTAGAGATAACCTAATTTAATCCTCTCATTTTTAAGATAAAGATGCTTTGGCCTGGAAAGAGTTTATTAAGCCACTCGTGTCATACAGCAAGGAATTAATAAACAGTTTTCATGCCTATATGTTGGATTTGTTTGTGACGAAATGTGTCTACATATTACTTTTTGTGCCCCCCTACTTTCTACCCAGCACACATCAAATTCCTTTTTAGCTTTTTTAGTTATGCAGTTAACGACTTCCAACTATTCTTATTATATGCAGAGAATAAGTCATGACCCAAAATAATATTTCCTTTTCAAATTCCTCTTACAGATGAAAATGGAGCACAGTATATTCATAAATCTGATATTTCCTCTCACTGAGGAAATCACACATATGATCATACATCTTCCACCTCAAATCTCATATATTTTTGAACATTTACATTTGTGTGATTGGCAACCCTTCTCTCTTTATTATTTTTCTTCCTTTTTAGCCAGGGTAAAGAGGCTTGAACTATGTTCCCACCTATGTAAAAGTAAATTTCCTTCTTGTTTCTTCTTCTAAATGAATCTCATCTTCCCTCTCCCCATTCATTCTGTTTGATTAACTTAGCACTTACAGAGTACCTTTAAGATGCAAGTACCTGTGACTTAAAGTGGAAGCATGCAATACAAATAACATGAAAACATATATTTGGCTTGATTCTGGGGAGCTGCTTTTCAACTCTCAAATATCTTTTCCTAGTATAATTTTCTTCCTACTGCTTCTCTTTATCACCAAGATACAGCAAGTATTAAGCAGTCATAAAATGTTCTGTGCATTGTGTTTTGAACTTCAGACTCTTCACTGCTTTTTTCTCTATCCTTCAGCATCTAATTTGCAGAAGATAAATAACTTCTGATTGTTTAGTTGGAAAAGGGAAGTCTGGGTTTGGTGTGCATCTCAGGGTGAATGCAGAGCTCAGTACACTTACACTTATGGGTTATGCTTGTGATACTGTTGCTATTGCAATTTTGCTTTCTTTCTTCATTAAATTTCATATAACCTTACTCATTCTATACTTTCATCTTTTCCCTGATCTCGTGGAGGGTATACTTGAACTTGGACTTCTGAGTTCCCTTTCTCTTTTCCCTCTCCTAGTCCATCTCACTTGCATTTCCCCCAGGTATCAGCATTGATTTTTTTTCAAACTGCAATATTGCTTTCCACAACAGAGAATATTCATGAATGTAGAGCCCAATATGATTACCAGCATTCAGTAAATGGAAATTGTTCTGATTTTTGGTATGTGATCTTTACCATAATTCTGCATGGGTATGGCTGACCACAGTGGAGAAAGAATGTCAGAGTTTGAAGACCAGTTCTCTAAAATAACATAGTTGGAAAAAAAGAAAGAAAGAAGATTAAACAATGAACAATATCTCTAAGACATATGAGATTATGTTAAGTGGCCAAATCTATGACTTGCTGGCACTTCTGAAAGAGATGGAGAGAAAGCAAGCAACTTGGAAACATATTTCCAGATATGGTCCATGAAGATTTTCCCAACCTCACTAGAGAGGCCAACATTCAAATTCAGGAAATGCGGAGAATCCCTGCAAGATATTACAGAAGATAACCATCCCCAAGGCAAGTAGCCATCAGATTCCCCAAGGTTAAAATTAAAGAAAAAAGTATTAAAGGCAGCTATGGAAAAGGGGAAGGACACCTTCCAAGGGAACCCCATCAGGTTAACAGCAGACCTTTCAGCAAAATCCCTGCAAACTAGAAGACATTGGGGGCCTTTATTCAGCATTCATATAAAAGAGAAACTCCTACCAAGAATTTCCCATCCAGCCAAGCTCAGCTTCATAAGCAAAGGTCCTTTTCAGACAAGCCAATGCTAAAGGAATTTATTATCACCACAACTGCTTTATGAGAGGTCATGAGGGGAGTGCTAAAAATGGATACAAAAGACCATTACCAGCCACTTTGGAAACAGACTTAAGTACATAGACCATTAACACTGTAAAGCAACCACACAATTAAGTCTGCATAATAACCAACTAACAACATGATGACAGAGTGAAATCTGCATGTATCAATATTAACCTTGAATGAGTAGTGAGTTAGATGAAGGGAGACGCAATGTTATGCTGTCTTCAAGAGACCCCATCTCACATGCAATGGCACCCATTGGCTCAAAGTAAAGGCATAATGAAAAACTACCAAGCAAATTGAAAACAGAAGAAAGCAAGGATTAGTATTCTAATTTCAGACAAAACAGACTTTAAGCCAACAAAGATTTTTTTAAAAAAAATCAAAGGCTATTACGTAACTGTTAAGGGTTCAGTTTGAAAGACCTAACTATCCTAAATATATATGCACCCAAAATAGGAGGACCCAGGTTCCTAAAGAAAGTTTGGGTTGGGCGTGGTGGTTCACGCCTATAATCCCAGCACTTTGGGAGGCCAGGGCTGGTGGATCATGAGGTCAAGAGATCGAGACCATCCTGGTCAACATGGTGAAACCCTGTCTCTACTAAAAATACAAAAATTAGCTGGACATGGTGACACATGCCTGTATTCCCAGCTACTTGGGAGGCCGAGGCAGGAGAATGGCTTGAACCCAGGAGGCAGAGGTTGCAGTGAGCCGAGATTGTGCCATTGCACTCCAGCCTGGGTAACAAGAGTGAAACTCCGTCTNAAAAAAAAAAAAGAAAGAAAGAAAGTTTGTAGAGACCTATGAAGAGACTTAGATAACCGTATAATATAGTAGAAGACTTAACCACTCCACTTACATTATTAGACATATTATTAAGGCAGAAAACTTACAAAAGATATTTATGGCCTGAACACAACCCACTGGACCAAATGGACTTAAAAAAACACCTACAAACTCTCCACCCAAAACAAAAGAATATACATTATTGTCATCTGCACAGGACACATACTCTAGAATTTACCCCACAACAGGCCATAAAACAATCCTTAGCAAAGAAAATTCCTCAAAACTATGGAATTACATGGGAATTAAACAACTTGTCCTTCAATACTTTTGGGTTAGAAATGAAATTAAGGCAGAAATAAAGAAACCAATAAACTCATTGAAACTAATGACAACAAAGATACTACATATCAGAATCTCTAGGACACGGTTAGGAATGTGTTAAGACAGAAGTTTGTAGTGCTAAATGCCCACATTAAAAGTTAGAAAAATCTCACATTTACAACCTAGCATCATACCTAGTGGAACTAGAGAAAGAAAAGCAAACCAACTCCAAAGCTAGCAGAAGATAAGAAATAACCAAAATCAAAAGACAACTGAAAAAAAAAAAACAAAACAAACAAGATGTTAGAAAACATAAAGAAGATCAATGAATTCAGGAGTTGGTTGGTTTTTGGGAAGAATAAATAAGACTGATAGATCATGAGTTAAATTAATGTAAAAAAAAAATAAGAAAAGCTCTGAATAAACACAATTAGAAATGATAAAAGGGATATTGTAGACAACCCTACAGAGATACAAAAAAAAAGTCATAGCTGCTATGGACACCTCTATTAACACAAGCTAGAAAAACCAGAACAAATTAGAACAAATGGATAAATTCTTGGAAGCATACCAGGAAGAAATTAAATCCCTGAATAGATCAATAATGAGTTCTGAAATTGAATCAGTAATAAAAAGCCTACCAGTAAGAAAAAGTCCAGAACCAGACAAATTCACAGTTAATTCTACCCGATATAAAGAAGAGATGGTACCATTTTTACTGAACTATTTCAAAAATTCAAGAGGAGACATTTCTCTTTAACTCATTCTATGAGGCTAGCATCATCCTGTTTCCAAAACCCGGCAAAGACACAACAAAAAAAGAAAACTTCAGGCCAATATCTTTGATGAACACAGATGCAAAAATCCTCAACAAAACTAGTAAACCAAATCCAGCAACACATCAAAAATGCGAATCCATCAAAATCAAGTAGGCTTTATACTGGGATGCAAGGTTGGTTCAACATACACAAAACAGTAAATGTGATTCATCACATAAGCAGAACAAAAAGCAAAAACCACATGATCATCTCAATAGATGCAGAAAAGTCTTTCAATAAAACTCAGCATCCCTTTATGTAAAAAACTGTCAATGAAGTAGGCAATGAAGGAATATACCTCAAAATAGTAAGCATCATCTGTGATAAGCCCATGGCCAACATCATACTGAATGGGCAAAGGCTGGAAGCATTCCCCTTGAAAACTAACACAAGACAAAACTCGCACCTGTCCTATTCAACATAGTATTGGAAATCCTAGCCAGAGAAATCAGACAAGAGAAAGAGATAAAAGGCATTTAAATAGGAAGAGAGGAAATCGGACAATTTCTGTTTGCAGGTGATGTGATTCTATACCTAGAAAACCCCATAGTCTCTGCCCCAAAGTTCCTTGAGCTGATAAACAATTTCAGCAAAATTTCTGGATACAAATCAATGTACAACAATTGCCAGCATTCTATACACCAACAACATCCATGCTGAGAACCAAATCAAGAATGCAATCTCATTCACAATAGCTACTACATATATACATATACAGCTAAGGAAGGTAAAAGATTCGTACAATGAGAACTACAAAACACTGCTCAAAGAAATCAGAGATGCCACAACAAATGGAAAAACTTTCCATGCTCATGGCTAGGAAGAATCAACAACATATGGAAAACTTTCCATGCTCGTGGCTAGGGAGAATCAATATGGTTAAAATGGCCACATTGCCCAAGGCAAATTACAGATTCAATGCTATTATTATCAAAATACCAATGACATTCTTCACAGAATTAGAAAAAACTATTTTAAAATTCACATGGAAACAAAAAATAGCCCAAATAGCCAAGACAATCCTAAGCAAAAAGAACAAAGCTGGAGGCACCATGTTACCCACCTTCAAATTATACTACACAGCTATGGTAACCAAAACCACATTGTACTAGTACAAAAACAGACACATAGACTAACAGAACAGAATAGAGCACCCAGAAATAACTCTGCACACTTACAACAATCTTATTTTCAATAAAGCTGACAAAAGCAAGCAATGGGGAAAGGACTTCCTAGTCAATAGATGGTGCTGTGATAACTGGCTAGTCATATGGAGAAGATTAAAACTGAATTCCTTCCTTATACCATATACAAAAGCCAACTCATCATAGATTAATTACTTAAATATAAAACCTAAACTATCAAAAATCTGGAAGATAACCTAGGAAGTACCCTTCTGAATGTAGGCCCTGGCAAAGACTTCCAAGAGAGTAAACAGATAACCTACAGAACAGAAGATGATATTTGCAAACTGCACATTTGACAACTATCTAATATCCAGAATCTATGAGGATCTTCAATTAACAAGCAAAAAATAAACCACCCCACTAAAAAGTTGGCAAAGGACATGAACACTCTCTTTTTAAAAGAAGACATATATGCAGCCAACAAGCATATGAAAAAAATGCTCAGCAGCAATAATCATTAGAGAAGTGCAAATCAAAGCCACAATGAGATACCATCTCACACCAGTCAGAATGGCTATTATTAAAAAGTCAACAAATACTGCTGGTAAGGTTGTGAAGAAAAGGAAATTTTTATGCACTACTGATGAGGATGTAAATTAGCTCACCATTGTGGAAAACAGTTTGGTGATTTCTCAAGGAATTTAAAACAGAATTATCATTTGTCCCAGCAATCCCATTATTGGATATATACACAAAATAATATAAATCTTTCTACCTTAAAGACACATTCATGCATATGTTCATTGCAGCACTATTCAAAATAGCAAAGACATAAAATCTACCTAACTGACCATCAGTGGTAGACAGGATAAAGAAAATGCGGTACATATCCACTATACAATGCTATGTAGCCATTCAAAAATGAGATCATGACATTTGTAGCAACATGGATGCAGCTGAAGGCCATGATCCTAAGCAAATTAACACAGGAAGAGAAAACCAAATAGTACATATTTCACTTATAAGTGGGAGCCAAACACGAGTACATGTGAACCCAAAGGAGGGAACAACAAATACTAGGGCCTACTTGAGGGTGAAGACTGGGAGAAAATGAAGGATAAAAAACTGCCTATCAGGCACTATGCTTATTACTTGGGTGACAAATAATCTGTACATCAAAGACCCATGACATCCAACTATCTATGTACAACCCTGCACATATACCCCTTAACTTAAAATAAAAGTTAAAGACACGATTTAATCAAATATCAAATATAGATATCGATAAAGCTAGTTAAACACTATGTAGCAAATAATTATTACAGCAAGGCAAAAATACATTGATTTAAAATCTTTCCCATTGACTAAATAAATAAACATGACTTTCTTCTTGCAAATTATACCTCAATCACAGAATTCTACTCCATTAGTTTTCAGTGTTTTAACATGAGACAGAAGAGGCAAAGAATTTGCATTAAGACACACTTGAATTTAAGGCTTCGCTCTATCAGTAACTCTCATGTCAGATTGGGCAAGTTTATTGAACCCTTTCTATCTCACTTTTCTTTTTAGATAACATTGGGATGCTGTGAATGTTAAGTTGGAATAATCATATCCAACTTGTCTGGTGCATGCTAAAAGAGCCACAAAAGTTCTCTTTTCCATTTTTTTGTGGAATTTATTGGATACCAGACCACATATACCAGACCAGAGGCATATATATATATATATACACACACACACATATATATAAAATATATATTATATATATGTATATAATTGAAAAATAATTAGCAAGGCTTTTACAATGAATGCAGGAGAGAGAAAAGATACATAGATAGATAGATATACATATATATATGTCTTCCAGACTGTGTGTGTGTGTGTGTGTATATATATATATATATATATATATATATATATGTATCTTTTCTCTTTCCTGCATTCATTGTAAAAGCCTTGCTAATTATTTTTCATTTATGTTCTTACAAGTCAATGATGGGAATAGATTCCTTTCCATTAAAAAGTATATCAAGAATAGAGAAAATAAACTAGCAATTTGGACAAGGAAAACAATTCTAAGCCTGAATTAAACCAATTGCTGGGCATACCTGTTTCCTTGAAAGTCTGAGGTAATTATGCTGCTTCCTGGCAGTAAAGAACGCATGATGTGATTTTATTTTGAAAAATCTTTGAGTGAAAAAACCATAGTTTTTCAGCATTTTCTCATCTTATCTATATAAAATGGCAACCGATTAAGGTAAAAAGCTCTTTAGCAACTGGTTTTGTAAAGTTAGCTGTAACAAACTAGATGTCAATGTGATAAAAACAATCATAAGAAAAAAAATCTACTTTATGTCAATTCTGAAAAATATGCGTTGTTGCAACTTGGAGACATTTATTCGGTACACTTAGCTATTCACTTAGCTTTTGCATGACACAATCTCCTGGGGAGAGTTTGGGTGAAATAACTACAGTATTTCTCTCAGTAGAGGCTGGCAATGAGGCACAAGATAAACTTGTAATCGTTTTATTTCACGATGAACACTTTTCCTCAGAACGTCTAGTTTGCAGAAATCTGAAGAAAAAGGGCACCTTTCATCACATTCATAGGTGACAAGGATTCAGGATCCAAGTTTGACAAGGGGAGGATAATGGGCTTATTCCAATAACACAGCATATTACAGAGAATACTGGAACATCCTTTACTTACATGTCAAAAATGGACTCTCTACAGGTACAGTGTAAGTAAGATGGATCTTAAACACAGCAAACACTGGGAGACAACACTCTTTTAATTTTGCTACTCCTCCAGCTGTTTTCCCAAGCCTTTTTGTTGTCTGGCAGAGCTACTGACCTCCACTCTAACTGTGACTTGCCATTTGCCTCCATTTTGCTCACCTTTTCCACTCCCAATACACTCAACTTGCCTTAGTTCCTGGAACACTTGCTGGTTTCTGATTCAACACTGGGCCTTCATATGTTATGTCTTCTTTCTGGAACTATCTTCATCCTCCTTTCTGCCTGGGTAATTCTTATTAATTCTTAGATGTAGTCTCAGATTAAATGTCTGGCGAAACTACCAGGCCTCCACACTCTCTACCGGGTTGTGTACTTATAGACTGTCCCTAACTTCAGCTGTTTTATAATCAGCACCTGCTATATTACCTGCAGATCCTTGTGCAAAACAGGAATTGAAGGCCTGGCTGTCACAGGGGAAATCAGTCTCCCCTTCCATCGGCCACCACCTCCATACACAGTGGATAAGCAATTGCAACTTCCCCCAGGAAGTTGCAATCTCCCTTCTGGGACATGTTTGCTAGAGGGTAGATGTGAGGCACCAACCAAGTGACCTGACCAATTTACCATGGCACTGCCCTCTGGGGCAGGGATTCCTGTAATTCCCACCAACATCCTCATGCCTGCCAAGACACCATTAGGTGTGCATCCACCCAATTGTCCTTGTTCTCATGCCCAGGTGCCCTCTGGAGGCAATTGCAGAGGACAAGCCTCCTTCTACTACTGAGACCTATTGCCACTCACTTGGAGGGTGGCAGTGGTTGGGTTAGGAAGAAGAGGGCCAGGCAGGGTCTGGGGAACCAGACTGCAGAGAACAGGCAGCTAAGAACCTTCTTGGAGATGAGAGAGAGGAAGGGAAAGGCAGGGCTGCATGAAAGCTAAAGCTTCAAACCCTAACACAAGCTCCATTGTATCACTGGATAGTAATTATAAAACACAGATTTAAAGAGAAAATTATTAAGCATTTCAAGACAATGATTGCAGAACATTAAACTCCAAGCGCTTGGCTCTTCTGAGCATATGGCCTTGTGTGACTGTACTGGCCATGTGCCTGTGATGCTGGCCCAGTTTGTAACTGATCCTATTTACTTTTACTCCTTTCAAATTGTGCCTTTTCCCACACTACACTGTAAGCTGCTTAAGAACAGGGACCATATCTATAGTGAACATTTAATAAATATTTGTTAAATGAGCAAATCAATGGAGTAAAGTCCTTCCATTATTTGGTACATGTCCTTAACCTTCACGGGAGACTCATGTAGCACCCCCAAAGGACCTCTTCCACCTCTTCTTTGTCATGTCTATGACTTTCGCCTCTGCTACCCTTTCAGAATGTCAATAATCTTGTTCAGGTGCTTATCATCTTGCTTCTGGAAAACTGAAAAACATTTAGAATGGGCTTGTTGGCTTCAGGATCATATTTGAAATCATAAATATTATCACATAGCTTTTCTGCTTAGCAATTTTTGCTTGTCACTATTGTCCATAAGCTGAAGTCCTAGCCATTTTTTTCCCAATGTCTAAAACTTTACATAATATAGTTCCAATGTATTTTGTAGAATTAAACTCTTACAACTTTTGCTTTACATAGAAGCATAATTTTCCTTCCAATTCCAGATAAAATAACCTGTCACATCTCTTGTGAAGTCTTTTTAAATTCTACCATTAGCTTTGGAGGACAGTGTCTCTCTTCTGTCTGCAACTTAAGAGTCCTTTTTTACATCATAGCATTGACTAAAGAAATGATCAAGTTGAACTGTCACCTGTTTCACTCTAAAAATTGAATTGCTATAATTATCGATTTTAGAGACGCTGCTTAGTGTTAAATCCAACTAATATTTTAGTGTACTAGTTAAACATGTGATATTAAAGGTTTTTATATGTTCTAAGATTAATATTAAGTCTCAGGGAAACAAAAAATGAATATTATGATCCCCTTTCTATTCTGAAGAAGCACATAATCTAATAGGAGAGATAGATAAACATATAATCAAAAACATTTTTATAAGCACTGTACTGGACACACAAAAAAGATGTCTTTGACAACTAATATATTTCCAGAGTTAAAAAAAAAATCATCATGATGAGGAGACTAGAAAGTATATTTTCTAAGTATTTTAGAAAGGATTCGTTTCCCGAAAACAGATAAAAGTTTGGAGTAACTCAAAAGTCCTTTGGTTGAAAAGGAATTTCATTTATTTTGCACATTTTTAAAAGGTAGAAATAGAAAAATATAAGCAGAAGTTATCAAGGGTTGGATTTTGGATCAAGAGATCTTTCAAAAAATGAAAGTAGTGAAAAACAGATGGGTTTCTTCAGGAGGAAAGGGTAACCCAGTTGCTGGAACTATGCAGGTAGATATGGAATGCCTAACGTCCCTTTTTGACTCTGCAAAGTAGGATGAAACCAGAATATTTATAATGAAATAATTTGGCGTAGTGTGTCATGATAGAGAGCATCTGAAAAATCAGAGTTTTAGTCCTGTCACTTCACCTTCCTGATCATATCACACAGGTGCTGACCTCTTTGACTCCATTTCCTCATCTGAAAAATGGAGACAATAAAACCTGTTTCAGGGAGTTTCTGTGAGAATTAAATAGAATAAAGGAATTGAAGGTAACTTGTAGGCTATAAAGTACTATAAAATATGAGTTTTTATTTATGTTGATAATAATAACAAAAATAATAGTAGTCACATGCATTATTTCAGTCATTATTCTCTTTAGTCCTAGCATATAGAATAATTATCTTCTCTTTTTTTACAGATAAGAAAAGTATCAGATTATAAGTGATTTTCCCATTGCAACATAGTTGGTCAATGAGTGGCTGGGTTGGGAGTCATGATTTCTCCTATACAGCTAAGATTGATTTCCCCAGTAACACACTGCCTTTGTGATGAAATAGAGTCTGTAACATTTTACAGTTCCCAGTGTGCTTTGGATTGGAGTGAAGCTGCTCAAATAAAAATAGACTCTGTTTAAAAATCATTCTCTAAGTGATATGCTTATGTGATTTTTCACTCAGGCTAGGATGAAAATAACAGTGCTAGCTAGATCTATTTTTCTTTAATAAACACACTACTTCATATAAAACTTTTTTCTTTAACAAATCTTGACAAGAATGTTTTCAATTAGGAGCTTTAAAAAAGATACCAAAAGGGATTAATCAAGATAAGCTGAATAGTCACTATGGAGTACCATACATATATGTGAAATTATAAATGATATGCAAAACATTCACTCTGACTATTGGTGGTAATCACCATCCTCCATCATCGTGGTAACTGGCTGGGGTCTCTGCTCTTGCCCTCTTCATTCACTAACCTTGTTCTGCATGTTCTTTTATTCAAATGTCCTAGTCCTGGATCCGATGATGACACATGATGAACCAATCCTTTCTTTGTGACAAAAGGGATACACTCTCTACGGGATCTTCTCAGTAATGACTCAGTGTTCAGTAATAAAAAATGCAGATACTTTCCGCCTTAACTATTCACAACTTATATTTTGATTCCTATTCCTAATTCCTGTTACATAAATGTTTCAAGGAAGGAAATTTTGATGTGACTCTTTGTTCTTCATAAAAACCCAATGTTCTCTGTGAAAATTTTCTGAATCTTCAATAACAGGTGTTTTTATGGTTTTCCTTACATTAAGGACAGAAAATGAATACCTTCTAGGCTGAATTCTATTTTGTTTGCCCTCCACCATCAAGCAAATGCTCTTTCTTCTGTCTTTTCCATTTCTTACCATCTAAAGCTCCCCTCCCTCCATTTATTAAATTTGGAATTAAAAGCTCTTTTGTTGCTACAAGATGTTTTCTCAACAGGAGCTTGTTATTTAACTGTTTGAAGACCGCCACACATGGGTAATTCTTTTATTCATTTAATCTCATAAATATATACCAGAAAACTTGAAAAAGTGGTTGTATACAACCACTTATTTGAAAAAATAAAAAACCTTCTTTTATATTCTTTTTCTGTTAAAAGCTCACAATTCACTAGAGAAGTAGTTTGTGAATACTTCTGCTTTCTTTTCATGTCAAAATGTGCAGTTTTAAAAGACATGAATATTTTAATCACATGGAGTTTTAATGTCAACTCCCTCAGCTTATACACAGTAGCGTAAGAAGTGGGTCAGACATGAAGCTTTAACCCCACCTTCAATTCAAAAATCTCAATAAACTTGGAAAATGCTATTGCCTAGAAGTCACAGCAGGGTCCTCCATCCCTTTATTATCTATTACATATATATTATGTATTACATATATTTATAAGGAAATGTACAATTTCATTTGGAAAAGAACACACACATTGTGTAGCAGTGAACCTAGTCAGTGCCTTTGACTTTAGAGTGGAAAAGAGGAAAAAACATTGTCCTTCAATTTCAATTAACTTAGAAGAAAAGCAGTAAAAGTGGCACCAATCCATTGCAGGCCATTTCTCTTTTCTGAAAGCATCTGGACACCGTGGAAAAGGCTGCCTCTCCCCTCTTGGGGGCAGCACTGCACATGGATCATGGTTTCACTTTCATGCTTAGGGGCCATTACCATTACTATCCACTTATATTCCATTACAATTGATTGAATATTGTACATCAAAAAGTAGAGAGAAAATGTTTAAGATTTTATGAATGCAAGCAAAATGATTAGAGCTCACAAAAGCTTTGAGTTCTGAAGCTTGGCTTTTATCTTGTCCTTACATAAGCATCTTTGATCTTCTCTTCAACCAGCTTTTTAGATGACTTTTATGTGGTCTTATTATTGTTTTATTATTTTAAGAGAATTAGTCATGTAGACTTCTTTTTAAATAGAAGTTATTTTTAAAAGAAAGTTTCCATTCCATGACAAGTCATGGGATTTCTCAAACCAGATGGAATTAGTGTTTATGCTTCTGTGTGTTGTGATGAATAGAGAGGTTGGAAGGCCTCGGTTCTAATCTTGGGTCTTCCGTAAAATAATTCTGTGACCTTGGGCAAATCATTCACATGATTTGCTTTTTTTCTCCCTCTTTACGCAATGGGCTATTTTGTCATTTTATTCATGATTAATGGAGCTAATCAGTTTGGAAGAGACCTGAAAACTACTTTAAATGTGAGGCAATAGCGATATAAAAATCCAAGCTTTAGGGTTAAGCTTAAAATAAACATTCTTTAATGATCAAAAATATACTGTGCAAAGGACAGTCAACCTCCTTTCAAATCTTATTGTTTTCTCACTAATAAGCACCCTTGACCATGCTTTCACATGCAATGGCAGGTTGCCAAGGCCGTTCAAACTTTTCCTGTGGGAAACCCCTTAGGTATAATCCCTCAGGATAGAGACAGGATTAGGAAACACCTGGAAATCTTCATTTCTAGAAGTGGGCCATTCATCGAAGTCTCCAAATTATATAATTTTAGTTATTATACTTTAACTGTCATTTATTTATTATTTGCTCTATTTGATAAAGAATGTTTTAGCATATTCTCTGTGACAGACACTGTTCTAAGCACTGGAGATGCAGTGGCAGACAAGAGACTAGCTCCCTCTACTTAGAGGGGGAAGTGGACTCCAAGAGATGTTTGGTGAAGACAACAGCAATTACCCTGAAAGTCAGACATAGGCTTTATTTGTAACGCAGTAAAATTGACCTTCACCTTCTTCTTTCATTCTCTCTACCTACACACCCAGGCTAAGGTTGTCATTTCATTCTACTTTTCATTTTATCTGACTGCATCACTCAAGTGACTTCTGCCATGCCTTTTTGTTTTTTTTATCTTCTATGGTCTTTTGATCAGTGCTTTTAAGCCAGTTTTTTTCTAAAGAATTTGACATGAACACAAGGCCATTAAAGGCTCTGAGAAGTCCTACAGTACTCTCTTTAACTTAAAGGTATTCCAAACTTATTTTTACCGTGAAGTATGCTTTCTCTCACCCCATACTACTACCCCTGGGTACTTATTATCTCAGCATAAGACCCTAGGAACTGCTGCATTAAGCAATCTTCAAAACACCTAATGGCCTATTTCCTGTAATTCTCTCTCAAGGCTAAGTCTTAGTAAAAAGGGTGAAGCAAGAACATTTTTTCCCTTTAGTAGTAAGTTTCCAAATTACAAAAAAAGAGAAAGTTATGAAGCAAAAATGTAACTCTTAGGTTGTTTGTTTTAATTACTGAAAGATAGGAAATATAAGGCATCATTTTTTTCTTTTAGGATTTGTGCATTTACTGAAAACAAATTGAGAATAGAATTAAACCAATCAGTAATCGCTACAGTATGTTAATATGCTGATGGTTTGAAAGAGAAAAAAAGGTTAACTGTATGAGTTAGGTGCTAAAATGATAACAGTTACAGCTATACAGCTAATAATACTTCTAATAATATTTCTAAAGCTTTTGAAGATCTCACCTTGAGATTAAAATATCACTATTTGACACACAAACTAAAGCATTCATGGAGCACTAAGACATGAGTCGAGGTCTTGAATTCATAGTTTTTCATTCATTTGTTTTTCTTTCTCATTGGCTGTAATAAAAACTATAAAAATTTCTAATTCAGTGAATTTTCTTAACTATTGTGAATAGACTTCATTCAACCCTTTTCTGGTGTGTGGTTTTGTTACAAAACTGTGGGCTGTGGACAAGCTTCTTATTGTGGATGAGGGTGTCCCCACAAAGGCTGGTCCTCTGTACTTGCTCATCTTCATCCCGTTCGTCTTTAACTTTTCTGGGTAATCCATCTTTTAGTGGCACATATAGATTTTTTATTCTAAATGTATATCTGTAAGCACGATGTTTCCCCTGAGTTCAAGGTCTAAATACCACCTGAACAAGACCCTGGCCTGTGCCACAATCAACTCAATCACAACATATTGCAACAAAATCCTTCATCTTTTTCCTTAACCACTCTGACACAAAGCAGATAACACAGATTAGCTTTTTTATTTGTTTGACTTCATCTCTTACAGACCTTTATCTCCGTATCTATGATATTTTACTCTTCTTATCTGTTCAATGACAGACTTCCCTTTTAATATTCTAAACTTGTCAAGTACAGCAATTACAAAAATTATTCTTGTGTGTATATATCCTTAGAGCATAGCATAAAGCCTGACACAGAAAGTTTTAGATGCATATTTACATTGAGTAGGTGAGCCTAGAATAAACGAAACTAGGTGATGTGTTTTAGGGAAGGTAAAGATGTGGCACTGTGCTCTGGGAAGATACACTACCCTAAGAAGAGATATACCTCTGAAGAGGGGGTGACTTCCCTCTATCCTTTACCACACTGGGACCTCATAGAAGACAGAAACCCTAGCAAAGTCATCTTTGTGTCTAGGGTCCCTGCTTAATGATTAGAACATGGTAAACACTCAGCAAATATTATTAGATAAATAAATGCTTTAGGACAAGTTAGTAGAACTTTTTGAGCCTCACTTTCTGGTATGTAACATAGGGATACCAATAACGACATTACTGGTTATTTTAGTGATTGTATTAGTCTATTTTCATACTGCTCTGAAGAAATACTCAAGACTGGGTAATTTATAAAGAAAAAGAGGTTCACTGGACTCACAGTTCATTTGGCTGGGGAGGCCTCACAATCATGGTGGAAAGCAAAGGAGGAGCACAGGTGACAGGCAAGAGAGCATGTGCAGGGAAATTGCCCTTTATAAAAGCATCAGCTCTTGTGAGACTTATTCACTGTCATGAGAACAGCACAGGATAAACCCACCCCTATGATTCAATTACCTCCCACCAGGTCCCTCCCATGGCACGTGGGGATTATGGGAGCCACAGTGATGAGATTTGGGTGGGGACACAGCCAAACCACATCAGTGATTAAATGAGAGTACATGTAAAGCAGTAATTGCAATGCTTGAATGGAAAATACTATAAAATGTGTCATTTTCTTCATCTGTTTGCCACTTTAAGACATGAAGTCCAGGATTGTTTCCAGAATATGGGGGAAAATAAAGAGAGATATGATAACAATGTGCTTTGGGGGCCTACCAAATGTCCATGTGCTGTCACATATTTATTTCAGGGACTCTGGAACACTCTGAAAATAAAAAGGTAGGCATTTTTTAAGTAATAAAACTTATGCTTCTTGAAAGTAAACCTATCCAATATCACATAGTTAAAATAGCAGCGGTAGGATAAAAAATGGTAACTTTGTGTCTGACACACAAGCTCTTCTTAATGCAACAAATCAGAATTAAATGTTCCCAGTGGTGGTGGGTATGCGGGTCACACAACAGGAGTCAGATAGGATACCAAAGTTTGTTCCCTTGTGAGAGAAACTAGATGTGCTCATTGTGCAGAGAGGCTGTTTCAGCCACAACCAAGACTTTTCAAATACATAAATATCAACTAATATTTAACAAGTGTCCTCTCCACAAATCACAACTTAACTTTAAATGTTCCTATACTTCCAATGACCTCTTGGAGCTTTCAAGATATGCACTTCTGTTATGTTAATCACTGGAAGGAAGCATGGTATTGTAAAGAAGCAGTATCGATATGTAAAATTCCTTCTCCTAAGACCTTATGCAAAATGGCTTGCATATTTTTCCTCATTTAAGGAGAATTTTGTTTCTAAGTCCTGGTATGTGACCAACTTTATTTCTATGTGTGTTGAACAATTCACGTTTAATCATTTCGTTCTTGCTCCTGTCTTCTCTTCTTCATTTTTGATTTGCTCTCTGTTCTTTGCAGTTTTTCTTCTTGGCTTGATTCTTCTACATTAACAGATTTGACAGAGCAGCTTGGGAAGCCTCTGGGAGCAGAAGACCAACATATTTAAATGTTTACTGCAGCTGGGGAAGTTACCTAGTTAAGTCTACTCTCCAAGATGACAGGGATGGCATGTTCAAAGTGTCTGCAGGGAAGCCTGAGGGGAGTTTTAATATAATGCCTTTCTTCACTTAGGCCTAAAAGTCTTAAACCTATCTAATGTTCCAGGTTAAATTACATGATGGACTATTCCTGTTAGCATATGAAATAGAATCATTTTTGATATTTTACAGTCTACACGCTCATACTGCCATACATGAAGTTTTCTCGAATGATTTTATGGATAATAACTTGTCCATCCATTATGTAGACCTAAAAACAATCTCTTTTTTGTGGATTCTTAGAGGAGACTTAAGGCTCATGTAGTAAAACTGCTTCATATGTGTCTGGAATAGTAAAATATAAGGATTTTTGGTAATTAAAACTTTAAATGAAGCATATATCATGCTCTTATAGGGTGAAATTAGTGATTAAAATATTTAATCCCCTAGAAAGGCTTATTGTGGTTTATGTTCTTTATTATTTTAATGTAGGTTGAAAATGAGAAGTGGTTTGGGGTAGCATAAATATAAAATTATATTGACAAAGCAATCAATAAGAAATTACTAACAGTCACAAAAATATTGTGGACATTGTCTCTACTGTATTTAAAAATGGAAACAAATATTCTTATTTCTAGCTGAGCTTACAGAGAGCAAAACAAATTGTAAGCTTCTTGAACACAAAATCAATTTTCATCATCTCCTTCAATTTATAAAACCACAATAACTGGCAATCTAGGTTAGTGCTTAAAAGTCTCAGCTTCTAGAGTACAATGGTCATTTTGAAAACAGGGTCTTCCATTTAATGGAGGTACGACCATGAACAAGTCACTTAACCTCCTTGTGCCTTGGTTGCCTTATCGGTAATATTAACAAACTGATAGTACCTACTTCATATGGAGACTGAAGGAGATAATTACATTAAGAGTGTGTAGAATGGTGTCCGGCACATAGTAAGACCTATATAAATATTTACTACTATTGTTAGTATTTCTATTGTTGTTGTTATTCTAAGTGCCATTAGAATTAGTTTTACAGGATCTTACAATTATCTGCTGACAGGTAATATGCTTATTAAATGTGGTTGAACTTACATGTGTGGTTTTGTTTGCATTTTTTTCCTTCATTTAGAAAAATTAAAAACATTCACTGCAAGGTTGGGTAATAAAGTGTCCTTTTTCAGCAAATACAAGAGAAATATAGTCACTACCTGGCCCATTTTGGCTCTGCTCCATCTTGAACCCCAGTGAGAGGTAAGGTCAGGAAGTTATCAGTAGCCTTCTCCCCAATGTAATCTAAAGGCTGGAGTGTGGGGAGATAATAATCCATACTGCCACCTTCCCAAATTTGCCTAAATAAACAACCTACCTGGTTGGGTTTTGCTCCCCTCCTGATGCTTGTATTTCTTGGACATTTTATTAGCTAAGATTCTTACTATAGAATATAAGAGGATGTCGAGCTTAAATTGGCTAAACCTACAAAAATATTAATTGCTCTCCTAACTGGGGGTCTAAAGAAGGCTTGATTTGGGGTTGCCCTTTCTGGTGATGAGTCTCTTTCCCCTGAAATTACCTTGGCTCTACCTTCCTCTGAGTGCTGGTTTTTATCCTAGAGTGGTAGCCAGTCTTTGACCTCACATCTGCATGCAGCAAAGTCTAAAGGAAGAATGTTGTGTCTTCCTGTGCTCCTCAACTAGTAATAAGGAAACATTTCCTAGAATCCCTCCAAAATTTATACTTTCATTTGACTGGCCCAACTAAGGTCACAGGCTTACTCCTTTAGCCAACTCCCATGGCTTAAGTGTGAGATCTTGAGGGATGACCATTACAGCTGTAGGCTAAGTAGGATCCACCATCTGAGTCGGGCTCAATCTTCAAACTGCTTGGTTGTATGAATTGGGCATTACCCAGTCCACTAAAATGTTTACCACAGACAACGAGGATTCCTCCAGGGCCTTGTCACCTTCAGTAGCTTAAGGTAGATCCCTATCAGGACAGAGGAGATTTTTTTCAACTTATGGTGTTTCCTCCAGAGCGTTCCTGTGGACTTTCCCTAATTTATATCTACCTTAATCTAAACTGAGTATCATGAATTTAACAAGCTGATTAGACAGAATGAACAGCATTGTTGGCATTATTTCAGAAGTGATGTTTTACATCCATCCTGATACACTGGGTTAGATGTGTCGTCAGTATATTAAAACATGCCTGAATCTTACTCCTTGGGTTTGATTTTCTCTGAATTACTGCATCTTGTTTATTTTCACTTTGATCCCCAGAGTGGTCCACATGCCATAGTCCTCCTCTTTCTTCTATACTTTTCCTCTCTCCTTTGCTTTCACTGTATTCATAAACTACCCTTTAACGATACAAGTCATCCAAACTTCTACTGTGATCTTACACATGCTTATCTCTCATACTGCATATAGATCATCAGTGTTAATACAACACTAGTCTATCTTTAATGATTCTGATGGTGGGGACTGCAGCATTTTTGCTGCAGTGTAAATTGTTAGGCACTAGTTGTATGATTGTTAAATATATGTGATTGTTAAAACACACACACAACACAAGCTGTGATAGGCTCTATGTAGGAAAATAATATGATAGAGACTAGAAAAAGGTGAGTGAGAAACTAATTTAGACTGGATTGTCAGGAAGGTTTTTCTGGGAAACTGACATGTAAGATGACACTTGGAGGATGAGAAGAAGCCTGGATATGAAGAGTTGAGGGCTCAGCTTTCTAGATGGAGAAAATAGAATATGGGAAGAATAGCCAGGGGAGTCTTCTGGGGCAGAGTGAGTGTGGGCCACAAGATAAGAACAAAGAAATCAGCAGGTCAGCATCACTGAGGAACATGGAGGCAAGTTAAGGAGAGTGAAGTTAACTACAAGTTCAGTAGGAAGGCTCTGAAAAATTATAAGCCAGACAGTGACATCCTTAGTTTTAACATTATACTGCTCACTATAAATGCTTTTCAGATTAAAAAAATAGAGGGAAGGGCATGAATGGAAAAGATGACTTAGGAAACTGCTGAAATAGTCCATGCTAGAGAAGATGGTATTTAGACTGTAGTGGTGACAGTGAAAAATGGTAGAAAAGAAAAGGAATTAGTGATGTAGTTGGAAGGTAAAAGCAATTTTCTACAGAAGCATTTCATTTAAAAATCAATTGAAGGAAAATAAATCAAGAGTGACTCCTTTATTTTTGATGTGAACAATTGTGAGGAGATGGGTTCCCAAGATGAGCAGGCTGAGTGAGGAAAAGTTTGTTGGGGTTCTTTGAGAGTTTAGTTTCATTCAGATTAAATCCAAGTAGAGCAGTCAAGAAAGCAGTCAGATATAAAGTCTGGTGCTCAAAAAGCCAAATCTTAATTAGAGATAGAACTTCAGGAATTGTAAGCAAATAGATGGTATTTAATGCCGCAAAGTTGGATGAGGTCAATTACAGAGGAGTTAGTAGAGAAGAGATGATAAGAAGAGTGAGAGAAAAATTCTGGAAAATCCCAATGTTTACAGTTTAAATGAAACAATGGAGCTGTTGGTAGAGCTTGAGATGTGGTTACAGAGAGACTGGGGAAATCTAGGAGAGTATAAAGTCATAGGAGCCATGTGATATTTCAAGAAAGTGCCGTGATTAAGAGTCTTGAATGCTGCTGAGAAGTCTAGTAAGATGAGAATTGAAAAATACTTTTTAGATCTATGTGGAAGTCATTTGTGACTTGGAAAAAATAGTTTTATTGGTGTAGTAAAACAACAAGTCAGACTGCATTGTCTAATGTTGACAGTTAAGAGTTAGAAACGTTGGTTGTAGACATTTGTTTTCATAAATATTAGTCTTTTTTTTTTGAAAAAGAAGTTTTGTAGTCATGCAATTAAAATCAGGCTGAAGAAAGCAGTGTTTATTAAACCATCCACTCTTATGATAAGTATTCTAAATCTTGTGTCATTAGGGACTTTTCCCCCTCTCCTTCTGTCTCACATTCCCCCCCAACAAAAAAGATACATACCAGAATTGCCATATGGTGAGAAGAAGCAGGCAGATAGAAAGATGTTTATAAAAACAAAATAAAACTCTGGAGAGACAATGTAAGCCAAAAGAAAAGGGGCAGATGGAGAAGCATGCACAGAAGAATAAGCCCTTAGCCTCTACACAATCAATACATGTTGAGTGGCTATTGACAAGAAAGGGGACAGGAGAGCCAGAGAAGCACATTGTGGGGAAGGTATTTCTTCATGACAGCTGCTGTTGCTACCACCAACCAGCTGTTCGGGTCTACAGCTCAGAACTTTCTGATCCCTTTACTACTCTACTAGAGGGCCCCAACTCACACCTGATACTGCTGTCTCGGAAGAGGTGTCATGTGTGATTTATACTGTATTGAGCCAGAACTTGTTAAATCACTGAAGAGGGCAGAAGAAAACTTTACCTATGCAATGAATGAGTGAAGTTTACACTGCAGTCTTTCCATGCCCTGGGCTCTGATGAACCTCGAAGCCATTGGAATATGCAAACATAGTTATAGTCTTTCCAACTATAAAGCGGAACCCATATTTCAGTGACTTAAAAACATTCATCTCCTTGATGAGATTAGGTTTAGGATGGTTAAGATTAGGTTAGGTTTAGGTTATTGTTCTTTAAACTCACCTATTCATGTCTGTTGGAAATACTATTCTTGATTCTCTTGTTTAGAGCAGTCTGAGAATGTCTTACTAGTGCTTTTCCATGCTGCATATAACAAAGCTCCTTTGCTGCTCATTTATGTATTTCATGTGATAACAAATTTTCCACTTACAAGGAACTGATGTACCAAACAAATTTGTAATAAAAACATTAATTTGTTGATTACTTAGGAGTTCCCTGGATAGGAGCAAGTATATTTCCGTCACTATAGAGCTGTATATCTCAAATCACGAAATCTTTTTATGCAATACTAAAATACCACCAGTGATGCTGATATTTTATAACAAATATGTTCACAATATTTGATTTTTTTAAAAATAGTGAAAATAAAAATGTAATACATTTGGTAACACAATCATTTCATCACATGAACCTGGCATTATTTGGTGGGATGGGACAAGGTGAGACGGAAGGAGGTAAAGGACTTGGAGGAGGAGAATGGTAAAGAGAAACTGTGAGAGCCTAGGCTGAGGATATCGGAGTTGTGAGCAGGAGGGTTTGGGAGGCAGAGAAAGATAAGGATGGGAAGATGAAGAGAGAGCCAAACAAATTGAACAAAACTGCAAAATGAATGCCTGAAACAGTGGCATTACACATACGAAAATACTGCCAGTTTTATTCCTGAAATTAACACAGAGTATCAGAATGCCGGTATCATATTTACTAAAGAAGTTTGGAGAAATACACGGAAATGTTTGCCTTTTGCTTTCCTTTCTTCAAGACTTATGATAGATCATCCAGAAAACTCCTTTTTATTCACAGTCTATAATTACTAGGTTTCATCTTTACTTATTGCTTCTGACAAAACAAAAACAAAAAACAAAACAAAACAAAAAAAGTATGTTAACATGCTCTATTCTCAATACTAGTGTTCAGCACTAATGATTTAATTACCATGGCATACAATCTATGTATACATTTATTCTATTCATTTCCTGCATTAGGGAAATCTTCCATGACCCAGACTTATTTGGAAAGTGACAGTGAAATGCATGAAATGAATCCAAAATATTGAAAATTTCATCTGGGAGAATCTCACCATATAGAGAACAAAAGCTGAGAGCAATGGGATTAATTGGCTCCATGACTACCTATTGAGCACCATACTAAACACAAGGGAAGCAAACATAAATAAGACATAGTTCTTGCAATGATTAAAGTTACCCTTTAGTGGAGAATGAGGTGAGGTGACTGCCATAAACAATTAAATCACAATGCGACAAGGGTTAGGGTGAGGGTGAGGACAGGGTAGCGTGGAAGCATTTAGAAAAGAGTTTTATTCCAGACTGGAGGTTGAAGGGAGTAGCCATGGAAAGGGCATATGGCAGGAGTCCTGAGCAGTGGCTTGGAGAGAGGCAGACACATTTAATATTCCAGGCAGAGAGCCATGAGCAATGGCCTGAAGTTGAAGAGAACAAGATAGGTTCAGGAAAGCAAGATTAGTTGTTTGTGTGGCAAAGTCAGGCATAGAATCTGTATCAGGAGGAAGCGGTGAGGGCCAGATGGAAGGAAAGCACAAGCAGGACCATTACAGGCCTCTGTCCTATGCTATTTGAACTTTAGCTGAAAAGCCATGCAGAATTGCTGGAACAAAATTAAGAAGAAAGGGGCATACACATATTTGCACTCTAGAAAGATGACTCTAGCAATATTGAAAACAAATGGAATAAAGGATGTAAGGACAGAGGGAGTGAGGTGGCCATTACAGTACCACAGAAAAATAGTGAAATTAAGAAGTTAGAGACAAAATGACTCAGGCGTGTGGGGAAGGAAGCAGACTCAGGTTTATAGTTTGTCAAGTGCTTAAACAGTAGAATTATCTATTGAGTTAAGACACATTGATTCCTCCATTCAGCCAAAATTTATTGGGTGCCTATCATGTGCCAGGCACTCTTCTGGTTGTTAGAAGTGAAGACATAAAATATAGACAAGATCCCTTGGCTTATGGAGTGTTTGCTCCAGTGGTAAGGATGGAATCAAGGTTACAGGAAGGAAGCTGGTGTGTTTCATTTTGGACAGAACGAGGATGAGGTCTGTGGGAGAACATTCAGATAGAGCTAGGTAGGAAGGTGGTAGTCATGGCTGGAGATGGTGAAAGGGAGTAAACAGCATATGAGTGGTTCTTGAAAACATGAGAGGGAATGTGAACGTGTGAGAGAATGCATGAAATGGGATCCATGGAGGACTATTAGAAGGATGATACAAACTCTGACACTGTATACAAAAATCATTGCATATGTTTGTTTTCCTGACAAATCCTTGGCTTTTAAAAGACTCCTGAAATGGTTAGAACCCAACAGTTTAGATTTATAAGAGAAAAAAGAAAAAGACAGGAACATGGTCTACAAAATCAGAGGTATAACTATTGAGGGAGAGAGGCTTTATAAAAATCTGAGCAATAGAAGCAAGATAATTATTAGAAAATGTGAAATTATTGTATCAGGTGGCCTGAGGAGCAGAGTCTTAAGAAGGAGGAAATAATTTGTGATTTCAAGTGCTGTATAAGTCAAGAAAGAAAAACAAATTAAATAGCTGGATTTAACAGCAGAGACCACTGATGACCCTGGTGAGAAAAGTTTTGATGAAAGTATGGATCAGTGAGTTAAAGATACCTGGAGAATAAGAAGGCAGCAACAGTGAATGCAGGTATCATTTGAAATAAATTAGTGTATCAGTGGAAGGAGAGAAAAGACATTAGAAAGATAAGCACACAAGGTCAGGAGAAGTTTGTTTATTTGTTCTAATATAGGTGAGACTTGAATATGTTTAGACAATCACAAGAAAGACCAGGATATAAGGAGATATTGGAAATCCTAGATGGGATAATAACTGATAGATTCAAATCTTCAAGGATTCAGGAAGAAGCAGGACCCAGAATCCCACATTGGGCAGGAATGTGGATACTACTTCTATGATGGGCGAAGAGGAGGGAGAGATGTTTGCAGATGCAATTGACTCCGTAGGGTCAAGGGCAGAGAATGGGTCTAGTTCTTAACACTGAAGCCTTCATTTTCTCCTAAAGCAGATGAATGGGTCATGGGATTCGAGACTTGAATTATTCTGATGTGATATATACACTGGGGGAAGGAGATAGATTCACTGGAAAGGATTCAAACTCATTTGAAGTTTGAAACCTGAAAGTTTTAGTGGCATGAATTTACACAGATGTGATTTCCTTATTTAATTTTTAGCAATAGGAATGAAGTAGTAGATTTTTTGAAAGATAGCAGGTTCCAGGTTTGTTCTATGAAACAAAGGAGTGCCTGCATTGAAAATATCAGTTTCAGTTGCATATTGATTAGAGTGATGGACCTTGAGTGTTAAGCTGGAGGGACAAAGAATAGTCCTAATAGAGAGAGGACCTGGATGGGTAGGAGAGAATCAGGGAGCGAATAATGTATCCATGAGCTCAAAGAACAAATGTGGAATGAGGGAGAAGATGTGTATATGTGTGGGGAGGTGGCATTGTCATGTGAGGTGTGGAGGAGGGCTAAGGAAGAAGGTGAGGAGATAGGCTTGTGGAAACTGAGCATGGGGGAGAATTTATTTTCTTTAGAACATAGATCTCATAGGAAAAAGTGAAAGTGGGAGAGAGAGCTAAGATTGGAGGTTTGAAGAAAATAAACTCAGGAAGATGGAAGTTTGCACACAGATAAGGATAGATGTCTGTGAGAGCTTGATTCTTACTATGACTAAAAGTGATGTGGCTGTGAAACACCTCAAGTCCACTAATGACACTTTCATGGTCACATAATGGTGAGCAAGAGAGTGGGGTGTCAATTTCTGCTTTCTTAATTGCCAGTTCTGGTCTATTTTCAGGTTTGTCTTAGAAGGTGTTCGTTACTTAATGGACATTTTAAATTTCAGGATTTATCATAATAGAGCAAACACAATCCTTTAAAAAAGATAAATCTAAATGCTAGAGAAAAGTTTTTATTGTGGTTGTCTGATTAGGGATATTAGTTTTAAAAAAAATTAAATGTAGCTTCCTTTTCCCCAAATCCAAACATTTTCTAGAGAAACTAATTATACTCTAAAGAAACTAAAAAGGAAATAAGTTCCTTTAAATATTATGTATATCAAAGTAGCTGACAAGCCTTCTAAAGTCTTTTATTTTAAACAGTATAAATGGTTTTAATAATTGAATTGAATTCTTATAAAGAAAATGTTTTAGAGACTTTCAGGTAAGGGTGAAGGTAGGGGCTAAAATTCAATTATAATGACAAACAGTATTAAAATAGGGAATAGCCAGCATATGCACTAAAAACTAGAGAAGAATGGTTTCCTCATCGCAGATACATCAAGGAATACCTACTAAGTGCATGCAGATGGGGTCAACAAAATCCTGGCAGTGAGGACTAACACACAATATCTCCTACCATAAGGTAACTGCTTCAACAAAAGTTCAGCCAGGAATCCTCCATTTGTGACCTTACCTGCATATACTGCATCCTAATCTTTTACATTTTCTTGGCCAGCAATAAAGTCCCAAACATTTGGAGTAAATTTAGAACTTCTGATTATTACTACTTTTTTTGTGTGTGTGAACTACTTATGCCAATTGTTGATGTCCATGTGGTTGGGAGGGAACTGACAGTATCTCTAATTAAAAAAAAAAAAAAATTAGCTGGCTGTGAATTACAAAAAAACCAAGATAACAGCTGAAAGAGGTTGAAATTTACTTTTCATGTAAATTAAGACAGATGAGTAACCAGGACTGACAATAAGCCCTTTGATATTCCAGATATAAACTCAATACTTTTGTTGCCCTGCCATCCTCCCTGAAATGGCATATATACTTCTTCTTACATGATGTAGATCAAAATACAGCCATGAGCATACATCTTGCTCTAAGGGAGGATGGGAAATGAAGCTATGAAGCCAAATAAAATCCAAGAGTTATATTTATAAAGGAAGAAAGGGAGAATGAATTTTAATTGAAACTAGCAATATCAGCAACACCACCCCTGGTGTTAGAGTGGGCACTCAGATAATTGCATCCCTTTGGCTGACAGAAATGGTTTAGAGATGCAGTTTTTTTATACTGCAAAGAACATTATAATCCTCTCACCACGGAGATTGTAACAGAAATACAAATAAACTAAGAAAGGCAAATTTGCTTGTATTCTGGGAAACTCTTCTTCTTGACTTGATCCTGCATTGATGTAAGCCTGGAGCTGGTAGTGGCATAATTAAGAGTAAAGCCAACAAAGAATACTACTGATTCAAAAGACAGAGGTACTGACAACATGAAACCATGGGTTAGGGCCATGCCTGAAGCTTTGTCTAACTCTGGATATTTTAATGAAGTAAATCAATAACTATTTTTTGACTTTGTTTCACATAGAATGAAAGCTTATTGACCAAAAGAGATGGCTGAAAATACAGAAAGAACTCAGGGAACGCATCACTTGGATTCTGTTTTACTCTCATGAATCAGCTCCCTTTGAATATAGAAACCAGGACAACATGATGTACTTCCGTTCACAAAAATAAAGGAATGAAAGAACAAAAGGATTAAATATATAATAGGGAAGAAAACTGATTAGGTAATAGATTTTGATGGATGAAATTTTTCAATACATTTTTGAAGGACAGGAAGTGACTGGTCAAATTGTACAAAGATGGCTGCAGAGAAGAAGGGAACCAGCTGATGCAGTAAATCCCGGAGAGACTCTGCCCCAGAGTTAGCAAGTATGATAGAAGACAGCAACAAAACAACTACTCCTGTTGACACTCTTTTCTCCCTCCCATATTCCTGCTGTGGGGTGAAGACAGTCTGATATTTACCATGAGTCAAATCTCTGAAACTCTCTTCCATAGCAAAATGAAATAGCCATCCAGAAAAGTCAAGGCTTTTAAGTGTGCTGTTGGTGACCCTCCTCATTCTGCAATTTGGGGACCCAATGTCTACCTGCCCTATGCCAATCTCACACTTCCCACCCTTCTGGTTGGAAATTCTGCTCAAGGAGAAACAGGTGAGACATAGTGACAAAATTAGCTCTTTACAGATGCATGAAATACCCATGTGGTTACCTAGTCCAATTTCTGTAAAAACCATAAAAGATTATAAGATACATATAAAAATTTAAGAACACAAAAGGAGCATGACAAACCAGCCAAAAAAGACTTTTAAAAGTTTTACTGGAGTAAATGAGTAGAAAACATTTTAATATCAGTAAACACCAAAATATACCTTTAATTAATATTCACACAAATATTTGAGAAAATATTGTGTTCCATAAAATTATGATAGGATGCTATGAAAAGAAACTACTATAATGTAAGAATGGGATATTAGACATTAAAAATAGAATTGCCAAAATTTAAAAAAGTCAAGAAAGCTGCTTGAAAAATACAGGAAATCTTCCAGAATGTAGAGAAATAAAGTAGAACCAAAAACATAAAGGAAAGGATGGAGCCCAATAAACAAATGCAGAAGTCCAATAACTGACAACTAGACATACAGAATAAAGAAAATGGAAGGGCGAACATTATCCAAGAAATAATAGGAGACACTTTCTTTGAGTTACGGAACATAAATCTTTAGGTCATGTATTAGTGAGTGCCTTGTACAAAGAATGGAAATGAAAACAAAACCCACATCTGGATACATGCTTGTAAAGTTTTAAAACATCAAGAAAATCTTAAAGATTCCAAACTTTTCAAAGAAGAAAAATACAGTTTTCCACAAAGAAATAAAAATCAAACTCGCATTAGATCCTCGACAGCAACAATGAATGCTAGAACAGAGAAATGCCTACAGCATAGACGGAAAGTAATTTCAACCTTAAATTCTGTAATCACGAAAATAGTTACCAAGTAAGAGGGAAGAACTGAAGTATTTTTAGATGTTTTAAGAGCTCAGAAATTTTATCACCATTTTCTTTTTTTAAAAATGTGTATTAAAATATTTAATATTTACTTCTAACATAGTGAATTTTTCTGAAACACATTCTTCCCTTAGAGTGACCTGGGACTCATATTCTCCAAAGCCATTGGAAGTGAAAGAAAGGTTGGGCGGGGGAAGAAGAAAAGTGCTTTGAAGTTCGTTTTCGCAGTCAGGAGAGCTTGTGGTTTAGGTTCTCCACGGAGGCAGGAAAACTTCAGTCACGGGGCTAATGCCCCACTCAGTGCGCATGCCCCACTCAGTGCGCATGCTGCCCAGTACCTGTTGCTGCGCATGCGCCCTGTAGCCCACCTTCTGTCCTAGCAGAGCTCTGCAAGGATAGGTGTGGTCTGCGTTCCTTCCGGCGTCTTCGTTTTTTTCTCACTGACTGAGATTCAACCGGTAGGTCCCAGATCGGTCTTTCTGGTAATTTCATTGTGAGTGAATGTGAGAAGGAGCCAGCGAACTTCAGGCAGGTCTTGCCGCACAGTCCGTGGCTTCTGACGGAAAAGGGCCTCGGCGTTGTTGTCCGGCTCCTCCCAGGTCGCGAGGCCGCCATGGGTGTTGTGTCTGGGCTGGGACACTGGAGGAGGGTGAGCCGGCGGAGGGGAGAGATCACATGAAGATGGGGCGAGTGTTGGGAGTGCCATTAGAGGTGTCTGAGTCCCGAAAACTCCTGGAAATTCTGAGGGAAGACAGTTTCCAGACTTCTTGGTAGGGGCGTCGTGGGTGGTAAGGAAGGAGCTTGGGAAATGGGAACGCTGTGGGCTGGCGACTGCGGCACTGAGGTCTGAGGAGTGCTTGGCAGGGATGTCCGGTGAGGAGCATAACCTTCACTCTGTTTTGCAACTTCACACTTCCTCCATGGACGTCATGGGAGGGAATGGGCGAGGCTGTACATTTCAACAAAGCTTGATTTCGGGAGTAGGTAGATGGGGCGGGGGAATGGGCCTAGTAAATTAGAGTGAGATGAAAGCTGTGAGGTGACCATTTTCAATATGTAATTGCATTCAGTAGCTAGCAACTGAGATCAGAAAAACAGTTACTTAAATTGCGTATACATTTTTCTCTTTCCCTTGTAAAATATATCTTAAGTGACAGCTATGTTTTAAGTACAATATGTTGTAACAGGGCTAATATAGCAGTTTTATGGTCATCAGCTTCACAAGATTTTTAGTGCCTGGCCCTTCTGTTTTGTTATCCTCAGCGTATGGCTTCTGTTCACAGGATTACCTCGTGTTTCAAATGGATGTTGGAGTTCCTCCCATGACGTCTGCGTTCCAGTTAGAAGTATGTGCATGCTTGTCTATGGAGTGCTTACAGGTATTTTCACCCATCAAAGAAGTGTCCCCTGAAATAACACCCAACAATGCCTCCTTAAATTATTGAACATACCTAGCTGCAAGGTTGGATCTTTATTTGGGCACTTTGCAGCTTGAGAATAAAAAAGAAACAGAATTCTGTTTCTTAGTAAGAAAGGGAGAAAGGATTTTAAGGAGGAGATAACTAGGTCTCACATCATGAAACAAGCAGCCACACCTCCCAAATCTCTTTACATTTTGGTAAAGTTATGTGAGGGTGTACTATAGCAAAATGAGGGAGAAGATCAAGAAATACAAAGACACAGGGACAAAGAAGCAGAGCAATACAAGGGAATCTCAGGATGACAGTGGTCCATCAGGCTTAAAGATGGTTGTTTCAGAGTGCCGTAAGAGAACGGTGGGCTCTGGGAGGGAGGCCAGCGAAGAGAAACGAAGATTTCATGCAGGGAACTCTGTGATTGAGCGGATGGCATAAACTGGAGGTATGATAAAGCATGTGATTCAAAAGAAAAGGAACGGCAATATGACATTTCAGGAAAAAAATAATTTGCATATAAACAATTGATTTGAAGCAATTGTTGGAATATAAGAAAATGTGTCTTTGCCTTGGTGCTGCTAACATTCTTTTCCGTGTGGCTCAGGAGTTTTGGTGTTATTCACATGGGGAATATAACCCTAGCCTGCATTCGTAATGACATAATAATGTTGTAATGGTTTTCAACTTTGGTCAGCTCACGGACAAAATGTGTAAGACTTAGATGGTGATGCAGAATTAAATATATTAACCATAAAAACCCTGGTATAAATGTAAAAGAATAGCACATAGACAGTGAGTAGTGGATTGTGGAAGCAAATATAAGCACATTAATAATTGAAATATTAAATATCTTAACAACAATTTGAAGAATTGCAAAAAATGCTTCTATTAAGCATTGAGAAGAAAAGTGGAATGGGTTAAAAGTTTACTTAGCAAAACTTTTTAAAATTTTAGGCAATCAATCAATACCTTTCTGGAGTGTATAAATGAAGTGACAGAGATATAAGTGTATTATCTAGTATTTTGGAGGTAACAGAAACATATTAAAGAGGTTTTTCTACAGTGCCTAGAGCATAATCATTCAATATGTTAACAGCTTTAACCATTATAGTGATTTTTAATTTGAACTGATATTTTAACAAGCAATTCTACTGTACTTCTTTGTTATTCTTTGTTTTAGATATTAAAAATATTAAAAATTAACATCTATATTACCACCAAAAAAAAAGGTTTCTCCTGGAGAATGGAACTACAGGTTTAAACAGGTATGGGGCTAGGAGGTATGGAAATTATGATAGGCTAACATTATTTGATTTATTCACATGTGAGTGTTATTTTAATGATAAACATTATAAAAATTAAAACAGGAAGATTTGGAATTTTGCTTGGGAACCTTAGAAAGCACAAAACTCAGCAGGGAAGCAGGGGCTTGTTTTGAGTGTTAGACGGGCTTCTCTCTAATGTGGTGGCATCAGGTGGGAGACTGAGCACAGACACAGCTGGACTCTGCACCAGCCAAACAGAAATTGGTACAGAAAATTGACCTCTGGTGAAGTACCTTTACTAAACACAAAAGAAAGAGAACATAGAAAACATCTCTCAGCTAAGACTATGCTCAACTTGGCTTCCCTTCTCTCAGGTTGTTGCATGATTTAATTATTGGTGTGAATTTAGACTTATCAGCTCTTTTAGCGTGTTTGAAAATTCTAACAATAACACAATATACAGTGAGGGGAAGACAAAGGCAGTCTTTATTTAAGGATGTGTACATTCTAGATAAAGATCTCATTGACACTATGAAAAAATCCACTGTAAGAAAGTAGATGATAGCAATTAATATAAAGAAACTGGTCACAATTTTAGAATAATTATGACAGTAAACATAACATTTTGTAAGTAACTACTGTGTAAGTATACAATTGTGACTGAAAACAAATGAAATTGTATAAATTACTAATATTAGGAAAATATTAGAAATAATTATATATGATATAACAGTCAGGATAGGTATGATATTGCTGCAGTAACATAAAGTCCAAAATATCAGTGGCTTCAAGCAGGACGATTTTATTTCTTACTTATCCTACATATTTAACGTGGATTGACAATGGGCTCTGTTCCAAGTTGACTTTACTCTAGGACCCAGGATGATGAAGAAGCCATGATAGGGAGTGTTGCTAATCACTGAGGCACAAAGCTTATGAACAAGAGTATTACAACTGTCTCATTACTCCTAAAGTCTCTAAACATAAGGTCTACGTTTATCTTCCACTCACATTTCATGAGTCAAACCAGGTCATGTAGCCATGACTGATTTCAATGGAAACTGTACCTCCTCTACAACTTAAAACGAACAAACAAAAAAACAAACTAAAAACATGAACAGCCTCAGTGACTACCACGTTAGGAAACTAAAAAGCGATTTCAGAATGAAAATTATTAGCAGTAAAAAATTCGGAAGTGAATTGATAATCAAATACTTTGAAAGACAAATGGTAGTTACTCTTAAAGTACAGCAGAAATATTCAAAGACATAAAGACAATAGAAATGAATATGGTAGAAATTGGATACCAGAGATATGAGAGCCAATGAAGTGCAATATTTCTTATTAAAGAAAAGAGGGAAAGCATGAAGAAGCTTCCCTGGCCTGTGAAAGACCCAAGTACACAGATCAAAGTTTTCACTGAGTAACAGGAAAAGTTAATGAAAAGATAAAAATAGCTGGTTCAGTTTTTAAACGTCAAGAATAATAAAAGAATCTTGGGCATCCAGAAAGAGAAAGTTAAATCACTCTTTTTATGTTTTTTTTTCAAACTGACATACAACAGACATACAGAAAAGTCTATAAATTGCAATTGCACAGCTCAGTGAATTATCCCATGAGAAAACAATTGTGTGACCATTACTTAGGCCAAGAAATAGAACACTCTCAGTATCCTAAAGGCATCCTCATTCACTGTGTAATTATTACACGCTCTCTCCTCAAAGGTAACTGCTATCCTAACGTCTAAATCTATTTTTAGTTTTGCGTAGTTTTAACCTTGATCTAAATGGAACCACACAGTGAAGGCTCTGAAATACTACTTTTTTCACTTTCAATTATGTTCTTGAGATTCCATCATATTGTTCTATTGTAATTGTAGCACATTCAGATTTATTGTTGCATGCGATTCCATTTTGTGAATATGCCAAACTATTTATTCTAGTATTGATAGACTTGATAGATACAATTGTTTCTAGTTGTTGCTGTTACAAATAATGATTCTATAAACATTCTTGAACATATCTTTTGCAGCACACACACCCAATTCCATTAGGTGTGAAATTGTGAAATGTACCCCACTGTTACCTTTATTGGAGGCTGTGCCTGATTATCATAGAAAATTGCAGCACTCCTCCCTCCCCTTAGAACTTCCATTCTTCTTTCTCTGCCTTATTTTCTCCACAGCACTCAGTCCTCAAAAACTATATTTTATTCATTTATCTTATTTATTGTCTATTCTTTGCTTACTAGAATGTAAGTGGCATTAGAGCTGAGATTTGGGTTTATTTTGTTAATGAGTGTTTTCCCAACACTTAGAAGAAATGCTCAATAAATTTGTTGAATGAGTTAATTATTTTATATAATTATCAGTGTGAGTTGGGTTCTATATCTCATCAGTCATTTATTGCACATTTCTTTTAGTTTTTCTCTATGCTGCCTATTTATAGTTCTTGCAAATTTTTCTTCAAGATTTTATATATGAATTTTGAAAATTTTGAAAATTTGTTTTGTATCTGTTGCAAAATCCTTTTTCCGTTTCTTGTGGGCCTTTTGACATACTTTATGGTAAGTTTTTGTCTGTTTGTTTTAATGTAGTCAGTGTTATCTGTTCTTAAAGGTGTTTAGATTTTATGTCTAATTTAGACAGGTCTTTCTCATTTCAGTATTACAAATATATACACAGTGCTTTCTTTCTAGAAATTTTATGCTTGCTTTAAATCTTTGTTCCATCAAAAATTTATTTTGTTTTAGAGAGTGGTGACACATCTTTACTTTTATTTAACATAATTTATAGAATTATCCCTATCTTCCCTACTAATTTAGAATGCCATCATTACCATAAACAAAAGCCAATCGTGTGCGTCTCGTTCTTTTTCCTCTACTTTGTTTTATTGTTTGGTCTAACTTATTTCTAATACCATTATAAATATGTATTCATTTCTACTGCTAAAGTTTTAAAAGTTATCTTATTTTTAATATGTTTTTAAATTTTATGGCTGTCTGCCCACATTATTAGATTTTTCTAATTTTTTCCATTATTAGAACATGTCCCAGCTTCTTTATATATTTATTTTCAAGGTGGATTTAATATAATTTGTTTATTTCCTAAGTTTCCTATAGGTACAAAAATCAAGTGTAAATTTAGAAACTACAAAGACAAAAGCATGTAAATGACAACAAAATCCTCTTGAATTGTTAATTAGGATTGTATTGAATGTATAGATTAGTTTAGTGAACACTGACATAGTCATGCAGTTATATCTTCCTATTCAAAGGCATAGGATGCTTTTCAGTTATTTGATCCATTTATACACTGTAGCTTTATAGCTTATGTCTGATGAAATACTTGTAAAATTTATATCTAACCATTTTATGATTTTCCATTGTTTTTTAAACAATGTACGTTTTCTATTATTCTGATTTCTGATTGATTATTTGAACATACCAAATATAGACTTTATGTATTATCATTCAATTTCCCTACCTTATTAAATTCTAATATTTTCCCAACAGGTTTATAATCAATTCACGTAATCCCTTGCTTAATTACAAGCTAGAAAAATTATAGAATTGACTTATGAATCCAAGATTTAAGAATATTGAAAAATCCAGTTGATTTTGATATAATTTATTAAATATGTATATATTAGAAAGGCTGTCAAAAGAAACATATAAAAAGAATATATATGCAATACATACTTAACAAAAGGATTTAAAATATTATTAAAATGCTAAGTACAATGCTTTAATTTTTGACAGAGTTGCCAATGCATATCAATAAGATAAATATAGTAATTTCAATAAATTGTACTGAAATAATTGAGTATTACTGTGGAAAAGAAATGGGCCTTCACCCTTACCTCAGTCCATACACTAAAACTGATCCACAATGGATCACAGGACTAAATGCAAAAGCTGAAAATACAGAACAGATTGGGGCGGGGGAGAAGAAAAAAATCATCATGATGGTAGCCTAGGCAATATACTCACTAATAATAAAAGAAAAAGATGAAAAATTGAATTACACCAAATATTTAAGGTTTTGCTCATAAAAAGATATTCAGTTAAGGAAAACATAAGCTCAAGAATTTGAGACAATATTCAAGATACATATATCTAAAAAAAAAGAAAAAACTTGTTACACGCACATATTGTTACCATTATATGAGACAGCAAAAAACAATGAAAATGGGCATAAATGTTGAACACATACTTCACACAAAAATATATGGGTAATCAGTTATCATGGGAAAAGATGCTCAACATATTAGTCATCAATAAAATGCAAATTAAAACCACAATTGAGACACTACTACATACCAACTAAATGGCTAAAATTTGAAAGTTCAACAATATTGAGTATTGAAAATGATGTGGAGTCAATGAAATTTCAAATAGTGTTAGTGAGCATATAACCTGGAGCAAACATTTTGGAAAACGATTTGGCAGTTTCTCATAAAGCTGAATATAGATTTAGCATCCACCTCAGCAAATCCACCACTAAATGAAGTAAAAACCTATCTTCACAAGATACTTGTTAATGCATGTTCACCACAGCTTTACTGATAATACCCCTTACCTTGTGTAGGAGGCAGAAAAATGGCCCCACAAAGATTTCCACACCTTCTCCTGGAAAGGCCTAATCCCTAGAACCTATGAATATATTACCTGTCTTTGCAAAAGGAACTTTGCAGGTGTGATTACATTAAAGATCTTGGGTAGAGAGATTATCCTAGATGATCTGGATCTGGGTAAGCCCAATGTAATCACAAGGCTCCTTACAAGTTAAAAAAGAGACTGTCAAGTCAGAGATAAGCTGTGAGAAAGATGTGTTGGCTTTGAAGATAAAAGGAGCCCAGGGGCCAAGGAATGTAGGAAGCTCTAGAAGCTGGAAAAAAAAAAAGAAAACACTGCCTCCAAACCTTCAGAAGAAATGAAGTCCTGCCACATTTTTATTTTAGTCCCATGAAACTTATTTTGGACTTTTTATCATCAGAGCTATAAGATGATAAATTTGTGTCATGGTATGCCATTGAGTGTGTGTTTATTTGTTACAACAGCAATAGAAAATTCAAGCACCTGATGATAACCTAAATATTTATCATCTTGTGAATGGATAAGTAATTGTTTCTGAAGATTTTTTTTTATTCTTTGAAAAGAATAAAATGTTTCATTGGAAAGATACTATGCAGCAATAAAAAGGAATCAACTACTGATACATACTACTACATGGATGAATCCCTGTGACATCATGTTCTGCTGAATATGTGCCATATGTTTCAATTTATATGAGATCCTCATCTAAATTGACAAAGTACATCAGTGATTGCCCTGGGCAGAGGTAGGGGTGATTTTCTGCAGAGGGGCATGAGTGTTCTTCTCTAAGTGATAGATGTGTTCTACATCTTGTTTATGGTGATGGCATTTGTGAAAGTCATCAAATTGTACAACTTAATAGGTGCATTTTATTATATGTAAACTATACTTTAATAAAGTTCATGTTAAAGGAAAAAAGCTATCAAAGTTAGAAGTAAGAAATATGAAATAATTACTTACCGAAGATTAAAAATGAGAATGCTATATACAGCTAGAGTTGGAAACTTGAATAAGGCAATTACCATGAAATACTTTTTTCTTTTTCTTTTGAGACAGAGTGTCACTCTGTTCCACAGGCTGGAGTGCAGTGGCACAATCACTGCTCAGTGCAGCCTCGACCTCCCATGATCAAGTGATCCTCCCAACTCAGCCTTCCAAGTAGCTAGGACTACAGGCATGCACCACCATTCTCTGCTAACTTTTTTTTTTTTTTTTTTTTAAATAAATAGAGTCAGTTCTCATTATGTTGCCCAGGCTGGTCTTGAAACTCCTGGCCTCAAGCCAGCCTCTCACCTCTGCCTCACAAAGTACTGGGATTATAGGCATGAGCTACCATGCCAGGCCAAAACACTGTTTAGAAAATTAGAAAACTACTTGCAAAAATGGGCCAGGGTCAAAACAGTTTTTCTAGGGGGGAAAAAAAAAGGTTAAATTTTATGGCAGAATTTAATCCTTAACTAGCTAAATGATTCCAGATAGTATAATTTATATGTATATATATATATGTATACATATATGTGGAAATTATATGTATACATAAAATAAAATCCAGTCATATAATTTATATGTATACATATATATGTATACATATACATGGAAATTATATGTATACATAAAATCCAGTCAGTAAAATGATATTTGACATGTAAAGATTTTTAATGACATATTGTTGAATGAATTTTAGTTTTATTTAATGCTTATTAAATGTCTACTATGTTCTAATAATAGATAATGGAATAAACCAAATATGATCTTTGTTCCCACATTGCTTACTGCCTCCTGAGAGAGAAAACTAAGTATCTACAGAAGTATATGTAACTATGATAGACTACAATTTAAAAATGATAAGGTAACACATATGTAAGAGCAGTGACTAATTTAGATTTGTATGGGGAAGTATGAAGGGAATCAATTTGGCAAGATCTCCTACAGCAAAAGATGTTCAGACTAAAAGTTGTGAATAAGCATTTAATTATGAAGTTCTTTATTCATTATACAATGCCTACTCAGCCATATTGTCATTTTGATGATTTGAAATATTGCCATATTTTCTGTGTGAATCGTGCTCTTTAGTCTTCAGTCCTCTGCAATCTGCCTCTATCAGTCTATTAAAAATGTTCTTGTCAAAATTAACAGTGACTTCTTGTTTTCTGATCCAACAGACACTTAAGTTCTCAGCTTACTTTATTGTTATGTTTTCAGCAGTACTTCTCACAATCAGTCACTCCCTCCTTTTTCAAACTCTCTCTTCTCTTGGATCCCATATTAGTCTGCCAGGGCTGCCATAAGAAAATCCCACAGACTGGGTGGATAGGACAACAAAAATTTATTTCTTACAATTCTGGAGGTTGGACAGCCAAGATCCAGTGACAGCAAGTTTGATTTCTCCTGAGGGTTCTCTTCTTAGCTTGCAGATGGCCCCTGCCTGGCTGTGTCCTCACAGGGCCTTTTCAGGGATCCTTGAAGTCTCTTCCTCTTCTTATAAGGACACAAGCTTTATTGGATTAGGGCCCACTCTTATGACCTCACTTAACTTTAATTATATCTTTAAAGGTCTTATCTCCAAATACAATCCCATTGAGGGCTAGAGCTTCAACAAATGAATTTGCATGGGTAGGGGACACAGTTCAGTCTAGAACCATTTTTGATTTGGGAAACAAATTCTATCTTACCTAACAGTTCTCCTTTTCTCTCTTCTACGCTTAAATGTATTAACTCAGGCCCTCTTTTTATCTCGTTCTGACTCTAGCTCTTCTTTCACATTTGAAGGATTTCAAGTCTACTGTATTAGATTAAAAGTCTACTTTCTTCATAGCAGGCATTGACATGTAGCAAGTTCTCTAAGCGGTAATATCTCATCAAAATGGAAGATCATATCTCATTGAGGCAGAGGGTAGCTGTGGGACTCTGTGACACTCTCTCCAAGGTGACCCTCCAAGCCCAGTCCTTAAAACCCCAAATCTGAAATTGTGCCAGTGTTTCATTGTACATCTGACTACACAACAATCAGTAACATTTCCTGAGTATGCACTATGTGCCAGGCAGTCATCTATGAGCTTTACACGTGTTAATTCAGCTTGCTAATCGTCATGATAATTCTATCCTCATATTATTCCAATTTTACAGATTAGAAAACTTAGTCACAGAGTGATTAAATAAATCGCTGAAGGTCACACAGCTTGTAAGTGACAGTAATTTCCTTGTGGACTGACTCTAGGACTCACAGTATGTGCTAAGACTATGATTATACATAGCACTTATGATAAAAGTCTTTTTAAGTCAGAATAAGAAAGTTTAATTCACAAAGGATATTAGGATAATTGGAATATTATTTTAGAAAACTTGAGTATTGTTAGATATTTTTCTTCATAGCACGTATCAAATGAACCAAAGACTTTGGTAGAAAATGCACATTCTTAAAAAGTAGAAAACCTACAAATTGCTTTTTAAAATACTTTCAGTGGTAGATAGGCATGTCTATACATGGCATTGTAAACTGAAAACAAAGATAAAAACTAGTAGATAAAAACTACAATCACTTAATTAAGAAATTCCTTTGCCATAAAACACAATAAACAAATGAAAAGACTGACATAATACTTCGGGAGTGTTATTAACAAGAAAAACAAATTAATGCCACAACAAAGAAATGGGAAATAACCTAGCAAGTATCTCATAAAGGATGTATGTATGTATCTGGTAAACATATTAATCCATAGAGAAAAAAATAAAATAGCACCATTTGCCTCTCAAGTTGGTAGAAAATAGTTTTTAATAATAATTCTCAGTGTGGGTGTAGATGAGAATGTGGGAGATGTGATATTTTCACATTGCTGGGCTGCTGGGAGTGTAATTGGTAATACCTATTTAGAGAACAATTTGATAATAGATGTTTTGCTTTAAAAATTGTTACTTTGTTTTGTAAAAATATTTCTTTGATCTCAGCATATCTACACTAAGAAAGATACTATAATGGAATATTTGCAAGTGTACGTACTTATTTTGTAAGGATATTGATTCAAGTTAATGGTAAGAGTTAAATATTGGTAGCAATATACATCTTTCATATGAGGATGACCATAATGGATTGAAAATGTAATTTTGTTACTTTATCCACAGACACATAGTCCTGCACTCCAGCATTTAGGGTTGCTTTCAGAATAGGATGTCCACACAGCCAAATCAAGGTTTGAATTAAAAGCATAGATGGTAGCACATTCAGAAGCCTATGAAAGCTCTTAAAATGAATTCCTGGGCTGTGTCTGGGAGTCTTACATTTTTTGGCATAACGTGAATCTACTGTATCATACAACTTGAACTTTTTTACACAGTAAGTTAGTTTACCATCCTTTTAGTAAAAATGAAACTTGTCCTTATGTCTCCCAGAACTGCCATCAAGAAGTAGCCTTCCTTGAGAAAACACTCATATTATCTTCATCATCATCAACCATCATCATCATTGGAATGGATTGCATTGTCTTGATATGGTGAAGCTGAGACATACAGTTCTCAGAAACCTCTTCCCTATGTAGTTATAGGTTACAGTTGGCCCAAAGGTATACTTGCTTGAGATTTGGGGGGTTGGAGATGAAGCAGCAGCCATTATCTTTTGAAGGTCGTTATAGTCAGATGCCCTTATAGACAGATGCAGAAGCTGGTTCCTGTTTCTTCTCACTCTTTTCTGTGTGATATCCAGCTCTTCTTCTCAATTTCTGACCTTGTTTACCAAGAGCAGCTCCAGACCTACCACTAAATGCTGGGTTGTGGACCTACAGTGATGAGACCAGGACAGAGAAGATGACCTTCCCATGAGTCTCCCTAAGAACGTTCCTTTCATAGTCTAAGGTTAATAGGTAAAATACAAAATGCTTATTTAAATTATAATTTCAGATAAACAATAAATATTTTTGTACAACTATGTCCCAAACAGTGCAAGAGTTAATTAAATAGCAGTGAAATATTGGTAGCAATCCAATATCTCATAATAAGGACAATCTTGAATGTGGTGGAGAATTAATTGTGGCATTTTATCTTCAAAGACATATTATCCTCATCCTAAAAGAAAAAAAAGTATGTATTTAAAATTCTGATTTAACTGAGCATCCTGTACTGTTTACTTGGTTGGGTCTGGCAATACTAGCTTTGATGTATTGATATGCTTGGTTCATTGACTGACTGATTGATGACCTTTCTCCATCCTCCAGTTCCCATTCCAAACTTGAACTCCTCTGTCTCCTCCTTCAGTTCTGTAAGGTCTGCTTCCTAGGGAAAATCCCCTTCCTCACTAGACTCACACTGACTCTGCTGCCCTGACTCCTGATTTGTATCGTAATAGTGATGATGATAAGAGAAAACAACAGTAAATGCTAAAGTTTACTGAAGCTTACTATGTGCCAGAGCCCTCTGTTAAGTACTTTACAATAATATATAGTAGTTATTGTTATTTGCTCTGATTTAAGCTTAATACATAGTAAAATTCAGTTGATACATGGCATTTAGATGCTAACTTCCATTGATCTGAGATGTTTTATTCTCTTCTCTTTTCCTTTTCTATTCTTTCCTTAAAGGCAGTGTGAAGTGATTTAATTATTTCAGACGTATGTATTTTATAGAAAAGGAGACTGAGGCACCAAGGGGTTTAGAGAAACTTCCAAGGTCATATATTGAGTTAATGGAGCAATTGGGAGTAGAATTTACCATCTCTGAGAGTCCAAGATGCTGTCTTGACTGTTGTACTAAGAAGAAACTATATATCTTTAGAAGTGAAAGATAAATCCCAATGTTTCAAAAAAAAAAAAAATCAACCTTTCTGTATCTTTAATGGAGACATTTATTCTTAGACTAAAATTTCCAATATAAGTTGCTTCTTAAATTTTGTATTTATTTTTAATTCAAGAAGCTTATATGCTCATTTGTTCTTCTTACCAAATAAGATTTTATATTCCTTATACAACATATGCTTATGAGTTCAGTTTCTGACTGGAACTGGTTTTTATGTAAGTGCTCCACCTTGAACAATGGGTTTCATATGTAACCCAGAAAAGGTATTTAAAATAATCTCTAGGAATTTCCTATTTTATCAGAATTTCTTCTTTGAGGTGGGATTTGAATAAAAAAATGCAGAAAAGAAAATGGCAATTCTTTGAGCAAATGATATAAGTATGATTGATACATAAGATTTCAATGAGAATAAAAAATCAAACATTTATTCTAAACAAGTCAGACCTAGAAACTGTCTCGTGGAGAAAAATGGAATTTTCAGTATAGTTCCAAGCATTGCTGTAAAATCTGAGGCATAATAAAGATGTTTTTCACATATTCCGTAAGTGATTAGATACAAGATTTCTAACAACAGTTGTTCATTCCCCCTGCCTTTTTAATTTGGGCGTATTTGTGACTGTGACTAGTGAAAGTCTTTTTCTCCTACAGATCAAACTCCATGTGCTTCCACCATACTATTTATATATTATAGAATATTTGTTTTATAGAAAACTACTGTTCTGGTAGTACTCTATCTAAAGTACAGATGAGGAATAAGAGGTAAAGAAAGTGGAGAAATTTGGCCAGACCAGGAGGACTGATCTCAAAAACCTTATATTAGTTCTATAAATTATTATTTATCTTTATAGTATTGATAAGAAAATTCAATTAGAAATGGTTATTTATAAAGCTTCTCTTCTAATTCTCTTAGCAAGTCTGTCTTACAAGTTGCCCACAATATTCCAATAACAAAATCAATGAAAACCTTCTAGTGTAGTGTTTCAGAACAATGCTTTTCGAACCATCTGTGATGAAAGATGAGTTCTTATTCTTTTCATTACATTGTAGACCAATATTTCAGAAAAGAAAATTAACACAGATTCGTATAAAAATGATCACATATTGACACTGAGACAATATTTAAAAGCTTTACAGGTTCTCAAACATTTGTGTTCAGTGTCTGCACTTGTTGTGGACAGGCACTCATGGACCACTCCCTGAGTACCATTGCGTTAGAGAATAGTCTTTTGAATTTGATTGCTTGGGTTCAAATTCCATCACTGCCGTATTCTACTTGTCCTGTAACCTTGTTCAAGTTACAGAAATGTAAAATGAAAATAATAATAATACCTTTTCCAAAGTTCGCCATGAGGATTTAATGAGGTACTGTATGAAACTCTGAGAAGGATGTCTAGCATGCAGTACTGGGTCAGTAAAAGTAAGTCATTATAATTACTGCATACGGTTTTACAATACACAATGTGCTTTCCCATATATCATTTCATCTATTCCCTACAAAATCTCCGTAGGGGGTAGGTTAAAGAAGTAATGATTATCCTCTACTGCACAGCTGAGAAAACCAAGGGTCAAGTGTTTAAATTGTTACTCAAGTGTTTAAATGGTTACACAGCTGGTAAATGGTAAAGCCAGGAGTTAAATGTGATGCCAGTTCTCCCTTATTCCATCCTCCCTCTCAAAGCATATCAAAGGCTACATGAAGTAGTCCTTTTCATCTAGAACAAAGTGTTCCTGCTCATTTCCTGAGCCTCTTGGTCCCATGACATAGCTGGACAAAAAACAGGACCATCCCAGCAATAGCAGGATCTCCGATCCCCTCTCAATTAGTAGACTTCTTCTATAGGAGGGGTTCTTGTTGACCTTGTACCTACATTTCCTTTTCACAGCTACTGAGAGCAAGATGTGTACAATTTATGCTTTCAGCTCAGAGTGCTATATATCTGGTTAATATGATGGCAGCTATATTTCAGATGTTGAAAACGTCAGTTGGAAAAGTAATTTCCAGCCCCAACATGGGAGAAAATGATTATCTCTTTTCATGTGTTGGTGGATGGTCTGGCTTATGTTTTTTTTTTTCCTTGAACATACCCAGATGATATGAATGTTTCTTCAGTTGAGGTCTGAATATTTTACTTCTTATAAATCCGAAGAAATGTTTATTTCTTCCTGTGGTTAAATTGTGCAGATGAATTTTCAGAGAGTAAGGACCATGAGAAATTCATATGGGACATTAAATGTTCTAGTAATTGTGATCTCTATTTGATTCAGACAAAGAACCAAGCCCAAGATGTGTTAAAGAGAATAAAATTTCCCTTTGCTAGTAAATTTAAAAAGGAGTTACAAATGCAAATACTGTAGATGCATTTTCTTCAATAATGCCTTTGGGATAATTAAATTCAGAAAAAAAAGTCAATTTTACAGAATCAAAAAATGAACTTAGTGTAAACAAACTGTTGTCCACTACTCTAAATAAGTTAATGAACATCTCATTGGCTATCTTAAAACACAAATGATAAAATTAGTTTAAAAATTCTATAAAGAATAGTATTCTATAAAGAATAAAGAATTGTGAGTGAAGGTAAACCAGAATCATTCAGAGTGACATCTAAGTGCTACACTGTGTACAGGCATACCTCACCTTATTGCACTTCATTACACTTCATAGATACTGCAATGTTTGCAAATTGAAGGTGTGCAGCACTTCTTGCTGGACTCTTGTGTTCAGCAAGTCTGTTAGTACCACTTTTCCAACAGCAGGTGCTTGCTTACCTCCTGTCCCTGTGTCACATTTTGGTAACTCTTACAATATTTCACACTTTATTGTTATTATTATTTCTGTTATGGTAATCTGTGATCACTGATTTTTGACGTTCCTATTGTGATCGTTTTGGGGTGCCACAAACCATGCTCACATAAGACGGTGAACTAAATTGATAAATGTTGTGTGTGTCCTGACTCCTGTACGCACTGGCTGTTTCCCTATCTCTCTTCTCCTTCTTAGGCTTCCTTATTCCCTGAGGTTCAACAATATTGAAATTAGACCAATTAATAATCCTACAGTGGTCTTGTAAGTGTTCAAATGAAAGGAATAGTTACACATCTTTTTACTTTCAATCAAAAGCTATAAGTGATTAAGCTTAGTAACAAAGACATGTTGAAAGCCCAGAAAGGCTGAAGGATAGGCCTGTTGAGCCAAACTTTAGCCCAGTTGTGAATGTAGAGGAAAAGGAAATTAAAAGTGCTACTCCAGGGTATGCACCAATGATAAGAAAGTAACTTTACTGCTGTTATGGAAAAAAATTTAGTGGCCTGGAAAGAAGATCAAACTAGCCACAACATTTCCTCAAGCCAAAGTCTAATTTAGAGGAAGCCTCTAACTCTTCAATGAAGGCTGAGAGAAGTTGAGGAAGCTATAGAAGAAAACAGGGATTATAGAAAAAAGCAGGGATTGTTTGATGAGGTTTCAGGAAAGAAGTCATCTTCATGGCTTAAAAATACAAGGTAAAGCTGCAAGTTATCCAGAAGATCTAGCTGAGCTATTGATGAAGGTGGTTACACTAAACAACTGATTTTCAATATAGACAAAACAGCCTTTTATTGGAAGAAAATGCCATCTAGCACTTTTATAGTTAGAAGTCAATGCCTGGCTTCAAATCTTCAAAGGACAGGCTGAGTCTCTTGTTAGGAGCTAATGCAGCTGGTAATTTAAAATTGAAGCCAGTGTTTATATACCATTCCAAAAACCCTAGGGTCCTTATTGTTATGCCAAATCTACTCTTCCTGTGCTCTGTAAATAAAACAGAAAAGCCTGGATGACAGCACATCTGTTTACATCATGGTTTACTAAATATTTGAAGCCCACTGTTGAGACCTACTACTCAGAAAAAAAAAAATCCTTTAAAAATATTATTGGCTAGGCGCGGTGGATCACGCCTGTAATCCCAGCACTTTGGGAGGCCAAGGCAGGCAGATCACGAGGTCAAGAGATCGAGACCATCCTGGCCAACATGGTAAAACCCCGTCTCTACTAAAAAATACAAAAATTATCTAGGAGTGGTGGCACGCACCTGGAATCTCAGCTACTTGGGAGGCTGAGGCAGGAGAATTGCTTGAACCCAGGAGGTGGAGGTTACAGTGAGCCAAGATTGTGCCATTGCATTCCAGCCTGGCGACAGAGCGAGACTCCATCTCAAAAAATATAATGTTATTACGTATAGGAAAGGCACCTAGTCACCCACAAACTCTGATAGAGATGTACAACGAAATGAATGTTGTTTTCTTTTTTCCTTTTTTTTTTTTTTTTTTTTTTTTTTATAGCACTTATTACACTGAAGGTTTATTACTCACATTGCAAACCTGTGGGGTCATTTGCAGGGATTTTATTTCAAGTAGCTGAGACTTGTGAGATTGCGAGAAAAAATGAATGAAGTGCTTGGTATCTGGATGTATTTACACATTTTTAGAAGGATTCAGTCAACAACAGCTGTTGGATGTCTTATTATTTAGTCATAAGAAAAGCAAATAGGAAATTGTAGTTATTATACAAGGAAGATAATTTCTTCTTAGGGTTTTGTGTCCATAAAACCAGCCATCTAGTACAATGGGCAGTGTCCACACTTGGTGACAGAAGTTGTTAAGATGGCCTTAATATTCCTTTTAACTTGACTTTACACAGGCTGCTTCCTGACTCCAGATTCTGATCTCACTCTTCTAGGGAGTTTGCTTTAGAAAACTTTTCATTGTTAATTATTTCTTTGCCCCTTTGAGATGTAAATCTACACTTTAGTGATGCCAAAGGAAGTGAAGGGCTCTCTTTCTGAAAAAACTGGGAGCCATCCCTTTGAAATGAAATCATCAAGAAAGATACTGTTTCTCTCATTCTCTTAAGGAGGGTAGAGCCTAATTCATTAGCTCATTCCAGTGCCTAAAATCTCTTCTTCTTTTGTTTCAGGGGAGTTGAATTTAATCTCTGATCCATATTGCATTAGTTTTAAATCAAGTCTTTCTTGTGTGTTGTACTTCATCCAGTACAATTTTTCTTTTTTTAAAAATATATATGTATATGTTTGTGTGTGTGTATATATATATGTGTGTGTGTATATATATATATGTATATGTATATATATATGTATTATTGCACTTTAGGTTCTGGGGTACATGTGCAGAATATGCAGGATTGTTGCATAGTTGCATACATGGCAATGTGGTTTGCTGCATCCATCCTCGCATCACCTATATGTGGCATTTCTCCCCATTTTTTCCCTCCACAACTCCCTACCCCCTACTGTCCCTCCCCTAGTCCTCCCCAACAGACCCTAGTGTGTGATGCTCCCCTCCCTGTGTCCATGTGTTCTCATTGTTCAACACCCACCTATGAGTGAAAAACATGCAGTGTTTGATTTTCTGTTCTTGTGTCAGTTTGCTGAGAATGATGGTTTTCAGATTCATCCATGTCCCTACAAAGGACTTGAACTCATTGTTTTTTATGGCTGCATAGTATTCCATGATGTATATGTGCCACATTTTCCTTGTCCAAATGGAAACAAAGTGCTAATATCCAGAACCTAGAAAGAACTAAAACAGATTTAAAAGAAAGAAACAAACAAACCCATTCAAACGCGGGCTAGGGCATGAACAGATACTTTTCAAAAGAAGACATATATAAGGCCAACAAACATTAAAAAATGCTCATCATCACTGGTCATTAGAGAAATGCAAATCAAAACCACATTGAGATACCATCTCACGCCAGTTAGAATGGTGATCATTAAAAAATCTGGAGACAACAGATGCTGTAGAGGATGTAGAGAAATAGGAACACTTTTACACTGTTGATGGGAGTATAAATTAGTTCAACCATTGTGGAAGACAGTGTGGCTATTCCTCAAGAACCTAGAATGTTGTTTTCATGCTTGCTAATAACATTTATTCTGTAGCCCATGGATCAAGGACTAATTTTGACTTTCAAGTCTTATTCTTTAAGAAATACATTTTGTAAAGGTACAGCTGTCATAGATAGTGATTCCTCTAATGGACCTGGGCAAAGCCAATTGAAAATATTCTGGAAAAAATTTACCATTCTAGATGCTGTTAAGAACATTTGAGACTCATGGACAGAGGTCAAAATATCAATGTTAACTGGAACTTGGAAGAAGTGATTTTCAACCTCTGTGAATGACTTAGTGGAGGAAGTCATGGTAGTTGTAGTGGAAGCGACAAAAGATCTAGAATTAGAAGTGGAGCTGGAAGAAATGACTGAATTGCTGCAATTTCATGATAAAACTTGACTGGATGAGAAGTTGCTTCTTATGGATGAGCAATGAAAGTGTTTCTTAAGATGGTATCTAATCATGGTGAAAATGCTGTGTATGTTGTTGAAATGACAACAAAGAATTTAGAATATTACATAAACTTAGTTGGCAAAGCAGTGGCAGAGTTTGAGAAAATTGCCTCTAATTTCAAAAGAAGTTTTACTGCTGATAAAATGCTATTAAATAGTATCACATGCACAGAGAATCTTCGTGAATGGAAGAGTCAGTTAATGTGACAAGCTTCCTCATTGGCGTCTTTTCAGAAATTGCCATAACTACCCAACCTTGATCATCTACCACCCAGATTACCCAGTAGCCATCAACATTGAGGAAAGACCCTTCACCAGCAAAAAAAATGATAATTAGTTGGTGGTTCAGATGATTATTAGCATTTCTTAGTAATAAAGTATTTTTAAATTAAGATATGTACATTTTTGTCATTGTATAACTGATAGACTACAGTGTGGTGTAAACATCACTATTATATGCATTGGGAAACTAAAAATTTTGTGTCACTCACCTTATTGTGATATTCACTTTATTGTGGTAGTCTGGACCTGAACTTACAGTATCTCTGGGCTATGTCTGTAAATCAAACTTCTACAGAAATGAGTCCTTTAGAATGAAAACTCTCTCTTCTGTCAAAAGTGTCAAGTAAACAAAATAACTCAACCTCACTTGTTTTGGAGTAGCCCTGCACTCTCCCAATTCTAGGCTGAGGTCAGGAGTGCTATAGAAACTGCGATGAACTGTGAGACTCCATAGAGTCCTAGACTCTTGTTTACCGCACTTAAAGGACTTTGCACTAGATAAATATAGGAAATTCTAAGCATTGTACTCTTAGTGGCCAAAACAACCCCAAATAACCTTTAGTTTAAAGTCAAAGCTGTCCCAGATCTAATAGATAGGGATTGAGAATGCAGTGAACATAGTTGGAACTCTATTTCACTAAAAGTAAAGGGAGAGTACCATGGTGGATACAGTACTGCCTGCCATCTGCTTAAATATTTTCTTTGCTATACACTCTCAATAGGTAACCCCAAATTTTCAAGACAGGTTAAAACATGGACATACATGAGAAAGAAGAAATCCAAGATTAATTTGAGTTCCTTTACAAGTAGACCCTGAGGCTAGGGTTTGAAAAGTACTGTTTTACTTGGCAGGAGATACCAGGAAGTGTTGTTGGGAGCGTGGAGAACTGAGGCAGAAAAGAAAAGGCACATGATATAGAGTAGATTTTCAAGTCAGTTAACACTAGGGTAAGCTGGATGGCCATTTCAAGTGGGAACTCTGAGGTAATATATGACAGGTGCCTCAGAGTTAGCTTAGATCAGGGGCAGAGGAAGTAGGGGATTTGTACACTAAATCTATCATTGGTTGAGAGATACTTGGCATGGGGTGGGGCAGAATATATTTTAACACTTTCTGGTCTGATACCGTGTTACCTTCAGGCAATGGAAGCCCAGTAGTGCCTCACAATGGTGAGATCTCAGAGAGTACAGTTGGGACATCTGCTACAATTTGTGAAGCCATATTTTCTTTGGATTTTATATAGCAATTATCTCAATATCCTTAGAAATGTAAACATACATACACAGACATACACATTTGACTTAGGAATTATCTTCATTGGCTTTTACGCATGGGAGTATGACTAACATAAAGACAAGAACTCTAAAAAATTGATGCACAGAATGAAAAAGTGTGAAGAATAAATGCTTAGATAAATCAAGATGTGGATCCTAATCTTACCAGTCAAGTAGTTTGAAACAGTAATTTACTGTGTTTCATCTTCATTTTGTTAACCTGCAAAATAAGTAAATAATTTGCATTTTTTTGTGTGTTGTGAGAACACAGTTGAAGCTCCTATTTCAGTGCTTGAAATATTGTAGTATCTCGGTGATGATTAGCTATGATCATCAATATCTTTACCAGAACTACTATCAATAGCTACTGCTATTATTGAAAATAATACTTGGAGTTTTCTCTGCCAAAAAAGTAAAAATAAAATAAAGGAAATATACAATATACCTCTTTTGATATAATGGGAAGAAAACAATAGTCTTCAATTTTCAAAAATAGGTGAGAACACAAGACTTCTCTGAAATAAAATGTGACAATTTTTATTGCATTTAGTATTGGTTGTATAGCTGCTTGTGTTAGAGCATTTATACAGGTACTAATTAACATGTACTAATAGCTTCAATGGAAAAGAGTCATGTGAATACTTATTTAGAAAATATTTCAAGTAGTCATTATTGGGAATCTCCAATTTACCACATATTTAATGGCAATCTCTTTTCTAAAATGAATCAACAGGACTAAGCCATCATGTTAAAAAGCTGTGCCTCCATACAACTGTCTTCAGATACAGATTTAACACAACAATTCCTTTTCTCTCTTCTGATTATTACAACATCAGAATATACTAGTCACCTACATAAAGGAAATTATAGAGTTGGTGTCACTGAGTGAGTTTATATACGTGAAGAGTTTGGATAATTTAGGTTCTCAAAGACACAGTTACCTAAATATTAATAGATTGTTTACTGAGGAGGCCGCTTTTGCTTTGACAACTCGATTCAGATGTGAAAACCCCAGAAATTGTTTTTCTTAACTGGAAAGTCCAGGGAATCTTTTTTTAAAATATAATCTCATTTTTTTATTTTTAATTTAAAAAAAAATTTTTATTGTTTTATTTTTTCATGAGTTACTGGGGTACAGGTGGTATTTGGTTACATGAGGAAAATCTTTTTTTTTTTTTGAGACTGGGTCTTGCTCTGTTACCCAGGTCGGAGTGCAATGACATGATCTTGGCTCACTGCAACCTCCGCTTCCCGCGTTCAAGTGATTCTCCTGCCTCAGCCTCCTGAGTAGCTGGCATTACAGTTGCCCATCACTACGCCTGGCTAATTTAGTAGAGATGGGTTTCACCATGTTGTCCAGGATGGTCTGACCTCAGGTGATCCACCTGCCTTGGCCTCCCAAAATGTTGGGATTACAGACATGAGCCACCACACCAGGCTGAGTAAATTCTTTAGGGGTAATTTGTGAGATTTTTGTGCACCCATCACATGAGCTGTATACACTGCACCACATTTGTAGTCTTTAATTCCTCACCCCATTCCCACTTTTCCCCCCAAGTCCCTGAAGTCCATTGTATCATTCTTATGCCTTTGCGTCCTTATAGCTTAGCTCCCACATACGATGTTTGGTTTTCCATTCCTTAATTACTTCGCTTAGAGTAACAGTCTCCAGTCTCATCCAGGTCACTGCAAATGCTGTAAATTTATTCCTATTTGTGGCTGAGTAGTATTCCATCATGTATATATATATATACCATAGTTTTACTATGTATTCATTGATTGATGGGCATTTGGATTGGTTCCATGATTTTGCAATTATAAATTGTGCTGCTATAAACATGTGTGTGCAAGTATCTTTTTCAGATGATGACTTTTTTTCTTCTAGGTAGATGACCAGTACTAGGATTGTTGGATCAAATGGTGTAGTTCTACTTTTAGTTCTTTAAGAAATCTTCACACTGTTTTCCATACCAGCTGTACTAGTTTACATTCCTACCAGCACTAGAGAAGTGTTCCCTGATCACTGCATCCACACCAACATCTACTGTTTTTTGATTATGGCTATTCTTGCAGGAGTAAGGTGGTATTGCATTGTGGTTTTGATTTGCATTTCCCTGATCATTAGTGATGTTGAACATTTTTTTCATGTTTTATGGTCATTTGTGTATCTTTTTTTGAGAATTGCCTGTTCATGTCCTTAGCCCACTTTTTGATGGAATTGTTTGTTTTTTTTTTCTTACTAATTTGTTTGAGTTCATTGTAGATTCTGGATATTCGTCCTTTCTCAGATGTATAGATTGTGAATATTTTCTCCCACTCTTTGGGTTGTCTGTTTACTCTGCTGACTGTTCCTTTTACCTTGCAAAAGCTCTTCAGTTTAATTAGGTCCCAGTTATTTATCTTTTTTTTTTTTTTTTCATTTGCTTTTGGGGTTTTGGTCATGAAATCCTTGCCAAAGCCAATGCGTAGAAAAGTTTTTCCAATGTTATCTTCTTTTTCAGGGTTACCCTTCCTTGTAGTTACAGTACAAATGTTCCCATTTTCAGCTGGGATAGTCATATCAAGCAGACTTATTCTATGAATCAAGCCTAAGTTTATTCTTTTTTTTTTTTTTTTATTGCATTTGCTTTTGGGTTCTTGGTCATGAAATCCTTGCCTAAATTACAATTTCTGGAAGAGTTTTTTCCAATGCTATCTTCTAGAACTTTTATAGTTTCAAGTCTTAAGTCCTTAATCCATCTTGAGTTGATTTTTGTGTAAGGTGAGAGATGAGGATCCAGTTTCATTCTCCTACAGGTGGCCAGCCAATTATCTGAGCACCATTTGTTGAAAAGGGTGTCCTTTCCCCACTTAATGTTTTGTTTGCTTTGTCAAAGATCAGTTGGCTGTAAGTATTTAGGTTTATTTCTGGGTTCTCTATTCTGTTCCATTGGTCTATGTGCCTATTTTTATACCAGTACCATGCTGTTTGGTGACTGTGGCCTTATAGTGTAGTTTGAAATCAGGTAGTGTGATGCCTCCAGATTTGTCCTTTTTACTTAGTCTTGCTTTGGCTATGCAGGCTCCTTTTTGTTCCATATGAATTTTAGAATTATTTTTCTAACTCTGTGAAGAATGATGGTGGTATTTTGATGGGGATTGCATTGAATATGTAGATTGCTTTTGGCAGTATGGTCATTTTCACAATATTGATTCTACCCATCCATAAGCACAGCATGTGCTTCCATTTGTTTGTGTCATCTATGATTTCTTTCAGCAGGGTTTTGTAGTTTTTCTTGTAGCAGTCTTTCAACTCCTTTGTTAGGTGTATTCCTAAGTATTTTATTTTTTTGCAGCTATTGTAAAAGGAGTTGAGTTCTTGATTTGATTCTATGCTTGGTGGCTGTTCATGAATAGAAAAGCCACTGATTTGTGTCCGTTAATCTTGTATCCAGAAACATTGCTGAATTCTTTTATCAGTTCTAGGAGCTTTCTGAAGGAGTCTTTAGGGTTTTCAAGGTAAACAATAATATTGTCAGCAAGCAGTGACAGTTTGACATCCTCTTTACTGATTTGGATGTCCTTTATTTCTTTTTCTTGTCTAATTGCTCTGGCTAGGACTTTCAGTACTATGTTGAAGAGGAGTGGTGAGAGTGGGCATCTTTGTCTTTTTCCCATTCTCAGAGGGAATCCTTTCAGCTTTTCCCCATTCAGTATTAGGTTGGATGTGGGTTTGGATAGATGGCTTTTATTACGTTAAGGTATGTCCCTTGCATGTCAATTTTGCTAAGGGTTTTAATCATAAAGGATACTGAGTTTTGTTGAATGCTTTTTCTGCATCTATTGAGATGATCATGTGATTTTTAAAAAAAATTCTGTTTATGTGGTGTATCATATTTATTGATTTGTGTATGTTAAACCATCTCTGCATTCCTGGTATGAAATCTACTTGATCATGGTGGATTATCTTTTTGCTATGTTGTTGGATTCAATTAGGTAGAATTTTGTAAAGGGTTTTAGCTTCTATGTTTATTAAGGATATTGGTCTGTAGTTTTCTTTTTTGATTGTGTCCTTTCCTGGCTTTAGTATTAGGGTGACGCTGACTTCATAGAATAAGTTAAGGGAGGGTTCCTTCTTTCTCTGTCTTGTGGACTATTGTCAAAAGGATCAGCAACAATTCTTTGAATGTCTGGTAGAATTCTGCTGTGAATCCATCTGGTCCTCGACTTTTTTGTTGGTAATTTTTTTAATTACCATTTCAATCTCACTGCTTGTTATTGGTCTGTTCAGGGTATCTAATTCTTCCTGATTTAAGCTAGGAGAATTGTATTTTTCCTGGAATTTATTCATCTCTTTTAGATTTTCTAGTTTATGTGCATAAAGGTGTTCATAGTAGCCTTGAAAGATCTTTTGTATTTTGGTGGTGTCAGATGTAATATCTCCTGTTTTGCTTCTTAATGAGGTTATTTGGATTTTCTCTCTTCTTTTCTTGGTTAATCTTGCTAATGGTGTATCAATTTTATTTATCTTTTCAAAGAACCAGCTTTTTGTTTCATTTATCTTTTGAATTTTTTTGTTTTGTTTCAATTTCATTTAGTTCTGCTCTTATCTTCATTATTTCCAGTCTTCTGCTGGGTTTGGTTTTGGTTTGTTCTTGTTTTTTGAGTTCCTTGAGGTATGACCTTAAATTGTCTGTACGCTTTCAGACTTTTTGATATAGGCATTTAGGACTGTGAACTTTCCTCTTAGCCCCACTTAACTATATCCCAGAGGTTTCTATAGGTTGGGTCATTATCATCATTCAGTTCAAATAATTTTTTAAATTTCCATCTTGATTTCATTTTGACCCAATACTCGTTCAGGAGGTTATTTAATTTCCATGTATTTGCATGGTTTTGAAGGTCCCTTTTAGAGTTGATTTCCAGTTTTATTCCACTATTGTCTGAGCGAGTGCTTGATATAATTTCAATTTTCTTAAATTTATTGAGGCTCATTTTATAGCCTATCATATGGTCTGTCTTGGAGAAAGTTCCATGTGCTGTTGAATAGAATGTGTATTCTGCAGTTGTTGGATGAAATATTCTGCATATATCTGTTAACTCCATTTGTTCCAGGTATAGTTTAAATCCAGTTTCTTTGTTGACTTTCTGTTTTGATGACCTGTCGAGTGCTGTCAGTGGAGTACTGAAGTCCTCCATAATTATTGTGTTGCTGTCTGTCTCATTTCTTAGATCTATTAGTAACTGTTTTACAAATTTGGGAGCTCCAGTGTTAAGTGCATATGTTTAGGATTGTGACATTTTCCTGTTGGATAAGGCCTTTTAGCATTGTATAATGTCCCTCTTTATCTCTTTTAACTGCTTTTGCTTTAAAGTTTGTTTTGTCTGATATGAGAATAACCACCCCTGTTCAATTTTGGTGTCCATTTGCATGCAATGCCTTTTTCCACCCTTTTAAGTTTATGTAAGTCCTTATGTGTTAGGTGAGTCGCCTGAAGGCAGCAGATGGTTGGTGAGTTCTTATCCATTCTGCATTTCTAGATCTTTCAAGTGAAGCATTTAGTCCATTTACATTCAATGTTAGTATTGAAATGTGAGATATCATTGTGTTCATCATGCTCTTCGTTGCCTGTGTACTTTGTTTTTTGTTTTTTTTGCTTTTGCTTTTTAACTTGTATTTTGTTTTATAGGCCCCGTGTGATTTATGCTTTAAAGAGGTCTGTTTTGATGTGTTTCCAGGATTTGTTTCAAGATTTAGAGCTCCTTTTAGCAGTTCTTATGGTGGTGGCTTGGTAGTGGCAAATTCTCTCAGCATTTGTTTGTCTGACAATGACTGTATCTTTCCTTCATATATGATGCTTAGTTTCACTGGATACAAAATTCTTGACTGAAAATTGTTTCATTTTCGGAGGCTGAAGATAGGGCCCCAATCCTTTCTAGTGTGTAGAGTTTCTGCTGAGAAATCTGCTGTTAATCTGATAGATTTTCTTTTATAGGTTACCTGGTGCTTCTGTCTCACAGCTCTTAAGATTCTTTCCTTCATCTTAACTTCAGATAACCTGATGACAGTGTGCCTAGGTGAAGGTCGTTTTGTGATAAATTTCTCAGATGCTTCTCGTATTTGCATGTCTAGCTCTCTGGAATGCATTTCAAGCTTTTAGAATTGCCTTCTTCCTCAGGACCACCAATTATTCTCAGGTTTGGTCATTTAACATAATCTCAGACTTCTTGGAGGCTGTGTTCATATTGTCTTATTCTTTTTTCTTTGTCTTTGTTGGGTTGGGTTACTTAGAAGAGCTTGTTTTCGAGCTCTGAATTTCTTTCTTCTGCTTGTTCAGTTCTATTGCTGAGACTTTCCAGAGCATTTTGCATTTCTAAAAATGTGTCCAAGGTTTTCTGAATTTTTTACTGTTTTTTTCTTTAAGCTATCTATTTCCTTGAATATTACCCCCTTCACTTCTTGTATCATTTTTTGGGTTTCTTTGCTTTGAGCTTTGTCTTTCTCTGGTGCCTCTCTGCTTAGCTTAATAACTAATCTCCTGGATTCTTTTTCAGGTAAATCAGGGATTTTTTCTTGGTATGGATCCATTGCCAGTGAATTAGTGTGATTTTTGGGGTTGTTGATGAGCCTTCTTTTATCATATTACCAGGGTTGGTTTTCTGGTTCCTTCTCATTTGGGTAGGCTCTGTTAGAGGAAAGATCTAGGACTAAAGGCTGTTGTTCAGATTTTTTTGTCCCATGGTATGTTCCCTTGATATAGCAGTCTTCCCCTTTTCCTGTGGATGTGGCTTCCTGTGAGCCAACCTGCAGTGATTATTGTCCCTCTTTTGGGTCTAGCCACACAGCAAGTCTACCAGGCTCCAGGCTGGTACTGGGAGTTGTCTGCACAAGAGTCCCGTGATGTCAACCATCTATGGGTCTCTCAGCCATGGATACCAGCACCTATTCCAGTGGAGGTGGTGGGGGGTGCAGTGGACTTCGTGAGGGTCCCTAGCTTTGGTGGTTTATTGCTCTATTATTGTGCTGATTGGCCTCCTGCCAGAAGGTGGTGCTTTCCAGAAAGCATCAACTGTAGTAGTGTGGGGAGGTACCAGTGATGGGCAGGGCCCTAGAACTCCTAAGATTATATGACCTTTATCTTCTCCTACCAGGGTGGGTAGGGAAGGTTCATCAGGTAGGGGCAGGGCTAGGTGTGTCTGAGCTTAGACTCTCCTTGGGCCTGTCTTGCTGAGGCTGCAGTGGGGGTGGGGGTGCGATTCCCAGGTCACTGGAGTTGTGTACCTGGGAGGATTATAGCTGCCTCTGCTGAATCGTGCAGGTTGTCAGGGAAGTGGGGAAAAATCGGCAGTCCCAGGCCTCACCCAGCTCCCATTCAAACTGAAGGACTGGTCTCACTCCCACCATGCCCTCTGCAACAGCCCCAAGTCTGTTTCCAGGTGGAGGGTGAGGCAGGCTTGAAAATTTGCCTGGGGCTTTCCACCTCCCAGCTGCAAAAGAAAAGGGCTTTAGTTCTTCCCCCAGCTGTGAAATCTGCAAGCTGTATTTACTCTCAAGTTCTGGACAGGAGGCTTCTTGCCCTGCTGAAGTTGTTACAAAGTTCAGCTAGAGAATTCCTTCTGCCTGTGGAGTTTTACCCCCTGTTCCTCTGGCCACCCTCCTGATGGATCCCGGTGGTGCTAGGCAGGAATAGCCTGCTTGGGGACCCAGCAAGCTCCCAAAGCTTTTCTGCAGCAGCTTCCTCTGCCCCTGTATTTTGCTTAGCTTGGCTCTCTAACTCAACTCAGCTACAGGTAAAATCAAAAACTTCTCCCACAAACAGACCTTCAGCTTCTCCAGTAGGGGTTGTGTGTTCTAGAGAGGAGGGTCTCCCTTTCCCACTTCTGCAACTGTGGCACTGACAGTATTTGGGGTGTCTCCTGGGTCCTGCAGGAGCAGTCAGCTTCCTTCGGAGGGTCTGTGGGTCCTCTCAGGATTTCTGGTTTGTTCTTGCAGTTTATCTGGAGCTAAAATTCACAATGCAAGCCTCCACATACTGCTCTGTCTGGAGCTGCAATCTAGTCCTGCCTCCCATCTGCCATGACCCCTAAATCTATACAAGGATTCTTATAACTAAGTATTTTCCTTTGTTAATCTCATCTAGTTCTACCATTTTAAATACCAATGATATGCTGGTAAGTCTAATTTTTATCGTAAGTCCTGCATTGTTTATTCAATTTCTCCCCCCAACTGACGCCTCATCTTGACATCTTCATTTAGATGACTAATAGCGTTTCAATATTATGTTGATAAAAAATAGTAAGCTTTATTTCACCTCTAATACCAGCACCCTCCTTCTCAAGGTAAATCTTTGAGAAGCATTTTTTGATTTTTCACTTTCTCTCTCTCTTCATTTCCAGTCCATCAGCAAGTTATTAAAGTTTTGCCTCCAAAATATTCGGGGACCCAGTCTACACATTGTCATGCTACTGTTCTCATTTATTCCAAGCCACCATCTTCTCTGGTTTCAACTACCACAATGATCTACTCATTGAACTTTCTGCTTCATGCCCTAGAATCAGTTATCAAGCAAGATAGACATCTTTTTAAAAACTTGAAGCAGATCCCATTGCTTTTCTGCTAGAAATTTCCTAGTGGTTTCATCTCATACTCAAAATCAAAGTTTTTACCCAAACATTCAAGGCTCTACATGGCCTTTTGCCCTTGGAACTTTCGCATACTCTCCTACTCACTTTCAAGGCATACCAAGCTTCCTCCTGACTGTGAACTTGCTTTTTTCTCATCTGGAATATTCTCTCCAATATTTTGTATGACTAGCTCTGAGCTGAAATATCATCCTTTAGAGAGACCTGCCTTGGAAACCCTATTAAATATCTCCCACACACCCTCTTCAGTTGCTGTCTATCTATAACCCATTGTTTTCTTCATAGCACTCTCAGCTCTTCGAAATGGTTCTGTGCTTTATTGTCTGTCTTACCCACTAAGATATAAGATCTATAAGAGCAGCCAGTGACTGGACCCTAGGACCATAAATGGCACTCTTTAGATGGGACAATGTGCCCCTTCCATGTGGTTCTTTTTGTGTAGATACATGATGTTCCCTGTCTACCAAAGGAGACGCTTAACATGCTGCCTTATGTTGGTTATCTGGCCACTGTGAGCTTTTCAGAACTTGTTTTCTGGTCCCTGTGGTTCGAATAAGTTATCTTACTGAAGGCAGGAAATGAGCAGAAGTTAAATGTCTTTATTTAATCTATCATCTTTATCTGGGCAAACTAAATTATTTTTACACTGATTTATTGACATAAATTTAATTAGAGTGTTTTATTCATTACATTTAATGCAATTATTGATGTAATTGAGCTTATCATTCACTGTCTTGGTAAGTTTTATGTATATGTATCCTCTGATCTTTGTTCCTCCTTTTACTGACTTACTTTGAAAAGAATATTGTTTAGGATTGATTTTATTGTCCTATTTGATTTTTAGAGTCGCTTCATTACATTATTTTGTTGATAGGTTACTCTAGATATTACAATACACATGCACAACAGACTCCTGTGGATTAATATTAACCTCCTAGGGGAGGTTAGCCTCATCAAGCTACTTCAGCATAACTAAAAACCAAGATTCTCTCCTTGTGTTAGAGTTCTCCAGAGAAACAGAACTCACAGGATATGTATAAATAAATATCATTGTGTATATAATTTAAAAGATATATCTAATATATAATTATATATAATTACATACATTAATATATAGTATACATATAATTTTATATATACATAAAATTTTTTTGCAGATAATTGGCTCACATTATTTTGGAGTCTGAGCAGTTCTACGATTACATGGAAAGCTGGAGACACAGTAGAGATGATGGTATAGTTCTAATCTAAATCTGAAGGCCTAAGAAACAGGAGACCCAGTGGTGTAAGTTCTAGTCAAAAAGCCAACAAGCTCAAGCCCACAAAGAGCAGATGTTTCCATTTGAGTCTAAAGGCAGGAAAAAGCCAGTGTCCCAGCTCAAAGTACTCAGGTAAGAGAAGTTTCCTCATACTCAGCGTTATTGTTCGATAATGGTCTTCAGTTGATTGGATGAGGTCCCCCCTCATTGGAGGGGGGCAGTCTTCTTTACTCATCTATTGATTTATATGTAATCTAATCTAAAACATCCTTACAGACATAATCAGAATAATGTTTGACTAAATATCTGTGCACCTGTAGCCCAGTAAAGTTGACACACATCCCATACTCTTTGAATAGATTAGAATTTAAGGAAGGAAGACAATTTTCTTGAGTACTTACTTCTTATGTTAATTTTTCTCTAGATGTAAATTGTGCCACTCTTTGAAGGGCACACTTTGGAATGGGTGGATTTCAGCAATGTGGGTATACATAAGCAATAGATGATATTCTCAAAATAGGGTTATACATAGGCAAAACCTTCCAGACATTAGGCCAGTGTCTCAGTCCATTTAATGTTGCTATAAAGGACTACCCGAAGCTGGGTAATTTATAAAGTAAAGATGTGTGTTTAGCTCACAGTTCTGTAGACTGTACAAGAAGTGTGATACTAGCATCTGGTTTGGGTGAGGGCTTCAGACTGCTTATACTCATAGCAGAAGGCTAAGAGGAGCTGGTGTGGGCAGAGATCACATGGCAAGGGAGAGAGGACAGGAGAGAGAGAGGAAAAGAGTTGGGGAGATGCTGGGCTCTTTTTAACAACCAGCTCCACTGGTAACTAATAGAGCCAGGACCAAGACATTTATGAGGGATTTACCCCTATAACTCAAACGATTCTAATTAGGCCCACCTCCAATATTGGGGATAAAATTCCAATATGAGATTTGGAGGGGTCAAACAAACCTAATATAGTAACCAAACAGATGCTATGCTATTTATTTACGTTTCATAGTTTACTTTTCACCAAGGTGCACATTAAAGGGAAATAAGAGAATATGGTGAGCTTCATATGTCCCTTAATCAGGGAAGTGGCACTATATCTCTGTGATTCTCTTGACTCTGCCCTTCTTGGTGTGTCAGCATTGTTCTCAGGTAGCTCACTTGATAGGCTTAGGATGGCTAATGAAATTCCAGGCTTTATTCCATATCCAGAGAGCATTAGTATCTCCAAATTCTCATATAAAGTATTTGTAAATGTGCTAAGTCATCCCTTAACTAATTCCTTAAATAAGATAATACATGTAATGAGCTTAGTCAGTTACTTGGTAGATTATTAACAAATGTTATGGTTGGTACCAATATTTTTTTTCCCTTCTGACTCCTTCGACATTTCAGGTCACCCATTTTACCCTGTTTTCCCAAAGCAAGGCAAATAGTGATCTTCATCTCTGTTGTCTTTCACCTAACATTTTAGTGTGATTGAATTTTACCTGTTTTCTCAGCCAGAAGTAATTTGTTGGGAATGGAACCAATTGATGGCAGTGGTGATGGTGATGAAGGGGATAAACAGTCTAGTTTGTTGAGTGAATAATGGCTTACAAAGTGCTTTTATATCTGTAATCTTCTGTAACCCCCATACCAATGATTGTAACAGTCTCCCTTCATTGAAGATAAGGCACTTTGGAAACTGGCTATTTATGGAAATAAAGGGATTGCATAGTACCTGATTCAAATCTTATGTAGGCAATTGCTTATTCTCCACATCTAGGGAAGAGCATGCTTGGGACTCATATGCATATTAGAGTCTCAAAAGGTATCCCAATTGTCTGTGATTGTCTCAGAGTTAGTTCACTCTCTGGATGCTCAGGTAAATTTTGTCCAAATATATTGTGAGCTTTGCTGCTCTTGATCTAAAATCCAACCCTGAAGTATCTTCTAAACTTAAAGTGATTCACAGTTCAGTTGTTTGTTCTTAGGTAGAAACTTTGTGTGCTAATATTCTTTGATACAACAATAAGGAAAATAGTTATATTTTATCTCTTTTATATAATATTCATTCATATATACTATCTCACTTGATCTTAACAATTCTGTCAAGCAAGAAGAGGGAGTAGAATAAATATTTGTTATCTGTGCAATATGTGCCAGACACTAGATACTAAAATTATTGATATAAATATAAATCACTATGTAACTTTTGGATAGCCCTAATACCAAATGTGTGACTTATGAATTGTTGATTTAACCTTTAAAAATTCAAAATTTGGGGTTCAGAGAAGTTAAGTTACTTTCCCAATGGCATGTAGTGAGGAACAGGAGAAGCTAGAAATGTTTGCTTTTTCTAACTTAAAAGGTCGGTGGATTTTGCATGATCACAATTGCTGCCTCTGACACTAATGATGCACATGAGAAATGAATCTCCTCAGCTTTTTCTGTTGGTTGGCACTTTAACATAGACACAGAGAATAATGTATTGTCTTCTTTTGTGTGTGTGTGTGGAAGTCTTTCTTCATTTACATATGCTTCTATTTGCAGATTCATAGTCTACACAGCTATGGCTGCGAGTATTCACTGGTGGCCCATTAGGATGATGTTTGCTCTTTTTCACTAATATTATAAATGGGTATAAGGTTTGATAGTGCTAAGTGACAAAAATATTTTTATAAGTATAGCAGACACCCATGTCTTTGTAATTAAGCTTGCTTGAAATAAGACCAAATGTGTCAACATATTTATGCTTTGTTTTGTGCTGCCTCTTTTCATGTAATTTTATTAACATAAGGGGTGGCTTTAATTATACAAAGCTACAAACTACATTATTGATATTCTGTAAACATTAACTACACCCGCTTTTAATGAAGCAAAAACAAAATGCAGTCTCTTATTTTTCAAGATTCTTAGAAAGGCAGAAAGTCTGGAGTGTAAAATAAAAGGAGTTAGGGACTTTATCCTTGAGTCATTGCTATGTATGGCCAGGGCTATGTGTACCAGGATATACATGGGATAGTTACCCCCACCCACTATTTTACTTTCTGTGGTTTCAGTTACCTGTGGTTTGGAGAGAGACCCATTCACATAACTTTTATTACAATATATTGTTAAAATCGTTCTATTTAATTATTAGTTACTGTTTTTAATCTTTTACTATGCCTAATTTATAAAGTAAATTTTATGATAGGTATGTACATACAGGAAAAATATGTAGCATCTGTAGGGTTCACTCTTATATGTGGTTTCAGGCATCCACTGGGGGTCTTGGAACTTATCCCCTTCAGATCAGAGGAAGTGCTGTTGTCATTTTATTGCTGGAATTTCCTAGCTCCATACCTTCAGTTCAAATATAGTAACATATTTTTAAAAATGTACTGTATACTGGAGATTTGTCATCTGACTCTACTTGGCACACTTCTGTTTGTTAATTATCTTATTCTAGTCCACTGGTAAACTTATGAGAATTTTTCAAAGGGGTTGACTTCCACATGGGATTTGACTTGGACTCTGAAACTTAACATTCAGGTTAAATTCTAAATGTATTTAAAGAAAATAATTTTCAAGATCAAGAACACTTAATGGCTTCTCACTGAGATTTGTGTTGGGTTGTATTGCTTTACCAGTTAAGTTTTGAGAGAGAGAGAATAGTCAGTATCAGTTACATGGCCTTTACGTGAGTAGCCTACTATAGATAAATCACATAGGATTACCATAGAAAATATATTGTGAATAGCTTTGAAAAAGAGAATCATAAAAATAATGACTACTCATCTCTAAGCTTAAGAAAACTGCAAGAATAGAAAAATCAACAGGTTTTATCTTGCTTAACTCTGCTCCATCTATGGCATTACCAGACAAAAAAATCCTTATGTTAAGATCAACTATGAAAAATTAAAAAGCATTTGAGTCAAATGACTTCCATTACTATAACTTTAATAGTCAAAAATATGTATGCCATTGGAACCATCTTTATATTTGAGACTTGGTTCAAAAATTTGTTACAAGTGTCTTTATGAGGATTTATTATGGCATTGCACTTGTAAAGCTTGCGGTGCTTAGGGGTCTGATCTTTTATTCATTCCCTCACTCAACAAATACATACTAGGTATTTACTCTTGGATAAAGAGGAGAAACAGCCAGTCATGATCTCTGTGTTCTTAAGTTTTTGGTCTATTTGGATAGGAAGACATTATAGAAGAAGTCACAGAAACAATTACAGATGGTATGATTAGCAGACAATGACATTTAAATATTAAAATGTATTTAAAAATTATGAGAAAAGATATATATGAGTGAAAAGATGGAGAATTCTGTAGAGATGTAAAAACTCAAAAATAACTAAATGAAAATTCTAGAACCGAAAAATGCAAACACCTCATTCAAGGGGATTAAAAGCAGACTGAATATTTAAGAGAAAAGGATTAATACACTTGAAGACACATCAAGAGATATTCAACTGAAGCACAGACAACAGAAGTTAAAAAAAAAAATACTGAGTCAGAATGACCTGTAAAAGCAAATCAAACAATTTTGCATATATGCAGTTAGAGTCCTAAAAAAGAGTGAGGTAGGTATAGGTCAGTAAAATATGTCCAGGAAAACAATGGCTGAAACATTTCTAAATTTAATTAAAAATTTCAAACCAAACATAGAAGAGATCCAACACTCTTCAGGTAAGATAAACACAAAGTAAACCACACCTACACACATTATAGTCAAGGTGCTGAAAACCAATTCAGGCCTATCTTGGAAATACTGTGAGTTTGGTTCCAGACAACCACAATAAAGCAAGTCGTGATTTTTTTTTTTTGTTTCTCAGTGCAATATAAAAGTTATGTTTACACCACCTATAGTTTATTAAGTGTGCAAACACATTTGAAAAACAATGTGCATATTATAATTAAAAATATATGATTGTTAAAAATGCCAACAATCATCTGAGCCTTCAGCAAATTGTAATCTTTTTGCTGGTGGAGCGTCTTGGCTTGATGTTGATAGCTGCTGACTGATCAGGGTAGTGGTAGCTCAAGGTTGAGTGGCTGTAGCAATTTCTGAAAATAAGGCAACAATGAAGTTCTCTGATTGATTGACTTTCACAAAAGATGTCTCTGTAACGTGAAGCTGTGTGATTGTATTTTATCCATAGAACTTCTTTCAAAATTGGAATAAATCCCCTCAAACTATGCTGCTTCTTTATCAGATAAGTTTATGTTATATTCTAAATCCTTGGTTGTCGTTTAAACAATATCCACAGCATCTTCACCAGGAATAGATTCCATCTCAAGAAACACTTTCATTACTCATCCATAAGAAGCAACTTCTCATCCAGTCCAGTTTTATCATGAGATTGCAGCAAGTTCGTCACATCTTTAGGCTCCACTTATAATTCTAGTTCTCTTGATGTTTCCACCACAAATACAGTGACTTTCTCTGCTGAAGTCTTGTATCCCTCAAAGTCATCCATGAGGGTTGGAATCAACTTATTGCAAGCTGCAGTTAATGTTGATATCTTGACTTCTGCCCATGAGTCACAAATGTTCTTAATGCTGATTTTTTTCCAAAAGGTTTTCAATTGGCTTTGCTCAGATCTATTAGAGGAATCACTGTCTACAACAGCTGTAGCCTTACAAAATATGTTTCTTAAAGACTGACTTTTAAGTCAAAATTAATCCTTGGTCCATTGGCTGCAGAATAAATGTGTTAGTAGGCATGTTAACAACAGTCATCTCCTTGTACATCTTTATCAGAGCTCTTAGGTGACTAAGTGCCTTTTCAATGATAGTAATATTTTGAAAAGAATATTTCAGTGGGCTTAAAATATTTGGTAAAGCATGCTGTCATTCCAGCTTTCTTGTTTCATGTATAGAGCACAGGCAGGGTAGGTATAGCATAATTCTTAAGAATCCTAGGATTTTCTGAATGGTAAGTGAACATTGGCTTCAACTTGTTACCAGCTTTGTTAGTCCTTAATGCAATCATCTTCCCCTTTGAAGCTTTGAAGCCAGGTATTGACTTCTCTCTAGCTAAAAGGTCCCAGATGACATCTTTTTTCAATAGAAGGCTGTTTTGTTTACATTGAAAATCCATTATTTAGTATAGCCAATTTCATCAATTATCTAAGCTAGATCTTCTGAATAACTTGCAGCTTCCACATTAGTCCTTGCTGCTTCATCTTGTACTTTTATGTAATGAAGATGGCTTTTTTCTTGGAACCTCATGAGCCAACCTCCTCCAGCTTCCAACTTTTGTCCTGCAGCTTCCTTACCTCTCTCAGACTTCATAGAATTGAACAGTTAGGACCTTGCTCTGATTAGGCTTTGGATAAGGGAATTTTGTGCCTGGTTTGCATCACCAAAACAAACAATTCTATTCAGACCACTAAAATTTTTTTAATATCAGCAGTAAGGCTGTTTCACGTTCTTTTCATTCATGTGTTCTCTAGAGTAACACTTTTAATTTCCTTCAAGAACTTTTTATTTATAAATTGACTAATTGTTTAGTGCCAAGAACTCTAGCTTTTGGCCTCTCTGGGTTTTTGTCATGCCTTCCTCACTAAGCTTAATCATGCTAGCCTTCGATTGAAAGTGAGAGACATCTGACTCTTCCTTTCAATTGAACACTTAGAAGCCATTGTAAAGTTATTAACTGATCTAATTTAAATGTTGTGTTTCAGGGAATAGAGATGCTGGAGGAGAGGGAGGGAGATGGGCAATTGCATTTGCTAGTTGGTGGAGCAGTCAGAACACACATTTATTAAGTTCGCTGTCTTATATGAGCATGCTTCATGATACGCCAAAACAATTACAGTGGTAGCATCAAAGATCACTGATCACAGGTCACCATGATAGATCTAATAAGAATGAAAAAGCTTAAAATATTGTGAGAATTACCAAAACGTGACATAGAGACACAAACTGAGCACATGCTATTGGGAACATAGTGCCAATAGACTTGTTAAACTCAGGGTTGCCACAAACCTTCGATTTGTAAAAAGCATACTATCTGTAAAGTGCAACAAAATGAAGTACAATAAAAAAAGAGACATGTATGTAATTAGGGAAAGAAGAGGAGGAGGAGGGAGAAAAATGTTAGTGGAATTCCTTGTCCAACTCAGATATAATTTTAAGAATTCTCCCCACCATTTGAAAAAAAATTACAGGTGAAATAAGAACAAAAGTATAAACTTAAATATATATATATAATTTAATCTTTATATTTGTATGTATGTCTGTATCTATAATGTACGTATGTATCATACATGATTTGAGTCAGATAACCCAGTGCCACGTAGATTGAATTTCACAAATGTTTGGTTTACTTATTAGGCAAGCAGAATTTTTATTCTTTGCTGGATTTGAACCTAGAATCACATTCCTTCTGGAATTCGTACCAATCAGTTTTGGAACGTAAGATCTATTGCCCAATGCAAAACTGCGTACAGAGGAAGTACATATAATCAGAGGAAGAAATGTTGTTGCAATTTTATCACTTGAGCTATGAAGTCACACCTAACTTGAAGCAAGATACTTTTGTCTTTGATAGACCTATTAAACTTAGCTTATAGTTAAGCCAATATAAGTTTAGGTGTGCTGTTATTTGCCTTCAAAAATATCCTAATGGATAGACTTCCCTAGAATAATGTCTATTCATAGAATTTTTAAAGTTTAAGTGATGTAAATTTAAATTTTTGATAAATAATTGTATAAACAGCCCATAGAGATGTTGACAAAATATTTAGTCCCAGCAAAATGTATTGGGGACCTAGTTTTACTGCTCCATATAATATGGTGATTGTTACTTTTTAATTTTTGAAACCCTGAAATTTGTATTTCATTTCTGATTTTATTAAAATATATGGTTACAGAATGTGAGAAAAATTTTGCAATCTGTCCATCTGGCAAAGGTCTAATACCAAAAATTTACAAGAAACTTTAGGATTTTAGAAGGAAAAAAAATCCTATCAAAAAGTCGCCAAAGGAGATGAACAGACACTTCTCAAAAGAAAATATTTACATAACCAGCAAACATATGAAAACAGCTCAGCATCACTGATCATTAGAGAAAGGCTAATCAAAACCACAGTGAGTTACCATTTGACACCAGTCAGAATGATGATTATTAAAAAGTCAAGAAACAATAGATGCTGGCTAGGCTGTGGAGAAATAGGAACGTTTTTACACTGTTGGGGGAAATGTAAATTGTTCAACCATTTTGGAAGACATTATGAAATTCCTCAAGGACCTAGAACCAGAAATACCATTTGATCCAGCAGTCTCATTACTGAGTATATACCCAGAGGAATATATATCATTCTACTATAAAGACACATTGACTTGTATTGCAGCACTATATACAATAGCAAAGTCATGGAACCAACCCAAATGCCCATCAGTGATAGACTGGATAAAGAAAATGTGGTACATAAATACCATGGGATACTATGCAGCTGTAAAAAGGAATGAGATCATGTCTTTTGTAGGGACATGGATGAAGCTGGAAACCATCATCCTCAGCAAACTAACACAGGAACAAAGAACCAAACACCTCATGTTTTCACTCGTAAGTGGGCGATGAACAATGAGAACACATGGACACAGAGAGGGGAATAACATACACCATGGCCCATTGGGGGGTGGGGACAAGGGGAGAGAACTAAGAGGACAGGTCAATAGGTGCAGCAAACCACCATGGCACAAGTATACCTATGCAACAAACCTGCACATTCTACACATGTACCCTGGAACATAAAATAAATTATATATATTTATTATTGAAGCCAAACATAATTTTCCTAAATTTATCGGACATTTAAATTTTTCCTTTTAATAATACTCTCTATAGGCCATTTGTCACCTGCTGAAATTGAACCAGGAAAAAGGCATTTAGCTTTTTGTCCCCCTAGGAGACTAAATATTAAAGATTTTAACCTGTTTTGTCACATTCATACTTTCTATAATCTACCCATTTGCTGTCTGTATTTTGATTGTTTATAGTGTTAGATTTGTATTGTTATAATTATTTTGTTTTGATGATGTAATAATTTGTTTTGAGGTAGATTGGTTTCTGTCAATTTGATACTAGTAGGATATATTTCACCATCTGCTACCCTAGTGCTTTCTTTTGTCACTAATTAAATTTTAATAAAATTTTATTTTGAAATATGGTATGAGGTAGGAATTTAACAAGTTTCCAATAACACTTATTGGTGTTTCCTCACTGATTTAGAATAAAACTCTTAAAGCATGTTACATTATTATTTATACTGAGGTCTGTTTCTATAATTGTATTTTTTCATTTGCCTGAGTTCCTGTGTCTGTGCCAAACTCACATTGCTATAATTACTGTTTCCTTACAAGAGGAGTCTCTCTCCTTCCATTTATATTTACAAATTTATTCTTTATGAAAAACGACTAAATACTAAGTCCCTTCTCAAAGTATTGAGATTTTGATTGGCAAGGTATTAAATTTATAGATTAATTTGAGGAGAATCAAAATCTATACTTCTTATCTGGTAACATGGCCTTGTTCTTAATTTAATGTAGTTTTACAGTAGTGATTCGTAAACTTCTTTGTCAATGTATTTATGATATATCAAAAGAATAGTGTAATGATTAATAGGAGTTCAAAGTGCAAGTTTGTCTAGCTACTGTATTTTGAGATTGCAAAATGTGCTTTACCTTGTAAATAAACAGAATTTTTTTTAGGGCTTTCCATATGAGAGGCACAGTTCTAAGAAGTTTGCATGGATAGTATTGTTTAATCACAATGAAATTCTTTAAGGCAGGTATTATATTTCGATTTTCCTGAACAAAGTGAGATTTATATACGGTAAGCAGTTTTCTCAGATTCACCTAGGCAGTAAGCAGTGCAGTCAGGACTTCATTTAAAATCGAAATCCAAAGTTTTTGATCATTTTCTATTGGTTTTATAGGTTCTGAGCCTCAATTATTTCATTTATAAGATGAAGGCAACATCAATATCATATTTATAGGACTTTGAGAAATGTATTTTCTTCTGAAGTTTACTGATTATTTCCAATATTATTTGAAATAAATACATTTTATAAATGTTCTTTTGAATGTTGCTTTACCTGCATTTGTGAAGTTTTTGAGATACAGATTTAATACAGTGCCTAATTTAACTAGTCTGCAATGTCAATGCCTATTTCTTTTATAAGTCAAGAGTAAATTAAAGTGCTAATTTAGATCTTAACTTACTAGATTTTTGATTATTAAGTACTTAGCATTTTTGTTATTCAGTTATAATTTTAATTCCTTATGGTCAAAGGACTACAGTCAAAAATCAATTTTTACATAATGTGAATTTCTGTTTGTTAAATTTTACACATAATCCACTCATCAAATTTATTATATTATTTAATTATTCAATATTAATATCATTTTTTGCCACCTTGGTCAAGAAAATACAGAGAGAAAATTTTAAAGTCTTTCAGTATGATTATGGTTCTGTCAGATTCTCTTTACTTCTCCTTCCATCTGTGGTGTTATGATACTGTTTGCTTTTCATCCATGGCTGTTGGCTCATAACTCCCATAGCCCTTATTACAGTCTTTATTTATTTATTTTTATTATTTTTTAAAATATAAATATATTTTGTTGCATTTTAGGTTTTGGGGTACATGTGAAGAACATGCAAGATTGTTTCATAGGTACATACATGGCAATGTGTTTTGCGGCCTTCCTCCTCATCACGTATATCTGACTTTTCTCCCCATGTTATCCCTCCTCAACTCCCCACCCCCTGTTGTCCCTTCCCTAGTTCCCCCCCAAACAGACCTCAGTGTGTGATGCTCCCCTCCCTGTGTCCATGTGTTCCCATTGTTCAACACCCACCTAGGAGTGAGAACATGTGGTGTTTGATTTTCTGTTCTTGTGTCAGTTTGCTGAGAACGATGGTTTCCAGGTTCATCCAGGTCCCTACAAAGGACAGGAACTCATCATTTTTTATGGCTGCATAGTATTCCATGATGTATATGTGCCACATTTTCCTTGTCCAGTCTATCATCAATGGGCATTTGGGTTGGTTCTGAGTCTTTTCTATTGTAAATAGTGCTGCAATGAACATTCATGTGGATGTGTCCTTATAATAGAATGATTTATAATCCTTTGGATATATACTCAGTAATGGGATTGCTGGGTCAAATGGAATTTCTATTTCTGGGTCCTTGAGGAATTGCCACACTGTCTTCCACAATGGTTGAACTAATTTACACTCCCAACAGTGTACAAGTGTTCCTGTTTCTCCACATCCTCTCCAGCATTTGTTGTTTCCAGATTTTTTAATGATTGCCATTCTAACTAGTGTGAGATGGTATCTCAGTGAAGTTTTTATTTGCATTTCTCTAATGACTAGTGATGATGAGCATTTTTTCATATGTTTGTTAGCTTCATAAATTTCTTCTTTTGTAAAGTGTCTGTTCATATCCTTCGCCCACTCTCGAATGGGCTTGTTTGTTTTGTTCTTGTAAATCTGTTTTAGTTCTTTGTAGATTCTGGATATTAGCCCTTTGTCAGATGGACAGATTTCAGAAATTTTTTCCCATTCTGTTGTTTGCCGATTCACTCTAATGATTGTTTCTTTTGCTGTGAGGAAACTCTGGAGTTTAATTAGGTCCCATTTGTCTATTTTGGCTTTTGTTGCCAATGCTTTTGGTATTTTAGTCATGAAGTCTTTGCCTATGCCTATGTCCTGAATGACTTTGCCTAGATTTTCTTCTAGGGTTTTTATGAAGTTAGGTCTTACATCTAAGTCTTTAATCTATCTGGAGTTAATTTTAGTGTAAGGTATCAGAAAGGGGTCCAGTTTCTGCTTTCTACACATGGCTAGCCAGCTTTCCCAACACCATTTATTAAACAGGGAATCCTTTCCCCATTGCTTGTTTTTGTCAGGTTTGTCAAAGATCAGATGGTTGTAGATGTGTGGTGTTGCTTCCGAGGCCTCTGCTCTGTTCCGCTGGCCTAAATCTCTGTTTTGGTACCAGTACCATGCTGTTTTGATTACTGCAGCCTTGTAGTATGGTTTGAAGTCAGGTAGTGTGATGCCTTCAGCTTTGTTCTTTTTGCTTAGAATTGACTTGGCTATGCGGGCTCTCTTTTGGTTCCATGTGAAGTTTAAGGTGTTTTTTTCCAGTTCTGTGACAAAGGTCATTGGTAGCTTGATGGGGATAGCATTGAATCTATAAATTACTTTGGGCAGTATGGCCTTTTTCACGATATTGATTCTTCCTAACCATGAGCATGGAATATATCTCCATCTGTTTGTGTCCTCTCTTATTTCATTGAGCAGTGCTTTGTAGTTCTCCTTGAAGAGGTCCCTTACATTCTTTGTTAGTTGTATTCCTAGGTATTTTATTCTCTTTGTAGCAATTGTGAATGGCAGTTCATTCTTGATTTGGCTCTCTTTAAGTCTGTTATTTAGCCTTGTGTTATAATATTGGATGTGTGGGGCTTCAGGGGCAGGCCTCTGACCTTTTGCTCTCTTTTCACCTGCCCTCAGGCAGGACTCCAATTTCCTGCCTTTCTGAATTTGGCCTTAAGACTCGCCAGTGAGAGGATCCCATCCTGTACCTGGAGGAAGAAATGCTGACATCATTAAGCTTCCATAAAAACCCAAGAGGGCAGGGTTCAGTGAACTTCAAGATAGCTGAACACGTGGAGGTTCCTGTTGGGTGGTGAGCTAAGGTAGGGCATGGAATCTATAACCTTTTCATGATACCTCAGTTTACCCTTCTCTTCATCTGTTTTCTTTGCATGTCCTTCATAATAAACTGATAAATATAAGTAGGTGTTTTCCTGAGTTCTGTGAGCTACTGCAGCAAATTAACGGAACCCAAAGAGGGGGTCATGGAAACCCCAACCTGAAGCTGGTCTGTCAGAAGCTCCAGAGGCCCACGCTTTTGTGACTGGTGTCAGTGGGTTATTGGGGAGGGGAGTCCTAGAGGAGTGAGATTTCAACTTGTCAACCCATCACATCTGACACTGTCTCTGGTTAGAGAGTATTGAGTCTGCATTAGAGGACATCCTGCTGGTGACCACTGCTTGGTATGTTGTTGCTAAAAAACCGTCACACATATGGACGCAGAAGTCTTCTGTGTTGATAATTGTGCTGTGAGACTAGAGGGAAAACACGGTTAGTGATAGTTTTCTCTATACAGTGTCTAACATATTTCAGTTGATTTATGCTTAATAGCATATTTTCTACATACTATTTTGTTGGTCATGTGAGTTTTGTAAACTGTACTTTTATTTAGAATTATAAATTATTATTTCTCCCACTCAGCAGTTTTTGCCCTAAATTCTACTTTGACTGATATTGAATCTTCTAGTTCTGCCTTCCTTCATTTATAATTTCCTATTACATATCTGTTTCTTTCTTTATTTAAAAAAATTTTTTTTTCAGCTCTACCTGTGTGTAAATATCATAGAGCTCACATATTCCATTTGGTCTTTATGACAATCTTTGTTTTTTTAATGAATAAATAAAACTCTTTTACATTTTCTTGTAATTATTGATATTTGTGATCTTATTCCCGACATGTTATTTAGTTTCCATTCTAGCAATATGTTTTATCTTTTTTCCTTCCTTTTTAAAATATTGATCAAGATTTCTTCTATAAAAATCTACCGTAACTTAAAATATATAAATCTTACGTTACATCTTAAAATCAGGTTTTCCCCCCAATTCTAGATGTTTCATCCTTCCTTATCCTTAAAGGAGCTTACCTATGCCTATTGCTTCAGTGATTAACTCCACATTAATGCCTATCACTGATCCTGGCATCTATTCTCATTCCTGTTTCTAGTGATCAGTAACAAGTTTCACTCATGTAGTATATTCTTGATATATTAAAAATGAATAGCACCTTTTTTGTTCCAAATCTCTTTTTTTTTCCATGAATGTCCTCTAGTAATAACTGAATCTTCTCCAGTAGTAAGTGATGACACATTATGACAGCCATTCCAGCTAAACAAATGTCATTTGTCCCCAGTTGTTATCCTACCTAACTCTTTACAATCATTCCCCAAACCCTTCTTTATATTTCACAAATCCACCTATATCTCTATTTCAGGCTTCTATCCCTTCTCACTTGGACAATCATCTTTAGACATTTCTCTTAAAATTTTGCAAATTATCTTTATATAACATATGCCTAATTATGTTGGTCTTCTACTTTTTACAAAAATCTTTAGTAGTACAGTACAAAGAGCATGGACAGTGGATTCAGATATACCTTGGTTTTAACAACAGTTCAATAATTTGTAAGCAGGGTAACCTCAGACATTTTTTGTTGTTTAACTCTCTAAGTGTCAATTTTCTCAACTGCACCTGGGAATAATAATACCATCTGAAAAGGCTTGGCATGAAGAGTAAATGAGGTTCTTTATTCAAAGATAAGCTATAGGAGTTTTCGAAAACTTACACCCTTCCCTCCCTCCAACACACACACACACACACACACACACACACACACACAGACAATCTTACACATGGGAACACATGTACTCTACATGATATAGAGTACTCATGTACTTATACTAGGATGTTAAGCCCCCATAAACTGTTTTACTATGTCTACACACTCATGTCATATTATTCATCTCACTCCCTTTTATTTAGCCAACATTCTAGCGCATCCCGCTACAGATACCCCATCAGACATTTTCGTCATGACTTTTTATGTGCTATTAGGTTTACTTAGCAATAGCTTCCTTATCCTTACTATCTGACAAATCACAAATCCTTTAAAATCTGACTCAGTCCTAAAGATGTCTTTCTTGCTAACAGAATGGATTCTCTTTCCTTCTATTCTTCCAAATGTGGGACACTTCTGGAAGATATATATTGTGATATAATCTAATTTGCTTTAAATGTAGCAATCATGAGCTAGATTGCAAGTTCCAGGAGAGTGGAGGCTAGGTTTCTCATGCCCCCACTCTCAGATCTTAATATGACCTTGATATATACTATGTGCCCAACAAATGTTCTCTGAAAGCAGGAATAAATGGATGGAAAAATACCACTGCTGAGGTATAGAAAAACTTAAGAGATTAACTATGATTTAAGTTCAGAGGACCCAATTTCAAGTCTGGAATTGCACATATCTAGGTGGATAAGGCCTTTGCCATGTCACTTTATCTCTGTGCTACAGTTTCGTCAAGTCAAGAAGAAAATAACACCTTCTTGTCTAAGTCATTAGAATCAAGTAGATACATAGAAGTGACTTGTAAACTTTAAAATACTGTGTATATTTACATTACTTTTCTTACTAAGAATTAGTAAAATAAAGCTTTTAAATCATAATTTTCCAAGGCTAGATTTGGAAGCAGCATATGTTACACAACCCAACATTCTGTTTGTCATGGTTCTTGGGGTATATCTTAAGTGTATAACATTTTACCCATGGACTCTGCTCTTGGTTGAATAGGTAAGTGGGTTAAGAGCAGCCTCAAAAGATGGATAGGAATTGATACTTCCATGAAACACCTTTAACAAAATGAATAAAGATTTGAGACAAGTAAAGACAAAGCAGAAAAACATCGGAAGATGAGGAAACTTTCGTTTTGCTTTTCTGGCAGATAATTTAAGTGAGCACTTACTTAACAGTATATTCCAGTTTTAATTATGTGTTACACTCACATACACATGCACACAAACACACATACTTTCACTTATGTTGTTTTAATTCTTATGTAAAAAAAGCCTCTTGGGTTAGCTATTCTTAATTCCATTTACCTAAGTCCTCAGGCCTTAGTTCTCTCATCTCTAAAACAGGAACTATACGATCAATCTCATTTCACTTCTATGTGTATTAAATGAAATATTGCCTAACAGTTCCTAGCATATGATAAAGTCTTCAGCAATTTTCTCTTTTATTATTTTTCAAAAAGATAAATATTTAAAAATATTCAATGTGCTCATGAGATAGGTATTTTTCTGCAATAATTAACGAAATGCAATCTCATGTTTTAGTCATCTGTGTTGTTCTCACTGGGAGCAAGAAATAAAACTTAAGGAAAAACAATTCCAAAGTCTCCCATATGTAAGAAAGCAAGACTTTGAAGTTACCTCATGGGACTCCAGAGATCTGAAATAAAAGTTGAAATGAACAAGGAAGCTAGAAATAGGGAGATACAGAGAGCTATAGAGAAATAACCGTAATGTTATACAATAGAAACTGGTGGGGTGGCAGGGAAGAGACAGATTTTATGATGGAAACACTGAATATTTCTGGTTTTGTTTTTGTCGAGAGGCTGTGGATCATGTGTCCTAAAGGAATAATGCATGTTTCATTGTTCAAATAGGAACCATTTAGGTTATAGAAGAATGAATTATTAGTTGAAGCAGAAACTTCATACCTTCCAAGGGGGCTCTAGGTGTGAAATGATTACAGAATCATTTCTGATTACAGAAATGATTCAGTCTGACTTTTTTTGCTTTAAAATGGACCTTTAAAAGAAAATATCACTGGCTTTTAAAAAATTGCTTAAGTCTTTTTGTTTGTTGGCAGAAGCAATTAAAAATGACCAGAAACATGTAATAAAAGATTTTGCTCAACTGGCTGTCAAAGAAATCAAATTAAAATGATATATAACTGCTTTTCTGTATATCCCAGGATGACAAAGATTATAATCTTCATACTAACAAGTGACAACACCTAGTGTTGATGAAGAAAAGGGAAATGAACACTTTTATTAAACACTATCATTGAGAATATTCATGAGAACCTGGGAAAGAGGCATCAAATTCTGAGACAGTGAGGTGGCATCTGGTAATATCCATCTAGATATATGTTATTCTTCTTTGAGAACTTTATTTTAAGGAAATAAAGCATAACCACACAATTAATAAGAATACGTGAACATAATGTTGTACACAAATATTAATGAATGAGGACATGTTTATAATATAATTTCTTGTTAAAGTATTTTTGTATGTGATATCATTTATGTATATACATTACATGTCAGTATCACTGTAGATATAAGTAGAAGTAGACCAAATGATAGGGAGCTATTTTTAAATGGCGGGAATTACCCATGATTTAAAATTTTTTTTTATTTTGCTTACTTACCTCCACTGCCAAAGCTCCCTGCTATAAAAATGAGAAACTTCTGCAATCTTAAAATACTGTATTTTTCATAAGGAGATTACTTATATTCACGCTTTAAACCTAATTTTTATATCCTACTTACATCAACTCCTTTTTATTTTAATATGTTTCATGCAGTTTATTTTTGTAGATTTGGAATTCCCGCTTTATGTCTGGATTCAGAGAGCTGCTGCTGATTTGAATAGGCTGAAAGCACCCCAAGTAAATTTTTCCGTACACTAAGGTCCAAAGGCTAATTTTTTTAAGTCATTCAAATAAGGAAGTGATTGTTCACAGGAAAAAAAAGTGCTATCAATTTTTGCAGGAGTTTTTGGGTCTTGAAGCCTGCAATGGGGACCGTGGAAAGAAGCACAAAAAAGTAGAACAAGAGCCTGCAGCATGTCAGTGAAATGCCAAGGGATGCAAAGCGACAACATAATGCAATGTGACATGTCTCTGCAATGACATGTCAAGCCTGTACAATTCAGAGGCTGGGGTTTGCCTAAAACCTTGGCTAAAGCATGGTTCCAGTTAGTTACATGTAAGGAACCTCAACATAAAAAAAAAGTTTATTAAAATGCTTTTACTATGGGAAAATCTTCCTGTGACAAACATTTCCAGGGAAAAAGGATGGTTTGAATTGCCATTCTCTAAATAAAGCAGATCCCACCACCCCAAAGGACTGCATTCCAATCAGGAAGCTTCAAAGCAAAAGAAGACACCATTATTTCTGTCTTCTCAGTGCCTTCAAGTATTCCTTGTATTCATTTAAGTGTACCTCCAAAATTATAACCATATCTGTGTACTCTCCTATCCATATTACTTTGAGGGCAAGAAATCCTGGAAGCTTGCTCTTCTGGTTATTTACCTTATATCACATTATTTTCTAATTAAACACTATTATGCCAATTTTAGCATCAGCTCTTCAAGTTTTGTTATTTTGGTTTTGCTTTAGAATTTGCAGAACTGTATGAGAGACTGATGTCATGCTTTCCTTTTTCTCTTGCAGATTTATATTAGGTCATTTTTTATAGTTACTTTATAAGAAAATATCAGGATTCCATCAAATGATGAATAGATACACATTTTCCCCATTCTTTCTACTATCTGTATTCATAGGAGTTTCATTTCATTGTTTCCCAAAATACAGCACTTTGTTGAAACCATTAAAGTTAGTGACTTTTTCATTCACTCTGTTTCCACAGGCATTTCATAATGGTTAGTAAAGCAAATACTGCACATTTTCAAAACTCCATATGAGAAATGTCCATGTTTAAGTTTTTGAAAACATCTCTACCACTTCTGATTCTTTTAATGTGGTCTTAAAAATATATGTAACAGACCACAAGGAACATGTTTCTTAAGAGTATGTACATAAAATACTCAGAAGTGAGTAGGTAATGCTATGCAGATGTTGTCATGGTAAATACTCATGATAACATACATGAAAATGGCCAGAACTCAAGTTTAGATCTAGCCCAGCCAGACGTAAATTACTGGCTGTTATTTTTCAAAACGTTTTTCTTTATTTTAGTCTTAATGAATAAATGTTTCAGATCCGATACGATAATGTTTGAATTCTGTTGCAACCACAATTTTCTTCTACTCTGTATCCACCATGAGATGTATAAAGACCAAACTAAGAGGTTGTGCTTCCCTGGAGATCTCCCTTTAGTACGTTTACATAGTTTGGGTTATTTTTCTAGAAGTTGCATGTTGGTCTGCTAGAGAATCTCATAAAAATGGTCTGACGCTGTTTCCTTAAAGAGAAGGGCTTTTCTTTAAGTGATTTTCCTCCAGTTATTTATTGGAAAGATAGAAAGGAATACTAACTAAATGCAGAGTTGCATTTAATTCATGACAGCCCTCTCGTTCAGCAAAACATATTTTAAAAATAACTATACAAGAAAGTCACTGAGGTTCTAATCTTCCTGAATCTTTTTTAACTGAAATGGAATCATTGAACTTCCATTTGGGCTTCACTTATGCCATTGTGTGAGAAGCAGTGAAAATCTCATGATGTCTATTGCTTAAAAATTGATACTTTGTGCTAGCTTAAAACTCATATTTGGAGTTATTAGTCAAAGGTTTCATGAAGCTCTTAAATGCAGATATACTAGTCCCAGAGGAATAAAACTGGAAGGCTAGTTTGTGTACAAGCTGCAGGTTATCTGTTGGATTAAAAATCTCAAAGCTCCTGGATTATTTTCCTAGTTTCTCACTACATAGAAGATAGAATAATAGACTTACTTAAAACTCCTTACAGATTATGTATTCTTGATCAAGTCTCATAAATGCCAAGGGTCTTTGTTGCATTAACTCTTAAATGAGATTTATGTCTTAATATATTTCTAAAATATATAACACATTATTGATCAACTGCTTTAAATTGCTTGCTATTTTATATCCCTTATGAATTATAACATAATTCTTCTCAGCATCTGATATATTGCCCAGCACATAGTAGGCACTCAGCATATGTTTGCTATTATTGATGGCATTTTGTAGCTTACTCTTACCTTAATATCAGAGAGCAGCATTATAGTTGACAGGCATTAGCCTGCCTTATCTAAAATGAATGCTTTTTATTGCCTTTAGTGATAACATGCTGTTAACAGCATGCTCTGTTACCTAATATAATATGTGAAGTTTAATCACCAAAAGTAGCTACTTCAGAATACACCTAAAGGAATGACCTGATTAATGGGGCTTATTCCCAAAGCAGAAGCTATGGCTTCAACAAATTCTAAAATGCAGAACATGAGTTTACAAGAGCAACAAGCATTAGAATAAAAATCTCCATTCTGTTATTCACTTTGTTCAATCACCTGTGAAGAGGGCCTTAATCTGTGATTGTTTATGACAAAACATATTATAGTATGTTTATGTCCTTCAGCTTCGATGCTGTAGCAGTCAGTTAGTTCATCCTGGGCAATCAGTGCTTGTAAAATGCAGCTGAAATGTTTCCCTTCACATAAATGCAAAAGTCCTTCCAAATAATGCCCCCTGGGAATGTGCACCATAATATCAGAACATGGGCTAGCTTGAGGTCACAAATGCTGACAGTTCCTGCCATTGGCGAGAAAAGAGACAGTGGAGACTTCTAACAAATGTGTACTTGACTGACTTCTCCTTTATCTGTTCACAGAACAAGTGTCACACAAGGGATTACAAAGTCAATGGCAATTTCCCTATTTAAATACTGTATGTATTAGGCTGAGTTCCAAGATGGGAAGAACCAATCATCTACTAATGCTTCACAACTTGTCAGGCCCTGAGCAGCTCAGCCTTGTAGTTAAAAGTAGCACTTATCATGAGGGCTTTGGTTTTCAACACAAAATGAAACTGATGTATTTAGAAAACAACAAGCAGGACAGAATTGCTGAACTGACCCAAGAAGAGGAAATTGATACAAGACCAGTTTATTAGTGACAATATTAAAATGCTTTACTGAGAGCTGCTTTGTTTGCTTTGATTTTCTATAGAAAAACAAAACAAAACCAGACAAATGTGACAAGGTAGAATGTATGACTCAATAGTCTCCTTTAATTGACCAACCTGGTGGACCAGACATCCAGTTTACCCAATTGCTTTCTCGTGGACCATTGCCACTAATAATGTGCACTTGCCTTCAGGATATACATAGGATGAAAAAGTTTCTTGTTGACAGAAAGCCAGCCAATAATAACATGGTTTCTCTCTTATGACCTGCAGTTTCACAGGTTTTTTAGGCATTGCAAGGACAAAGACTCTTCCTTTTAATAAAATTCATCCATTCTGTAAAACTTATGCTGTACAAATTTCTCTGAGAAGAATTAGATCACAGTATGGTAACTTACACTTCTTCCCCAAGTGTATTTGGAAAGACATCAGATTTAGAAACCAAGGAAATACTTACCATATGTTGGGGAGGGGAGGGGAGGACAAAATGAAACTGGATGTTTTTCATATGTGAATATAGCTTTGCTTTAGTTCATGTAAAAAAAAATCATGAAGGAGACAGTACATTTGTATATTTCATTTAAAATATCTTTGTGTTTTATAGAAATCTGCCCTTAAACTTGTACTGAGCAGTTGTATAAATTTTCATGTTTTATGCTATAAAACCGACGTGTATAAAACTTCTCTGTGAGAATGAACACCTGAAAATGCGTGCAGATGTGCTTGGCTTTCCAATACATGTTACTCATTAGAATCAAACAAATAGTGGTTTAAGAAATATTTTTTGAAAAATCAGGTGTAAAGCAAAACTAAAAGCACTCTAGGCAGAGGATTGCTATAGTCAGAAGATTACTATATTTCCTTGATTTTTGCCCATGTGGGGCCTCCCACAGAGGTGAAGGTGTTGATAGTATGAATACCCACGTAGCTAATTTACAGAACCTTGGTGTGGAACTTCCTATTTCAAGAACCCCAAGGAAATGCTGGCCTCCCTGGTGAAAAAGCCATAAAATGGCTGTTTATTTAAATGAGTTAATCTCCAGCTCTTTAAAAGTATCTATGGGATTCTCATTGTGAAGCTTATCCCTTCTTCAAGGTATTGGCTCTTTCACAAAACAAAAATCCGCTCATTTTTGAGTAGCTGCAAAATAGTTCCACGGCATTACACTTTTAATTACCTTTACTTAAGTAACAAGCAATTTTATTAAATAGTTAAAGCCACAATTTCTCAAATCCTTTCCCATTTTGAAAGGTTTACTTATTTCAATGAATTGGCTTCATACAAAAAACTTAGATGAAAGTATTCCAGTCTGCAAATTCCTTACTAATGGTTAAATACACTGCCCATTTGATGCCTACGCTGACACTAAGATAAGACATTATCTAACTTCATTACCACAAAGCTCACCTATTTTATCTGGTAAGTTGGGCTTCAGTAATTCAGACAATGATTAGATGAAGAGCAAAATAGCCCCCAGCAATTAAGAAGCATATTTAAAAGCACTTTAGACCAAATGCACCTCTTGCGGGATTTTTTCCTTCATTCTCTTTAAAAGCATTTTCCAGATTCAGTCTTATAATTGAAAGAAAATTTAATACTGCATTAACCATATAATCATTTTGCAAACTAGGTTTTGAGAATACTCTTTGTTGAAGTGGGTTAGTTCAGAATTTGTGGATTAAAGCTGTGAGATCCTATTTAAAATCTTGTAGATTTAGCATACCTCACAAACTCTCTACATTCATTCTTATTAAAGTCACTTGAATACGAATTCTTAGCACCTTTATTCTAAAAGTGCAAAGTGTTATAAGAATGCTAGAAAAGACAGTGAAAACTACATTATGAGGTAAGGAAAATGTATTCCTACTTCCTACTTAACAATTGGATAATATAGAAACAAATCCATAGCTATTAACTCTAGGCATTTTTTTTTTTTTCTTTGAGACAAAAAGTTTCACTCTGTTGCCCAAGTTGTAGTGCAATGGTGCAGGGTTGGTTCACTGCAACCTCTGCCTCCCGGGTTCAAGCAGTTCTCCTGCCTCAGCCTCCCAAGTAGCTGGGACTACAAGTATGTGCCACCATGACTGGCTAATTTTTTATTTTTTAATTTTTAGTAGGTATGGAGTTTCACCGTATTAGCCAGGATGGTCTTGAATTCCTGACCTTGCGATCCACCTGCCTTGGCCTCCCAAAGTGCTGGGATTATAGGCATGAGCCAACATGCCTGTCCTAACTCGGCTTCTTGACAAAGAAATAAATGAAACAAATTTCCCTAAAGCCTTGAGGATAATGGTGTACAGAATTAGGTGTTTTGTAACTGCTTTTGATTAAGACGGCATTTTATTCTATATAAAAGTATTTTTCTAAATTTTATAGTAGAACAATGAATAAAAAATAATAGTAGCTGTCATATATTTGCATAGTTACTTGCATTTTTAACAACGCTTTTGCATACTTTATCTCATTAAAGGTTTTCATAAATTTCTAAGGTAATATGAATATGTCTGTCAATATTTTCAGTGTTTAGTGACAGAAATCCAAGGAAAATTACTACCTTAAAGAAAAATAATTTGTTGGCTCATGAAACAAGCAAAAAATAGGCTCCAGAATTTGAATTCTGCGATTAAAATGGAATGTTTGTTTTCTCTCAACTTCCACCTTACCTTCATTCTCACTATAAGGAGTGACAACGTGGACGTTGGCAAACTGAAGTCAAGTTTCTCTCATTGCTCATATCTCAGAAAATGGGAGTTTTCTTTCTGGGTAGGTCCAGGAAAGGTCTTAAGAGAATGTTAATTGGTATAGTCTGAGTCAAATGTCTACCTCTGTAACAATGGCCATGGCTAATCACTGATTGGCCAGGACAGGTCATGTGTCTCCCTTGACAGAACCTGATCAACTTCTTTCAAACCACCTGAATTAATAATGACTTTATGATGGAGCTGAGATGCCAGGAGTGAGGCAGGAGTTGGGGAGAAGGTAAGCATTGTTCTCCAAAAAGGCTCCAGATGTTGTATGCATACACTCACACTGGTATCTTTTATAGTTGCAAAACCTGAGAGCAAAAGAAATTAGGTTCTTATCTTGATTTGTATTTTTGAGCTCATTAAAATCAGATCTAATAATTTAAAACTGTGACATATAAACCAATTGAACAGAACAGAGTCCTCGGAGGCAACACCACACATCTACAACCGTCTGATCTTTGACAAACCTGACAAAAACAAGCAATGGGAAAAGGATTCCCTGTTTAATAAATGGTGTCGGGAAAACTGGCTAGCCATGTGCAGAAAACAGAAACTGGACCCCTTCCTGATGTCTTACACTAAAATTAACTCCAGATGGATTAAAGACTTAAACATAAGACCTAACCCTATAAAAACCCTGGAAGAAAACCTAAGCAAAACCATTCAGGACATAGGCGTAGGCAAGGACTTCATGACTAAAACACCAAAAGCTGTGGCACACACGCAAAAAGCCAAAATAGACAAATGGGACCTAATTAAACTTCAGAGCTTCTGTACAGCAAAAGAAACAATCATTAGAGCAAACCGGCAACCAACAAAATGGGAAAAGATTTTTGCAATGTACTCATCTGACAAAGGGCTAATATCCAGAATCTACAAAGAACTAAAACAGATTTACAATAATAAAACAAACAAACCCATTCAAAAGTGGGCAAAGGACATGAACAGACAGTTTTCAGAAGAAGATATATATGAGGCCAACAAACATAGGGAAAAAATGCTCATCATCACTGGTCATTAGAGAAATGCAAATCAAAACCACATTGAGATACCATCTCATGCCAGTTAGAATGGTGATCATTAAAAAATCTG
>NW_016107765.1:652741-729050 GCF_001604975.1 Cebus imitator | reverse complement strand
TTTTTTTTGCCCTGGAATCTACTGTCCTGGTTCCCTGCTCAGTCCCCTTTTTAAACAGACGAATGGGCGACTTCCCATGGCTCCAATCGCCAGCCAAAAGGGCACCCAGACCGGTGTATTTTGTACAGAGAACCGCTGCTCCGGGGCGTCGACAAAGCAGCCGCGCGGGCAAAGCAGCGGCGCCGATCGGCACAGCCGCACTGGCCGAAACAGCTGCGCTGGTGACCTGTGGAGCTCCTATGCCTGGGAATTTCCTAGTCTGTGGGCAATAAGAATGTGGCGTCCACTCACCCTCTGCGCTTTCACTGGGAGCTGCAATCCTGAGCTTTTCCTAAGCGGCCATCTTGGCTCCTCCCTTCGACTAATTTTTATAGTTTTAGTGGAGTCAGGTTTTGCCACATTGGCCACATTGAAGTCCATAGCTTTCTTAGCACTGTACTGTACTGTCAGTCCAGGCTATTAATTACATTCTTCATTCTGTCATTCCAAGTTATATGTTCTTTTTGTAAATTAATAATCCACAGATGTGTATTGCTGCCTCTGTATCTGCCAAAATATACGATTTTATAGAAACATTCTATACTATTACAATAAGCAAATAGTTCGTGCTTTATGGAGGATAACAAAACTGGTCCAAAAGTGCAGTTTTTTTTTCCTGAGTGGATATTTTGAGTGCTAATAACTTTTGTAACTATTAATTAAAAGGTAAAATCTTTTAAGTGCTGACTTACACATGATAGTCTTAACTGCTTTCTTGAGATCTATGTTATCTAGAACTAAGTTTAACTATATTGGAAGAGAAATTTGAAGCATTTTTTTTGCAGCAGCAATTATCTAATGATAAGTATTTATTAATATTGTGTGGTTTTGCCATAGGCCTTTTTTTTTGGGGCCAAGCAGCAACTCTGAAATCCTGCCATCCAGCAGGACTCCATTTATTCAAAGAGGGTGCTTACTGTCAGGACTGAGTGGTCTACATCCTCACCTGGGATTCAGAGCATTACAGTTCTTGTATGAATCTTTATTTCTTATCTAAAGTTGTATCTACTCCTAAAACCATTTGTTTGTACCTCTCCTCAACCCCCAAAATGACCTTATTTGTGGGAAAAGGCCCTTCTGCCTGAGAAATATTTTCTACTTGGGAAGAGGTCAGGCAAAACCTAAACTTCGTTTGGAGATGAGAGTCATAATGATTCAGAAGGATGCTCCTAGTTATATCTGGAAATTTTATTTTGTAGGTGCAGTTTTCTAAGAATATCTTCTTCCTAATTAAGCCGATTTTCAGACATATTTGAAAAAGAAGTACACTTTTTTTTTTGAGATGGAGTCTTGCTCTGTCGCCCAGGCTGGAGTGCAGTGGTGTAATCTCCCTCCACTCACTGCAACCTCCACCTCCCAGTGTGTGTGTACCCTGCCTCAGTCTCCCGAGTAGCTGAGATTACAGGTGCCTGTCGCCACGCCCAGCTAATTTTTGTATTTTTAGTAGAGGTGGGGTTTCACCAAGGTACTGCAATTTTCAACGGGAAACATTATATATATATATAACAAAACAAAACGAAACATATATATATATATATATATATATATATATATATATATATATATGTTTCGTTTTGTTTTGTTTACAGCTGTAAAAGGAGTTGTTGTAGTAAAAGATCAACCTTTGTTGGGAAAATTCTTTGGTGTATTGCTTGGAGTAGAAACAAAGAACTTTTATGTCCTGGGAGTAGATAAAATTCATGGTGCATAAAACATAAAAAGAATTTTGTAGGTGGCTCTGAATAGGTAAGAGGAGACAAGAGAGAAAACAGAGAGTATGTGTGCAGCTATATATAATAGGGAGGACTCATGTTCCCGTTCCGCGATTTCCCAAATCATCTTGATAATCACCAACACAGAATACTCCGTGATGTAGGGTGTGTGTGCGTGTGTACCCACAACTAGTGAGGCGGATGGCCTGTGATTGAAAATAGCAGGTGTGGAATCAAGAAGGAGGATATAGAGAAAAAGTACTAAGAAATTAATCTCCTAGAGAGTTGCAGAAAAATTTGGTGAGGGCCTAGGCATGGGTGGTAGAGCTGGGTTATCAGGTGTAGCCACTTCTCTGAGAGAAAGAGTCTGCCATTCGTATGTCATTCTGTCAATTGTCTAATGGGCTTGCTTCTTTTTGGCAAATGTCATTTTGGTCCATACACTTAACAACTGAGCATCTGCAAGCCTCCACCCCATAAATCACTGTGTCATAAGAAGAGACATTTTGTAAAGCTCTTAAGTGTATTGAACTGCCTCTTTAAGTGACAATCTGAAATGACTTTAGAGAACAGGTCATTTACTAGCTAATACAAGGGGAAATCAGAAGTAGGTGGGGTTTAGTGTTGGCTAATCCACCACTGATATAGTTAGGCTTTGTGTCCCCACCCAAATCTTAGATTGAATTGTAATTCCCATAATCCCCACGTGTCTAGGGAGAGACCAGGTAATTGGATCAGAGGGTGATTCTCCCATGCTGTTTTGATGATAGTGAGTGAGTTCTCATGGGATCTGATGGTTTTGTAAGGAGCTCTTCACCCTTTGCTTTCCAGTAGTCTCCCTCCTGCTGCTTTGTGAAGAAGGTGCCTGTATCCCCTTCACTTTCTGCCATGATTGTAAGTTTCCTGAGGCTACCCAGCCATGTTGAACTGTGAGTCAATTAAACCTCTTTCCATTATCAATTACCCAGTCTCAGGCAGTTCTTTACAGCAGTGTGATGAAGAGCTAATACAGTCACCTCAAAAAACCTTTCCACTGACTGTTTCTCATTTGGCTTTATCTAATTTCTTCATAGATTTGAGACAGATGCTGAAAGTAATAGTGGCTACATGTTTTCTCATTCATAACCATTTGGGAGAAATATAAAGCTTTCCTAGTATCTCTTAAAAGTAAGGAAGAACTTTCCCAAGGGCCTTTCATAAACCTCAAGGCATGGCTTGTTGCTCAGAATTGGTCACATGACCATAACTAAAAGAATCTCTGGCAAGTTGGTTGGGATTACCCTAAAACCAATTAAACCCACCTCCAGATCTGGGGAAAATTTCCCTAACTGCTATCTTCCTATTCAAGGAGGGTATTAATGCACCACACTGTATCAACTGCAAAATGTTATGTTAGATGCCAGATCAAACTGGAACCCATTACTTACCACCTGAGAACTTTCCAAATAACTGTAGAATAAGATCTCAATTGCTAAGACAAATATGAAAACTTGACCATAAAACTGATTTTTTTTTCAATTCTGAAAACTATAAAGAGTTCTACTCATAGTGAGTAGGGCTGAGAAAATGATTCTGAAGTATTGCTAGAAGTGCTCTATGAACTAATGATTTTTTGAGTTCTGTGAGAATATTTTTTAGGTATTTCTGGTTATTTTCTTTCCTTAAAACCTGACAAATAAAGAACATTTCTGAGTTGTTCGTTCACCCATGAAAATGACAGAGTTCAAACTTGAAACTTTGTTGTAAAGAAGGAAATCAGGAATGTTTACGCTTATATCACATATTTTTCAGAAAAATCCTTAATGTGAAGGGAAATCAAAAGGAACATACTTCTCATCCATTCAGATTGACACTGCTTTTGTAAGAGAACACATCAGGAAGGATTATGTAAAATACCCTGAATATTTTCACAGACCAAAGAAAGAATCTACTCAAGGAAGGTGCTAGTTAATGATTTGATCTCCAGTAGAGAGCACTTTCTCTGATGACCGTTGGCTGCACCCACGTGTCATGGGTTTGTTTATTTTTAATTGCTCCACAGTTGTCCCAGAGTGTGAGAAGTCGAGTTCCATTGAGCTGGCACTTCTAGTTTTAATTTATGCATGAGTATGTACATTGTTTTTCTCCTGCAGTTCTCAAAGAATTTTATGAGCCATTACTGAGTTACTAAAATGGGTGCAGATTTTGCAAGCCTCTGCCAGAAGATGTTTATTACTGTCATCATTCTTAGGAAAATCATGTTCCAGCAGGTTCAGGCATTGTGCAAAACGTGCCACATGTGTGAATTGGCCATTTCATACTGCTCTTACAATATTGTCAGTAATAATAAAACCAAGGGAAAGACCTTGGGGAGGGGAATAAGCTACACATTAATTTGGTCTTGAAGCTTTGATATGTGGTCTTTGTTAGACCCAGAGATGCAAAGTGCAGCTGATTTTGTAAACTTCCCGCCATGGGCTGCGGCAGTAGCTTTATTTTAAAAGTTCCCACTTTTGAGGGTGATTCCTATCTCATGAATTAATGTCCAGAATGTAATATCCTTGAAAGCTTCTGGATGATTCTGTCTCTGTACTTGTTTAGTTAATTTTGAAAAACCACTCCACATGTCATCTAAACTTCAGTGATAATAAAAGCAAAACCCTCTCAAGGTGGCAATTCAAATTACAGTACATCACTAGCCTGTTGCAAACACTTCCATGTTCATCTTTCCACTTGGCAACCCTACATTTCTAGAACAATATTTTGCCTGCCTTTGGTATGACTGTTTTTTGTGATTGTGGACAGAGTCCAGACATGTGAATTTGTATACATATTCAGATAAATATATCAGGTCCACACCTTTTGATTATTACATTATATTGTCCCCACTTCCTCTTTCATCTAATGTTTCAGTGCCACTTCTCTCTTGATTCCTGAGAGTAATTCTCATGAGACAGCCATTTTTATATATCCTCAAAAACACGATATTTATATCCACTAATTGTATATACTTTATTCATTATAATAAATTAAAAATGGGGAACTTATGTTTAATATTATCCCACAAAGGTTAAACTTTATTTCAAAAAGTCTAAGTTGAACACTCCAAAATTTATGCCATTTATATAAATAGATAGCATATATTGGGAATCTCTTAGTTCCAGTACATATAAATTAACAAGAATAATTTGGGTTGAATTTTCTAAGGAGGGCATATAAACTTCTCTGTCAAATTCTACATCAAGCCTGAAAACATAAACAGCACAAAGGAGTAAAAGATGGGGCCTGGAATATCACCCTAATTATTAATTAAATCTAAGTTTAAGGCAAATTTTTTAGAGTTAGAGTGAAATGGGCTTCCTAAGTCTGAAACTTACAGAGATTGTATCCATCCCGTCAAACAGCCTGTATTAAGATACCTCTTGCCTGCAACGGCAGAGACTGCCCTTTGATCTATGAGAGGCAACTTCTTCCCAGAGCTGAATGAACTGTTCCCTATTTTAGTAATCAGTAAGAAGGCAGAGAGAGCTCTGTAGTATTGAGGGATGAGTCTTCCTCATTAAGACCAGGAGTGTTGAACTGACTTTCCTACCTAACACTTTCACATAATTACTGGATGTATGTGTGGTCACTGACTGAAATAATCAAATGAAAACTACAGCCAGTCTTTGTCATATCTTTGTTTTCCATAAAAAATTGTCTTCCTTTTTTTTGTATTTTTACATGAAAAAGTATATTTTAAATCACTCAGGTTTTTCAGTTTAAATGAGATTTCAAGTACAATTTCATGGGACATATACTGAAATTTCATTATTGTTTATCTGAAAATCAAATTTAAATGGGTGCCAAGTATTTTTATTCAATAAATTTGTCAACCCTAATTTTAAGGAATTTTATTTTTGTTTAAAAATGTTTGAATTCATCATTTCCAGCTCTGGTTCTAAATTTCCACATTTTATCCCCAAGACTCACTTTTCTTCCCAGATATTTAAAAACAGCCTAGTTTTGGGTTAGGGGTAATTGCCTCACTCCATGATCCAGAGATGATTTTTGATAGGTCTAACCCTGTCGAAGTAGCCCTATGCCACTTACGATAGTAATTGATTCAGGGACCTAAAATTAGCATATGATATTTCTTCGTTAACAGAGAATTTTTTCTGGGATGGGCATATGATCAAATAAAAGGGCCAAGTTGTGTGAAGTTTCAAAAATAATTACGCTTCTAGGAAAGATGATTTTCAGATTTCTTAAGGAGCTACTTGTAGCCAACTTTTGTTTCATTCTGAAAGATGTGGCATAGAGATATGAAGTCTAGAACTCTTAAGTCATTTTGCCACCATGAAGGAAGTCAGTGCTGGGATAATGCTAGTACTATGGAATACAGGGAAATAAAATTAAACTGGATCTTTGATGGTAATACTGAGCTGCTAAACTGAGCCATTCATCTTCTGGAACTTCTGGTTATATTAGCCAGCCAATCACTCATATCATTAAATATTCATTGTTAGGTGACGTTGGGTTTTCTAATTATTACTATTATTATTATTTGAACTATGAGGAGTCCTAATTTATATCAAACTTATTTTTATCCAATACAAATTATTTTTGTTAAGGGATACTAATGTTCTGGAGTTTTAAGGTGAAAAGAATCACAAGGGTTCCTCTATTATCAATACAAAATATCTTTGGACTCAGGCCACAGCATATGCTGAAATCACTGAGTGAATCATAAAGTTGAGTTTTTTGTCCAAATGCTATGTTGTGCACTGTGATCAATTGCTAAATTGAGAATGCAGAGGCAGTTAGATGATCACTGAGATAATTAAGACTTGATTCTCCAAAAAGATAAAGACTAAATTGAATACCTGGAACTGAATTCAAAAACAAGAACAGCCCTAATTTGGAAGTGCCAAAAGAAAAAAGAGCTTTTATGAGATGTTTGAAATACGTCTATAGACATCAATTTCCTAGTATTTATTATTGAATATACACTTTTATATTTCAGTTTTGGATAAAAGTATTTTAATAGATGTCAAACTTTTTAGTGTGAAAAGTAGAAAAAAGTTGTAATTTTTTTAATGTTCCTTTTAACTAGAATCACATATTATTGGAGGATATGTCTTACCATTGATGTTGTCTTGTAGTTACAGATAAAGAACATAAAGGTCTAACATAAAGTGCCAATGAAATCAATACTGTCAATTTGATTATCACATGAGTAATGGTTTTAATTATTTCATTCAACAAATACATATTGTGTAGTTAATATGTGCCAGATGGTCTACTACACCCTAGTGATTAAAAAATGGAAGACATAATATCTTCTCTCACATAACTCACAATCTAGTGAGAGACACAAAGAAGTAAAGAAGGTATTAGAGCATAGCACAATATTTTCTCATAGAACCATGAGTGTGCTGGCTACTTTGGTACCAAAAAAAAAAAAAAAAATTACAATTAAGCCAGCCTAAAGCAAACAGATGCCTGAACTTCATCTTAACCCATTTATACCTGAGGTTACAATTTTTGAATTTTTGTAGTCATACCCTGGTGATGACATTGAGCAATAGGATATAAATAACTCCCACATACTTAGCATTCCAGTAATGGAACACTAGACATAATGGTGATGCAAGAAGAACAAACAATAAGGCAAGTAAGTGTGTGAGAAAGAGTTGGTGGTGGGGTTGGACAGAAGGTATTCAGAGAATAAATGGCAGATGTGGGTTGCATTTACCACATATGTGTGCTGAAAATGGCTAGTGTTTATAATGCTTTTTAATAAATAAGAGATGAAATTAGAATAAAAAGGTGTCGGGTGTTATATGGAGAAGTTGAGAATTTATTTAATCTTGGTGAACATTCATGGAGGAAATTTAAGTAAAGGAGTGATAAAGTATGATCGAGAGCCTTCTGATCAAAATGAGAATGGGTAGAAAAGAAACAAAAACAATGACAAAAACTGGGTAGGAGGCTAAGGATATCTATAATTTAGGTAAAAGTAATAATCATTGAAATTAAGGAGTCAGAGGTGGGGGTGGGAATATGAGAAGAATATTTTTAGTTTTTGGCTTTTATTTGGTCATAGTCTGTGCCTATGGCTCTCAAAATTTCTAATGTGAATTTCTTAGAATATACAAACTATCCATATTCAAATTCTACAGAAAAATATTAATCTGCATGTCTAGTTATAATGATATAAGAGGAAAGTTTCATTTTTTTTCTTCATCTATATAGTCTAATTTTTCCACTGTGATCATATGTTTCCGCTTTTGATCATGGAAAGCTAACTGACAGGACTGACTTGTACTCCCACTTCAAATAAATGAGACACATGAAAAGCATTATATTAAAAAAAGCCTCTTCAGACATTGAAAAGCAAGCCTAATAGAACTGGAAGTTTTAATATTAATAGAAGGCAAAAGAATCATAGAGTAAACTTTATGATTACCATACCTTTCTAACTGGAGGCACTAGACCATTGTGATAACAATAGTACAAAGAGGAGTAGGGAAAAATAAGTAAGCTATTGTAAGTTTGATTTATGTAAAGTGATATAACAGTGCTTGGAGGTAGAATCAATAAATTAAAGATGAGTGCTTTAAATCTTAGAGCAAATACACACATGTACACACAAATCTAGCTTATAAATCACCAAGGGAGACAAAATAAAATTATAGAAAATACTGAATTAAAAGAAGTAAAGGAGCAAAACAAGAAAAAGACATAGAAAACTTATTTATCTCACTAATTATTATTCATTACATTAAGTATAAATGTTTCAAATACTCCAAATAAAAGGCAGAGATTTTTCAGACTGGATAAAAAAGCAAGACCCAACTGTATGCTCATACAATAAATTTACTTAGATAAAAAGGAACCTATAATTTACAATAACAGATGAAAAAAAATATATATATATATATCATGCAGACACTAAGCAAAAAAACTTTTGGAATGATTATATTAACATCAAAGTAGACTACATTCCAAGGAAAATTGCCAGGTATAAAGAGGTAAATTTCATAACGCCAAAGGTTTAAATAATCAAGGAGGAGTGAAAATCAATATAACTTACCTAAATGTGTATGCATCTAATAACAGAACCTCAAAGTACATGAAACAAATATTGATAGACTTGAATGTAGGAATAGACATATCCACATTTATAGTTGCAGATTTCAACATCCTTATCTCAACAATTGATAGCATAAGTAGATAAAAAAAATCAGTAAAGATACAGATGACTTCCTTCTATGATTGAGAACAAGGCAAGATAGCTGTTTTCTCTACTGTATTCAGTGTTACAGTGGAGGGCCTAGCCTGTGTAAGAAGCAAAGAAAAATGGAATAAAAGATACATATTAGAAGGAATTAATAAAACTGTCCTTGTGAACAGATGACATGATTGTGTATATAGGACATTCTAAAGAATCATCAACAACAACAATAACAAAAACTTTAAATGAGTTTAACGAGATCTTAGGATACAAGAACAATGTATAAAAATCAAGCGTATTTCTATACTAGCAAGAAATAATTAGCAAATAAAATTTCAAGTAAAATATACCATTCATAATGGCATGCAAAAGCATGGAATATTTAGGAACACATATAACAGAATATATTCAAGATGTATTCAGTGAATAACCGAAAACACTATTGCAACAATTAAAAGACACTTTAAATATAAATGAAATGTAAATTAGTATACAGATTCTATACAATGCCAGTAAAAATTCAATCATGTTTTTTTAAAACAATTGATAAGCTGTTGAGCACAGTGGCTCATGCCTGCAATCCCAACATTTTGGGAAGCAGAGGCAGGTGACTTGCTTGACCCAGGAATTTGACCAGGCTGGGACAACAGGGGGAGATCCCTTTCTATGAAAAAAATAAATAAAATTAGTTGGGAGTAGTGTCATGGGCCTGTGATCCTAGCTACTTAGGAGGCTGGGATCAAAGGATTGCTTGAGCCTGGGAGGTTGAGGCTGATATGGGCTGTAATCACATCACAGCATCCCAGTCTGGGTGACAGAGCAAGACCGTGTCTCAAAAANAAAAAAAAAAAAAAAAAAAAAAAAAAAAAAAAAAAAAAAAAAAAAAAAAAAAAAAAAAAAAAAAAGAAAAGAAAGAAAGAAAAAGAAAAACTTTGATATAAACTGTTTCTAAAATTTTTATGGAAATGCAAAGCACCTAAAGTAGCCAAAGCCATTTTCAGAAAAGAGAAGTTGTATTGTCTTATTTTAATACTTACTTAAAAAGCTCCATTAACCAAGACAGTGTAGCACTGCTGTAAGGAGTCAGGTAGATCAATGGAACAAAATAAAGAGTTTAAAAATAGACAAACACTTGCATAATCAATAGTTTAAAAAAAAGATTGCATTTATTCAATAGGAAAAATAATCTTTTTAACAAATTCATATCACTGTGGAAAAAATGAACCATGACCCATACCTCATGCCATACACAGTAGTAAACATTTTAAAAAGCTTAAAATTTCCAGAAAAAAACATAGGACAAAATTGTTGTAATCTTATGTTAGGTAAATGTTACTTAGATGAGATGCAAAAAGCTGTAAATAAAAACAGCTGATAAGCTTGATCTCAGCAAAATCAACACACACTTCTATTGTTTGAAGACTATCATCAAGAAGATAAAAAGGCAACCTGGAGATCAGGTGGACATATTTTCATTGCATATATCTGACAAAGAACTTATATTCAAAATATAAAAATCATTCTTACAATTCAATAGGAAAACTAACAACCAGATTTTTTTTTAATGGACAAAAGAGTTGATTAAATATTTTACCGAAAAAGATACATGCGTGGCTAACAAACATAGAACAAGAGGTTCAATCTTTCTAGGCCTTACAGAAATAAAAGTAAAACCACAATGAAATATTGCTCTACACATCCTAGAATGGCTAAATTTGAAGCCATTGAAAATAGTAAGGTTTTTCAAGGTTGTGGAGCAACTGTAAGTCTCATATGTTGTTGGTAGGAATATAAAATTGAATAACCACCTCAGAGATCAGTTTTTCCATTTTTTAACATACACCCAAGCAACTCTACTACTAATTATTTACTTAAGAGACATGAAGGTCCTTGCACTGAAATGTTTACAGAAGCTTTATTTTCAATAGGCAAAAAAAATCTGTAAACCATACAAATATCCATCCACAAGTGAGCAAGTGAGAGGAGAAACAAGATGTAATATATGCCTGTGATGAAATATACTAACAGTTTTTAAAAAAAGACCACTAAGTTATCCCAACCACATGAACAAATATAGCAAGCATTATGGCAAGCTAAGGAAGCTGTGTACTGCATGATTTTATTTACATGAAATTCTAGATCAAGAAAAATCTATAGTGACATAAAGCTTATCTGTGATGTCTAAAGTAAAAAGTTGGGGAATGACAGCAAATAAGTACAAGGGAAGTTTCTGGGTGATGGAAATGTTCTATGTATCTTGATTGTGATGCTGATTATACTTGTGTTGTCAAAGCTCATCTGACTGTTATTCTAAGTAAATTTTACAAAAATTATACAAAAAACTTGATTAAAGAAGATTATATTATTTAAACTCATAAAAGAGACAAAAAGAATTATGTGATTTGGGGCTAGTCCCTTTTTCTCTATAGGTCCTCATTTCCTTCTCTGTGACATGAAGAAAAGTTAAACTAGAAAATATTCAAGACTCATCATATGATATATTGCTAAAAAAAATTATTGCATTTTTCCTGTTTTTCTCTCCAAAGGGGAAAGCTTGATATAAAACAAAGAGATGGTCTTGGATCAGAATAAACATTTGGGTTCTCACGCATTAGTCTGGTGAGAGAAAATTTAATCTTTTATGGTTGAAATTTCCTTATCTACAAAATTAGATGCAGAAAAAAACCTATATTTTATACATTTGTTGTGAAAAATCAAGTGATCCAAAAAATTAAGTCTTTGGCCCTCAGTGGCTGCTGAGTAGATAAAAGTTCCCCTCCTCTTTCACTGGAGAAAATGTCAAGATTCAAAACTGAAAGTAAAGTTAAATAGAATACCAACTATGTACCCTTATCAACTGAATCCTCCAGAGACGACATTTGAGTTTCTATAAAAGATCTCATCTTCTACTAACTGCCTTTGCAGATGCTTTGAGTGTAGCACCTGTCATGCTGCTAAGGGTGAGAAGATAAGCATTATGGAATGACACAGCAGTGGAAATAAGAGAGGCCATCTTAGGGGAGCCTTCACTTTGCGCTGGTTTCTCATACTGAGTACCTTTGGACAGCTGAACTATATGAATCTTTTCTTACTCTCTCACTCAACAGAAGGACTCCCAAGTGAGGTATAAAAGTTATTTAGTGCACTTTCTTGGGTATCTCATATGTATAGTTGAATGTAGGGCAGTGCAGAAAATGTCACATAGAAAAAGCCCTACTTTGATTTTGCTTTGGTTTCTTTTCTTGTAAATTAAAAAATAAAATAAAATCCCTAGCTACTTGTGTCTACTGAAGCCCTGACGTCACACATAGAGTGATTTCTTATAAGACCCTTGTGGGAAACAAAATGTGACATTTTCTTAGACACGGAACAAATACCTTCTTTATGGGCAAAGACTTAAGGCTTTTTACCATATCACAAGGGGACAAAAAGAGTTTAAATGAAACTTCAATGATAAGCCAAACCAGGTCAGAAAAAGGTAGATATTTCTAAACTCAACAACCACCTATGGTCAGAGAACATTTCACAACCAATGTATCAGCCAACTGCTGCCAATGGGGTAGTTTAAACAACTCCTCTAGGGCCAATTTAAAAGGGTAAACATGAGAGAAGCTTTTATTAATGCTTCCCTTCATCACAAAAGTAATTTCCTACTGTTGTCTAAGCTTTTTATTATGGCCCACTACCAGCACAGACCATTTTAGTTTACCTCTGACTGTGCACCAGGCAGAAAAGAAAACAAATCAAATAATTAAAATGGTCAAAAATATACCATTTCAGAATGGCTCAATTCTTTTAAAAAATTTATAAGAGCCTGCTTTTCTGAAGAGGGAAATGTGCAAAGGAGAATCAGAGCAGTGGCTTTCTCTTCTTCTCAAAATAAGCCAGGCAAAGATATTTCAAGGTCTTCCAGTGTGAGTACTAAACCAGCTGTTCCTATCTTCATCTTTCCACCTCTAAGTAATATCCTTAGTGATAGTCCTGTGTCCCAGTGCTCTTAGGACTAGAAAGTTTTCTGACTGATTAAAAATTTTATACTGGTTGATCATGGTGAGTAATGAAGATTTTCCTTATTCAGACCACGAATAATGAATCAGCCTCTTGTTTCTCTGTTCAGGGCTGGCATTGGTAGAAAATCGATTATAAAAGAAACTATGTATTACTACTGCAGGAGGGTTTTGGCAGAAATAGGGTTAATTTTCTTTCCCCTGAGCCAGTAGCTCCCACACCTGTCAACCATCAAGGCTGGGCTTGCCAGGAACCTAGAAGTGAATGGGCATGGGCGCAGCTGTAGCAAATTAGAGTATCCTGAGGAGGTCCAGCATAAAAGATGTGAACTCTTCCATATGTCTCTGTGGGGTTTTGACTGATCCAACAACTATGTTGCTATGGGAGTCAAGAGTGGTAGGAGCCCCAGAGGCTTAGTAATATATAATATGTATTATTTTCCCTTAGTAATATATATTATATATTCCCTTCCATTAGTAATATATAATATGTAAAATTGGATATGTGCCTATATTTGTGTGTGTATCTATTTTTCATAATGCCCTTTGGGATCATAGCACAGCAATGATGTTTACATTATAGAAAATAATTAGAAAAGGAATATAATGGTGAAAGTGGTCTTCCAGCTATGCCCATCATGAAGTATGAAAGCCACGTAATTATTGATGAAATAATATTTAATAAGTCTCATAAATGCCCTTTCCCAAGAGGACATAGATACCACAATACAGCAATCATATGTGTAGGAGTTTTAAGAAAGTGACTAAAAATAAATAATTTGGAGAAAAGATACTGGCCCAATTGTGACAGTAGCTTGATATCTGTCAATGCAAATTTCCTTGTTATTCTGAACTCTGAATTTTGATTTGGGTTTGTTTTCTAATTAAAAAAATATTGAAAGTATCTAAAGAGTTTTGTCATGGTAAGTCTCTTATATTCTTGCATGAGTATAAGATATTCTAGGCCTTTGAAACCTGCCCATTTTCAGCTTTGTGTGTCAGTTAAAAGGAGTGGAATTGTAGGAAGAGGAGGGAGTTTATACAGTGAAAGAAACATAAAAGGTGAAGAGAACATGGAAAAATGTTAATGGTACTTTACATTCCTGTATTCATTGTTTCTCTAGTGGAATGTGAAGTAGATATTACAGGCAGTAATAGAAGGAAATCACTGCAGAATTCTGTGTGTTCTCTTTGCATTGAGAAGGAACTAAAAGAAAGTGGGGGCAGAAGGATACATCTTAGTGATTCCGCAAAGCCAGCATATATTCTCAGCAGAGGGGCAAAAAAGGTACAGTATATCGAATTGCTTGTAAAATTTAGATTCATTGACCATCATTTAATTACAGTCCACCAAATCCTACATTATGATAAAAAAAAAAAAGTGCAACTTCAAAGAATTAAAATAAAATGACATTGGCTAAGAAAAAGTTCCAGACTCTTACAGGGTCATGATTTAATATCTCATACACTGTAATCATCATTAATAGCAAAGACATAATGAAATCACTTTTGAAAGAGACTGTAATCCAGGGTTTTCTATTTAGATGTGAAATTTTTGAAGGGGAAGAAGGCAATTGATGGGATCAACATCAGATTTAACCCAGCACAGACACTCAAAGCAGATTTTTAAAACAATCTAAATGGCTATTTGAACATTCAGAGATCTTGCACAGATAATTGATTTAAAGACTTCTAAATTTATCAGAATACCCCAAGCATTTTAAGAATAGAAGTTGCTTTAATTATAGTGGCTATTACTGGATATTTCAGAACCCATTTCTTAAGGATCTGCAGAGTGTGCAAAGTCCTGCTGAGCAGACTTTTCCCTGAGATGTTGATGGCTAGCTGGGTCTTAACTGAATCAGAAGACCTAACTGACTTGCAGAATAGAAAGAGTATACCTTCACTTTCTTCACTTTTCATTGACACTGACCCAAGACTGCCCCCCAGCTCTGCACTCATCTTTTCTTGAATGATGGAGGAGTGCTTAAGAATACTGTGTTACCTTGCTTATTCACCAAGACCATCTAACACATGTCCTATAACATGCACACTGGAGTATTTTGTGATATGTATGTTTTCAGTCACCTTGAGAGTTTCACTAGGCAAATAATTTATTTCACATGTGCTTGTAGGAAGGCCATGGGTTTGAAATTTTTTTTTATTACTACCAGTTGAGTTCAATATAAACCATTGACCTGAGTTTACTGAACTTATACTATTTCTTTCCTTTGAAGACACTCCCCTCACCTGCACTATAAAACTGTAATTGAAGGACGAAAATGGATATCTAAATTGGAATTCTGATCTTCATAATGATTTAATTCAACAAATTGCTTAAAAGTAAGAATTATCCACACTAAACTTATTTGGTTAAATACTAATGGTCGTCAACCAAGGGTAACCGAAGAGTATTTGTGATAATCTCTTATAGAACAAAACGGATGTTTAAAACAACAATTTAATTATGTAAATAATAATCATCCTGCCATATAACAGAAGTGGACGGTTGGCCACTGTCTTGTTATTAATTATCATAGCCATGACAATATCCTTTCTGACTTAGGGTTGGGATCAACAGAAACAGCCTCTTTCTCCACTCAGTGCTGCCATTTCTTAGAACTTTGGCTGCAAGGGAATTCATGTGTTACTACTGTAGGGTAAGTGGTTAAATTTCACATATGCTGAACTTGCATCTGAAAAAAAAGTCATATTCTTTAATGTTTTTTTCTGAAGCTTAGATTCTCTTTAATGGTGGTAGGAAGAGCTAGGATAAATGGGATTCTAAATATATCACTTAAAGGTAGCGCATCTCTTTCATTTTAAAATGGTTTGTTTTTCCCTTTCTCCAAGCCATCATTGGTACCTGGATATAGCTTGAGGCATCAGAAAATCTCTAATTTGACTAGTGGTATCCCTTAGGATGTCCTTTGTCCCAGTTGGTTGTTGCTCATCCTGCTGTCATCTACTTCTGACATTTATGGTAGATGAAAGTCATGTTTATGTTTTATTTTGTTTTCTCTGCACTGCAAGTGCCTGCAGGTCCTTTTCCTTGTACAAACAGGTTACACTGTTCTGACATGGCTCCGCTTTAGTCTCTGCTGCCACTGCTGTTCTGCTGAAGCTCAGTCATGATATTCATCTGACCCCTTCTTAATTAACTAATGATTTCTCTGTTCCCCACTGTGGGCACACAGTGACTTTTGAGACAGTTCCTTCATTAGGCTTAGAGTGTGTGGAATCAAAGGTGAGAGTAGGGTGGAGGACTATTTATGAGCATTTAGCCATCATTACTCAGCTGCAGTTGCTTACTATTTTGTGTGATACTCAGCCAATTGGCCTCTTCCTTAAGTCCCAACATGTTGTAGGGCCCCACCCAGCCTTTTTTTGTTTTAGCCACCCCCACCGCCATTCCTCTCCTGGGGCTTCCATCACTGTTCAGTCTTCATCTTGAGGCTTACCCTAAAGTAAACCAGATTGAGGTGAAATGGAGAATTAAAAACGCTGGTATCTGGCCTCCTGCTTTTTTCTCTCCCTCTCTCCTACCCTGTTCCCTCTACAGACTCACATGTGTGTTTTCTCTGGAATAGCCTGTAGCTGCTTTCTTTCCACCTATATTCTACATAATAAAACATAAATTTTAGGTCTCCAAAATGTTTTAACTTGTAAGAAAAATTGGAATTTGTAAATTCTTTTGTCTTTTATTTATGTCTGGATTTCAAATCTGTTGTTTTATTGGTACACCAAACCCTGATTTACTACAAACACTTGGCAACTTTGTTCAGATTATTTCAAAATTTCTCCAGAATCATGGAAACCCTAAGATTTAATGAATGAAAGTCGAAAAGATTATAATTTAAAGTGATTACATTATTTGATTTTTGAATAATGTTACACCAATTTCTGAGACCACAGTGTAATATTAAAATAAAGATTCTGAGATATTTCACAAAACAAGTGAGAAATTACATTTTAGCTCACAAGTGTTTGGCTCGCCATGCTGTGGAAAACTTCATCTTCATTTCCTATGTTACTTTCATGTCATTTTATGGCTATTGTCTTCTCATCTCTATCAGTGTTTCTCTCACGGACCAGCCTTCTCTACATCTCTAGTCTACAAGATGAAAAATATGAGAGACTCTCCAGTTTTTACATTTCCATTTCCTTTTCAAGAATCGAGCTTTAAATGGGACTGGAATTCCACTGTACTCTTTCAGTTTACTGAAGAGGAAACATTAATACCCATAACTTGGATCATGAGCCCATCTTTCATTTAACCTTTGGGTAAGGGGAAAAAATAAGGTAGTATAAGTATGGAATCATTCTTCATATCAGTCAGCGTTGGAAGTGAGACTTCCTTTCCTTCTTTTCTTCTCCTTTCTGTCCCTTTTTTAAAGAGAAAGCATGTCAGATAAAAATATATAAATGTCAGCTATAATCTTTCTGAATTTCTGTTGGTTTATTTCTATTTACTTATTAAATAAATCTGGTACTCCTTTGTGTAGTTCTCTGAAGATGTAAATGGAAAAGTTTTTTTGTAGAATTTAACTTTTTTAATTTGTAGACTTAAACTCTTTTAAACCAATTCTTCTGTAATGCCTCAAGATAATGTGTCATAACAAATTATTTATGTATAAAACAAAACAAAAACAAAAGCCCCTTGTGTTATCAATATTTTCTAGAAAAAAGGTCACAGTTATTCAAGATGTATTTTTATTTCTATTCTTAGTACTTTGAAATTTTTAAAAGTCAATAACTTACATGGAATATTTACTTTTTTCAGTGTACATTATTTTAACTAATCTGTTCATCTTGCATCTACTTTGGTGTTACTTTAAAGCCTTGCAGTTTAACTTGTAGCTTAACTAATACAATATTATGAAAAATACATATTTTTATTTTAACTTATTGACATAATTACATTAAATTTCTAATATTGAACCATCTTTGCATTCCAATTATAAACTGTTTATGGGGCATGTTATTTTTAAAGCTTAGAGGATTATTCTAATTGTTCATTAAATTATAATTTTGTTTTGTATTGTGCAATAACATATCAAAATTAGCTTGAAAGGTTTTTTGTGAACCTGTCTTTGCCAAGTATTGGTATCAATGCTCGACTGCTTTTATAAAAGAGGTTTGCAAGCATTGCGTTTCTTAGTTCTCTTCAATAATGTAAACAGAATTAGTACAACTGGTTTGTTTAAGTTGTGAAGGTTTAAGCATTTAACTTAAACGCTTCATTATCTGCACTATCTGGATGTTACTCTGCCAGATTTATTAATTTCATATGTGATTTTATTTGTTTAATTTTCAATGTTTTCTTCATTTTTTGTAATTTACTCTAAAAATTGCATTTTTTTTCTTTACGTTGTCATATTTATTTGCATAGAATCGAAGTATTCTTATATTTAAATTTATTTTTTACTTTTAAGTTTGATAAAAATATAATAAAGAAAAATAGAATATTACTTATTTTAAAGGCAAAAATATAAAAGACATTATACTTAAGTGCCATTCAAAAATTGATTAATGTATAACCTCAAACAGAATGAACAGGTTTGTTCAATGGAGTCTGTCAATGAACTTATTGCCAAAGTTCGGTTTTTTTGACTTACTACTTATCATATCTTTTAAAATTCCACCTTAAAATAATATGGAGGAAAAAATGCCTGCCTTGTAATATTTTTCAGCTACACTGAAATAATCAATAAAATTGCCTAGGCTAGTGCGTAACACAGAGGTAATTCTCCATTAATTTTATTTCATTCCAGATAAATTTTCTACCTGTTAAGAGTTTAGGTTAGAATTCGAAGATTATTCAAATTTTTTTTTGACAGAAGTTTCACTCTGTCACCCAGGCTGGAGTGCAGTGGCATGATCTTGGCTCACTGCAACTTCTGCTTCCCTGGCTCAAGGGATTTTCTAGCCTCAGCCTCTTCAGTAGCTGGAACCACAGGCATGAGCCACCACGTCTGATTAATTTTTGTATTTTTTGTAGAGACAGAGTTTTGCCATATTGCGCAGACTGGTCACAAACTCCTGAGCTCAAAGCCATCTGCCCACTTTGGCATCCCAAAGTGTTGGGATCACAGGTGTGAGCCACTGCATCCAACCATATTTTCAATTTAAATAAAATTAAATAAGGAAAGTCAAGTTACTACCACAATAGATAATGATGTCAACCCTAGTGGCTTGTCCTAACCCTTCCAAAAACACATAAATAATATGGAGAATGATAAATTTCTCCTTCATAGAACTTTTCACATATGTGTAAAATATGGCCTTCCCTAAGAGGCTAGTGATACAAAATTATGTTACATATTTTAAAATAATTACATTTTAATTAAGCAAAAATATTAAATTATATATTAATAGAATATATAGATTAGATGAAATTATATAACTAAATTAAAATTAATTAAAATAAAATTTTATTGGATTAAATACATCATTTTTATTTCAGCTCTCTCACAGTAATCAGTGTAAAGCCAAGGCATCCTTTTCTCTGAGGTTCTATCTGGTATAAATCAGAAACTTGGTATCTTGTCTTAATCTAAGAAAACTTTTTTATTAGTTATATTTAATCAGAAGAAAAACCAAAAGTCTGGTCAGAACTTTAAGAGTCCTATTATTTTTAAAGAATATGACCAGACTTTTGGTTTTCTCTTACCAGACTTTTGCTTCTTTCATGGTTGCATATTATGGCTTCAAACAACCAGGAAATCTAGATTGCCAATGCAAGCTCCAGTTTAAGAAAAAGGCTCAAATTAACTAACCATTGTATGACAAAAATTACCCAGTTCAAGCTGTGGAATTGCCTGATGCAACATCTAGGTTGCAACAGGATATGTGGTTACATCCAAGGACCAACATCATTGCTTATAAAACAGTATTTCATGAGATTTCAAGTTAAGGGGTAGAGCATTATATCCAACTGCAAAGCTCAACATCAAAGAAAATTGAATGAAATATCCTTCTGTTTTGCCATGACTCTCCTCTTATAATTTTTACAAACATACATGTGCACATATGCTTACACACACATTTGTATACATTTTACCAAATGCACACCATATTATTAGAATTATAAAGAGGTTTTAGGATGGTGACTAGATTAATTGATTGATTTGAAATATATAAGCAGAGTACCTATTGTTATCATGCATTGTTCTTGGTGATTAAAAAAAGCTTATAAAAGAGATCCCAAATTGTCTTTTTTTTTTTTTTTTTTNTTTCGCTCTTGTTACCCAGGCTGGAGTGCAATGGCGCGATCTCGGCTCACCGCAACCTCCGCCACCTGGGTTCAGGCAATTCTCCTGCCTCAGCCTCCTGAGTAGCTGGGATTATAGGCATGCCCCACCATGCCCAGCTAATTTTTTGTATTTTTTGTAGAGACGGGGTTTCACCATGTTGACCAGGATTGTCTCGATCTCTTGACCTCGTGATCCACCCGCCTCGGCCTCCCAAAGTGCTGGGATTACAGGTGTGAGCCACTGCGTCCGGCCCCAAGTTGTCTTTTTAACTTCTTGTGATCATTGTCTGTAACCTCGACTACTGCAACAGCGTCTACACTGCCTCTGATATTTGTGCTTTTCTAGAGTACAAAGTTTATCACTATCAGGTCATTTTCCTGCCTCTTGATGGTTACCTATTTTCTTTGTCCATTTGTGTTGCTATAAAGGAATACCTGAGGCTGGGTAATACAAAAAGAAAGATTTATTTGGCTTATTATTCTGTAGGCTGAACAAGAAGCATGGCTCCAGCATCTGCTTCTAGTGAAGGCTTTAGACTGCTTCCACTGATTGTGAAAGGCAAAAGGAAGCAGACCTGTGCAGAAATTATACGGCGAGAGAGGAGGGAAGAGAGAGAGAGATGTGCCAGGCCCTTTTTCATAACCAGCTCTTGTCGGAAATAATAGAGCGAGAACTCACCAATCCATTCATGAGGGATCTGCCCCCATGATGCAAACCCTCCCCTTTACCTCTTCACTTCCAACACTGGGAATCATATTGTAGCATGAGATTTGGAGGGGCAGACATCCAAATTGTAGCACACATTTTCCTAACATAAAGTCTATCATCCTAAGTGTGCTTTACAAGACTTTCATGATAATGGCCTCAATTCAAGACTGTCTTGAGATATACAGTCTAATGTCAAGAGCCAGGGACTCTGGAGTCATGCATCTTGAGTTTGAATTCTGATTCTACTTCTAACGAAGTATGTGAAGTATGTGACTGTGGACAAGTAATTTCTATCTTTTCTTTGCCTTTGTTTCTTCAGGTATAAAATGAGAATCACAAATATACCTGCACGAAAGCTTGTAGAAAATTAAATAAGTTGATTTATGTAAAGTGTGAAGAATAGTGTCTAGAACACAGCACTCAGCAAATTAGGCTAGGATTACCTGTTCAATTTTGGACTTTCCAATTCATATCCTTAACTTCATGTTCATTTCTATGATGCTGAGCAAACGAGGCCAATAAATGTGATGACTATTTTTTAAGATGCTCTTTATGAAGCCCCTACCCTTGGCCTGCTTTGGCCTGGCTATGTCCTACTTTGACTTTAGATCCATTTCAAAAACTTTAAAAAGTTTGATAGTTTGCTCTACTTGCAAGCTAACAAGTTAGGTTTCAATAGTTTTATAGATGCTGGCCAGAAGATGGTACATTCCTGGGTCATGGAAAAAAAAATATTAACCATGGCTACAGCAGTAGCAGAATTTTAGAGTATACCTGTAATTCTATGACCCCGTGTTCCGCAGGGTGATGCCAAGAGGGTTAAAGTGACATCTGTATACCTGTTGCATTACAGGAGAGAAACCTTGAGCTTAGGTAGCCTGACTTTTATAATGAATAATAAGCGTGCCTACCTTTTGCTGCCAAGAGAGAGGCTATACTTGTAAGACTATAAGCAAACCTGCCCTCCGTTCCGGACAGAGATACTATGTCTTCTAAGTCTGTTCACTCTACAAATATCTTGAAAAGGTAGTTGGGACAAAGGAAGTCAGTACCTCTGCTGTAAGATGTAGAGAGGTGAAAGAATGCCATGGGAGACTTGTCTTTCAACAGTCTCAACTACAGTTCTTCCATTCTGCCCTCATTCAAGACAGGGTTATTGGCCCATGTAGCCTATAAGCCCCTTGAAGACAGATTCTCTGTATTTCGTCCACTTACCCCAAATCCTAGCATAGTTCCTTGCACATAGTAGGTACTCAAAATAAGAGAATTTAATGTGAATGACATTTTTTATTCCTACCATTCCTACTATAACCAGTTGGAGAATAAAATTGAAAAATAAGTCTCATTCATATGAGAAACAATTTTATAAATACTTCAGTAATGTTCATACTTTATGAAAAGTGTGTACAAACTTTATATAGAAATCTACAAAATGATATTAGTAACATAAAAAAAGATTTAGGTATGTAGAGCTACATGCATAAATATGGGAGCAGCACAGATCTTGAATTGCAATGAGAAACAGTTTTTATTTGCATCTTTGCAACTTAACAAGCTACATGCCCTTAGAAAAAAAGTGGAAGCTTTCATAACCTTTTTTTTTTTTAGATGGAGTGTGGCTTTTGTTGCCTAGGCTGGAGTGCGATGGCGCAACCTCAGCTCACCACAACCTCCACTTCCTGGATTCAAGCAATTCTCCTGCCTTAGCCTCCTGAGTAGCTGGGATTACAGGCATGCGCCATAATGCCTGGCTAATTTTGTATATTTAGTAGAGACGGGGTTTCTCCATGTTAGTCAGGCTGGTCTCAAACTCCTGATATCAGGTGATTACCCTCCTTAGCCTCCCAAAGTGCTGGGATTATAAGCATGAGCCACCACACCCAGCCACTTTCATAACTTTTTATACATTTATTCAACAGCTATTTACTGATCTCTCAGTAGAGGTCAGACCCTTTTTCAATTGTAATTGTCTTTATTATTCAACCCTAATTACTAAAGGTGACTTCTTAGAGCTAGTTTGTAATTTGATACAATAAAAGCAATTGTAATTTCTAAGCTTATTGACCATATAGGAAAAATATTTGGGTCTTTATAAAAATGTATTATTATGTATACATATCACCTATTAATACTGTGTGACATAAAACATATGAATAGTATGCCATTTATATAATGATATTATTCCTATAAAGGTTATTAGCTCTATTTTTCATTTGTTTTATTTATTTTTTCCAAGAAATCCTGCTTTCTATTTCAAATAGTGTCATGTGTGTATATATATATATATATATATATATATATATATATATAACTACTAGTTAGTAATCATCAGTCATGCCAATAACTTGATGTCTTGTTTTTTTTTTAATAAAATAAGTAATTCACAATATAAATTCTGTATTTATTCTGAAAGCTAACCAAGGCAGATAATTAGAAAACTCAGTAATTGTTTAAATTTGAATTATATCAGTAAGGCTCATAGCTGTGTATATACCACTTTTTCTCTGTTTTGAAAAAAAAGGGGGATATAGCCTTATAAAATATATGGGACTAATTCATTATTTTACACCAGACAACTAAATGATAATGGTTAGTATTGGTGTAATAGCCAGACCCCTGGACAAGACAGCCTCATTATCACTCCCAATAAAATAGCACTTCAGTATTCTGCAAGACTGCCATCACTGTCAAGGATCGTTGGGTGGTATTTACAAATAGTTAACCAGCGTTCCTCACAGCTGTTCAAAATTGAGGGCTCATGAGGACTTATGCAAGCAGGGTAAAATCTTATAAGCACAGAAGAGCAGGAAGAGTGGTGGTACACCAAATGCATAACAAATAAGAATTTTAATTCATCTCATCATGAAAACAATAAGAGATGAAGAAAGAGAGGACAGAGGTCTTGGATGCCCAGAATTAGGTATTTAACACAGATCAACAGTGCCTGTCAGACTTAATGAAGATTGTTTATAAACACATATTTGGCATATTTCAGAGCTGAATATAGGAAACAACTATTCAAGTGCTCTTTTGGTTGTGTGGCTGCTGTTTGAGAATATTTAAAATTTAATCATTAAATTTAATCTATTTAATGGAGAATCTAGACTATCAAATATTTAGATACTCATATAATTATAGCTTCTCTGGGATATTTCACAGTTTCATGTTTTAGAAGATGTTTAATACGCTTCTAAGATTTTGCTACTCAATATATATTTCTGTGTGAAATATACAGACCAAAAATCTTCGGATAATAGTTTATTTAATATTTGAAAATTCCTAGTTCCCTTTCCTGCTTTCATTTAACAACAGTGGCACAATCATGTTAAGCGACATTTACCTAATGTTGCAGAACCCTAGAATTTCATGCCTACCTTTGTTTTCAGACATGCAATTTATAATTTAGTTCTCTTCCTGAGAAGTAAATTTATATTTTTTTCCATGCACAAAACTGATTTTTTCTCAGTTAAGTGTGCATTGGTTAATGACTCACAATAAGGTGGCACAGAATCATAATTTGAGTAAGTCTCAAGGAATCATATTTTTTTGTTCAGCTATTAGCTTTATTTTGCAAGTGTTTTCTCAGTCACTGTACTTACATTTTTCTGATTCAATTGATAGTAAAATGACAAGCATAAGTAGAATGCTTTTATAATTGATTTTATTTAATTTTTGTTAGCCAGAAAAATTCAGTGAACCTCTCTAATCTTAGGTAGGACTTAAGACACATGTAAACTATGTAATAGCCTTCTAGTTGTCTTCTTTCTTTTTTTTTAGTAGTGTATAGCAATTGCAAAGTTAACAATTACCTCTTTGGTACACTGAAGTGGCATAGTACCACTCGATTGTGTCACTTTTTAATACTCAACACATTGCTAGTATTTTAGTATCTTAAGAGCCTGGTTTCTGCACAACTCCATGGAAACTGAACAACAGGCTCTTGAATGTTAACTGGATAAACAATGAAATGAAGGCAGAAATAAAGATGTTCTTCAAAACAAACAAGAATGAAGACACAGTGTACCAGAATCTCTTGGACACATTTAAAGCAGTGTCTAGAGGAAAATTTATAGCAATAAATGCCCACATGAGAAGCAAGGAAAGATTTAAAATCAACACCCTCTCGTCAAAATTGAAAGAGGCAGAGGAGCAAGATCAAAAATACTCAAAAGCTAGCACAAGACAAGAAATAACTAAGATCAGAGCCGAACTGAAGGAGATAGACACAAAAAACCCTTCAAAAAATCAATAAATCCTGAAGCTGGTTTTTTTGAAAAGATCAACAAAATAGACAACTAGCCAGATTAATTAAAAAGAAAAGAGAGAATAATCAAATATATGCAATAAAAAACGACAAAGGGGATATCACCACAGATTGCACAGAAATACAAACCACCATCAGAGATTACTACAAACAACTGTATGCACATAAACCAGTAAACCTGTAAGAAATGGATAAATTCCTGGACACTTAGAATCCTCCCAAGCCTAAACCAGGAAGAAGTTGAAACACTGAATAGATCAATAACAAGGGCTGAAGTTGAGGCAACAATTAATGGCTTACCAATGAAAAAAATCCCAGGTCCAGATGGGTTTATAGCCGAATTCTGCCAGACATACAAAGAGGAGCTGGTACCACTCCTTTTGAAACTATTCCAAACAATCCAAAAAGAGGGAATCCTTCCCAAATCATTTTATGAGACCAACATCATCCTGATACCAAAACCCGGCAGAGACTCAACAAAAAAACTTCAGGCCAATATCCATGATGAACACAGATGCAAAAATCTTCAATAAAATACTGGCAAACCAATTGCAACAGCACATCAAAAAGCTTATCCATCACGATTAAGTAGGCTTCATACTGGGGATGCAAAGGTGGTTCAACATATGCAAGTCTATAAACGTAGTTTACAACATAAACAGAACCAAAGACAAAAACCACATGATTATCTCAATAGATGCAGAGAAGGCCTTTGACAAAATTCAGTAGCCCTTTATGCTAAAGACTCTCAATAAACTCGGTATTGATGGAACGTATCTCAAAATAATAAAAGATATTTACAACAAACCCACAGCCAATATCATACTGAATGGGCAAAAACTGGAAGCATTCCCTTTGAAATCTGGCACTAGACAAGGATGCCCTCTCTCACCACTCCTATTCAATATAGTACTGGAAGTTCTAGCCAGAGCAGTCAGGCAAGAAAAAGAAATAACGGGTATTCAAATAGGAAAGGAGGAAGTCAAATTGTCTCTGTTTGCAGATGACATGATTGTTTATCTAGAAGACCCCATCGTCTCAGCCCCAAATCTCCTGAAACTGATAAGCAACTTCAGCAAAGTCTCAGGATACAAAATCAATGTGCAAAAATCACAAGCATTTCTATGCACCAATAACATACTTAAAGAGAGCCAAATCAAGAATGAACTGCCATTCATAATTTCTACAAAGAGAATAAAATACCTAGGAATACAACTAACAAAGGATGTCAAGGTCCTCTTCAGGGAGAACTACAAACCACTGCTCAACGAAATAGGAGAACACAAACAGATGAAGAAACATTCCATACTCATGGTTAGGAAGAATCAATATCATGAAAATGGTCATACTGCTCAAAGTAATTTACAGATTCAACACTGTCCCCATCAAGCTACCAATGACCTTTTTCACAGAACTGGAAAAAAACACCTTAAACTTCATATGGAACCAAAAGAGAGCCTGCATAGCCAAGTCAATTCTAAGCAAAAAGAACAAAGCTAGAGACATCAATGCTACCTGACTTCAAAGTATACTACAAGGCTACAGTAATCAAAACAGCATGGTACTGGTACCAAAACAGCGATATAGACCAATGGAACAGAACAGAGGCCTCGGAGGCAACACCACACATCTACAACCATCTGATCTTTGACAAACCTGACAAAAGCAATGGGGAAAGGATTCCCTGTTTAATAAATGGTCTTGGGAAAACTGGCTAGCCTTGTGCAGAAAGCAGAAACTGGATTCCTTCCTGACACCTTACACTAAAATTAACTCCAGATGGATTAAAGACTTAAACGTAAGACCTAACACCATGAAAACCTTAGAAGAAAACCTAGGCAAAACCATTCTGGGCATAGGCATAGGCAAAGACTTCATGACTAAAACACCAAAAGCATTGGCAACAAAAGCCAAGTTAGGCAAATGGGATCTAATTATACTCCAGACCTTCTGCACAGCAAAAGAAACAATCATTAAAGTGAACCAGCAACCAACAGAATGGGAAAAAAATTATTGCAATCTACCCATCTGACAAGTGAATTATATCGAAAATCTGCAAAGAACTAAAACATATTTACCAGAAAAAAACAAACAAGCCCATTCAAATGTGGGCAAAGGATATGAACAGATACTTTTCTAAAGAAGACATATATGAGACCAACAAACATATGAATAAATGCTCATCATCACTGGTCGTTAGAGAAATTCAAATCAAAACTACATTGAGATACCATCTCACGCCAGTTAGAATGGCAATCATTAAACAATCTGGAGATAACAGATGCTGGAGAGGATGTGGAGAAATAGAAACACTTTTACACTGTTGGTGGGATGGTATATTAGTTCAACCATTGTGGAATACAGTGTGGTGATTCCTCAAGGACCTAGAAATAGAAATTCCATTTGACCCAGCAATCCCATTACTGGGTATATACCCAAAGGATTATAAATCATTCTGTTAAAAGAACACTTGTGCATGTATGTTCACTGCAGCACTGTTTACAATAGCAAAGGCTTGGAACCAACCCAAATGCTCATTGATGATAGACTGGACAGGGAAATGTGGCACATACACAGCATGGAATACTATGCAGCCATAAAAAACAATGAATTTGTGTCCTTTATAGGGACATGGATGAACCTGGGAACCATCATTCTCAGCAAACTGACACAGGGACAGAGAATCAAGCACCGCATGTTCTCACTCATAAGCGGGTGTTGAACAATGAGAACACATGGGCACAGGGAGGGGAGCATCACACACTGAGGTCTGTGTTGGGGGGGACTAGAGGAGGGACAGTGGAGAGTAGGGATTTGGGAGGGATAACATGGGGAGAAATGCCAGGTATAGGTGATGGGGATGGAGGCAGCAAACCACGTTGCCATGTATGTACCTATGCAACAATCCTGCATGTTCTTTGCATATACCCCAGAACCTAAAATGCAATCATATATATATATATATATATATATATATATATAGAAAAAAAAAGAGTCTGGTTTCACAGACACTACTTGCCTCGACTTATTCTGCAGAAAAAAAGTCTAATTTACAGAAATCTTTAAAGAATTTTTATTATTTCTCTTCACATATAATAGTTCTTCTTATTCTCCAACGAAAACATATTTCTCCATACAGGTAAATTGCTTCACTAACACCTAGTACTTGTTTCTTTGAAAAGATTTAAAAAATCAACAAATCTCTAGCTAGACTAAGAAAAAAATGCAAAAAGGGCCAATAAAATCAGAAACAAAAAAGGAGACATAACAACTGAAAGCATAGGAATCACTAGAGGCTATTATGAGCAACAAATAAAGCCAACAAATTGGAAAACCTAGAAGAAATGGTTAATTTCCTGGATGCATGCAACTACCATGATTGAACCATGAATAACTAGAAAACCTGAACAAACCAATAGCAAGTAAAGGATTGAAGCCATAAAACAAGTCTCCCACCAAAGAAATGCTCAAGGCCTAATGGTTTCATGACTGAATTCTACCAAGCATTTAAAGAAAACTAATAATAATTTATTCAAACTCTTCCAAATAAAAATCCAACAGGAGGAAATACTTTCAAACTCATTATATGAAGCCAGCATTACTCAGTTATCCAAACTAGGCAAGGACACAACAACAAGAATAAAACTATAGGCCAGTATCACTGAATAATATAAATGCTAAAACCTTCCACAGAATACTAGAAAACTGAATGAAACAACACGTTTTCACCATGATTGAATGGGATTTATGCCAGGGGTGCAATGAATTCAACATAAACAAATCAATAAAATGATACGTCACACAAACTGAACCAAGAATAAAATCCATATAATCATTTCAATACATGCTGAAAAAGCATTCAAAAAAATTCAACCTCCCTTTATATTAAAATCCTTCAACAAACTGGGTATGGAAGAACATACTGTACCTTAAAATAACAAAGGCCATAGACAGCAAACCCACAGCATCATACTGAACAGGGAAAAATTGAAAGCCTTTCCTCTAAGATCTGGAATGTGACAACCCTTAGTTGTAGTAAACCACTAAGATTTTGTCAGAGTACAGTTTAACCTAGCAAAATTAACTAATTAATAAAATGGAACTTGTAGGTGGTGTTCTGCTGAAATAAAACACCAGTATATGTGCCATTGGCTTTTGAACAGGGTAATTGTCCAAAAGGGTATTTATTGTTGATGGGATGCACGACAACTGGTTATGCATGTGTATAAGTGGAACTCTTAATATACTTGTTGCCTGTAATTAGTTAGAAGACAGGTAATGTGTTGCATCAGCTTGAGCTGTAAGTGGAGAATTTGGAAAACAGAAAGCTACTCATGTAATATTGGCAGCATTTGATAAAGTACTTGAAGAACAAGATGAGAAAAATAATTGGCCAGTTTACTAACAAAGACATTTACTAACAAAGACATTTCTGTCAGTAAAATGTAACATTGGGAAATTTTAGTGACAAAGGCCAGTTAACACTCAGCCTCATGACAAAGACCAAATTAGGGGTCAAGAGAGCTGAAGCCTATTATTAAAACTCAAATAATTAATGTGGCACCCATTCAATCTTTGCAACTGATCAAAATATCTCACGGAAAGGAATCTCAGAATAAGACCTTCCCATAGAATCTTGCTAAGTTTAAAATATTGTCAACTAAAACTAGAGAGAAAGGCCTATTTCAGGGGAAAAAAGTGTGTACATTGGCACTGGAAACTGGCATCAAGTAAATAAAAATCTTACTATGCTTTTGGGAGAGTTGTGCAAGCACTGTAACTTAAACAGACTATAATTATTTGAGACTTGAAATTCTTTTTGAGTCCTAAGGTGGCCAGAATAATAAATAAAAATACAGAATGCCTAGTTAACTTTGAATTTCAGATAAATAACAAATAATATTTTTAGTATAATTATATCTCATGCAGTATTTGGGACATACTTATACAAAAATATTATTTGTAGTTTATCAAAATTCAAATTTAACAGTGAATACTATATTTCATCTTGTAACCCCATATGAGATCTAAACTTTCAGGCAGAAAATAGACTGCAAAGCCATCTGAGCCATCAAGAAGAGCATATACTTTAATAACCCCTTCAAGACGTGGCCAAAGAAGAGTATGAAAAAAAGAAGGTCTTGGCAGACGTCAGATCCAAGGTCCATGACAAATAATGAACTGTGGTTGTTTTGCTTTCAGGGAACAATAACTAATCCACAAACTTCCTATGTCTTTCCATACCCTACGTCTCATTGCCATGTTATTTGCAGTATTATTTTCTGTGAATGGTTTATAAGTTCATTCCATTGAGTCAGGTGACTGACTTTGGTCAATGACATGTTAGTATAAATAACTTATGACATTGCTGAGGAGCAATTTAAAGCATATTCACATAGTCAGTTGCTCCTTTCCCTCTGCCACCAGATCAGCAGTGTGGGAGACAGGAGCATCACCTTTAGCCTAGATTCCATTATAGTGAAAACACATGGAGCAGACCAGCAGTTCTTTGCAGCTAACACATAAGGTGAATAAGAAATCCATCTTTTTGTGGGGATAAGGGAGTGAGAAAACCCTAGATTTTGAGGGCTTAGGATTGTTTGCTAACGTTACTAATATGCTGGTACTAACAGGTTCAAAAAAATTCATTCATTCATTCATTCATTAGCTCCAATCACAACACAGCTGTAGTTTATTATGGCTATAAAAGACATTTGTATTGTAATCAAGATTAAACGATTTGCCCAAGGTCAAAGAGAAAGACCAAATTCAGATTCACTTGTTTATTTGGCTCTGTAGATGGGCTTATTGCTATTGAGAAGTACAAGAGAATAAAATAGTCCCTGACTTCAGAAAATGAATCATTTTGTTAGAAACATGTTCTATCCATGTTTACACACATGTACACATACTCCATGTGGTTTGAGTCACCTCCCTTACAATATTTCACATTGCTTCTTACCCCCACCTCTGACTCTTCCCCAGCTGTGTCATGCTGTAGGCTATGTCAGCATGCCTTGGATGCCTCTCCATCCACATTTAAAGACCATCATTGTATTTGCTTTCTTTTCCAAGATAAACTCTACCACCTACTTTACAGTAACATATTTTTTATTCTAGTGCAAAATAATGGAATATAATTTTATAAATGTAAACTGGGCCTGATATACTATTTTTTTTCAAGATACGTACATCTATCTAATGGAAGAAGAAACAAACAAGAAAATTATTTGGGTTGTAAAGAATGAATGCCCATTCAAAATATTCCAAGAAAAACAGGCTGGATGAATATTTTTAAAAAGATTCGAAAATGAAATGTGGACTCATGTGATCCAACACATCTTAAAATAAGTACTTTAGCTTCACATCTTTCTAATCCTGCAGGTTCTTGAGTCTGTTGCACTTCTTTAGTATACAACTGAATTTTCCCTGCCCACTCTTTCTGTTTACTCATCATTTAGGGGCAGTAATAATTTTCTGTGTTGCCAGCTCTTGTCAAAAGTTTTGCATAAGTTGTTCAACCCAGAACATGTTGCCTTCAGAATACTACAGTTTCTCTGGCTCTTATTTATGACAATTAAAGAAAAAACTGATTGATTACTGATTGGATCTCCTAGGATCAAATATACACTCCAGTCTAATTACAGGCATTCATCTGAGATACTGCAGGCTTAGTTCTAAACCCCCAAATAATACAAATATTGCAAAAAGGTAAGTCACACAATTTTTTGGTTTCCCAGTCCATATAAAAGTTATGTTTATACTATATTGTAATCCATTAAGTATGCACTAGCATTATGTCTAAAAGACAATGTACAAACCATAATTAAAAATACTTCATTGTTAAAAAGTGCTGACAGTAACCTAAGCCTTCAATGAGTTGTAATTTTTTTCCTTGTAGAGTTGTGGTTGCTGAACATTGGGATGGCTATGACAAGTTATTGAAATAAGACCACAAATGAAGTTTATCATATCTATTGACTCTTTGATGAAAGATTTCTCTGTAGCATGCTATTTCCTTTTATAACATCTTACCCACAGATCTTTCAAAACTGGAGCCAGTCTTCTCAAACCCTGCCACTGCTTTATCTACTAAGTTTTCGAAATATTTTAAATAATTTGTTTTAATTTCGAGAAATATTCACATCATCTTCACTATGAATAGATTCCATCTCGAGAAAATCACTTTCTTTGTTCATATATAAGAAGCAATTCTTCATCTGTTCAAGTTTTATCAGAAGACTATAGTGATTCAGTCAGATCTTCAGGTGTTACATATAATTCTAATTTAAATTCTAATTCTTTACATCTAATTCTAATTCATTTTGCTATTTCTATCACATTTGCAGAGACTTCCACTGAAGTCGTGAATCCCTCAAATTATCCATGAGAGCTGGAATCAACTTCTTCCAAACTTCTACGAATGTTGATATTTTGACTTCTTCCCACAAATCACTAATGACATCTAGAATGGTAAATTATTTCCAGAAGATGTTCAATTTACTTTGCCCATATCCATCAGAGTAATCACTCTCTATAGCAGCAATAGCCCTATATCCTTAAAAACTGTATTTCTTAAATAATAAGAGTACAGAGCAAACATTATTCCTTGATCCATGTGCTGTAGAATGGATGTTTTGTTAGCGGTCATGAAAACAACATTAATTTCTTTGTGCATGTCAATCAGAGCTCTTGGGTGATTAGGTTCATTGACAAAAAGCAGTAAAATTTTTAAAAGAATATTTTTGTCTGAAGAGTAGGTCTCAATATAGGGCATAAAATATTAGTAGACCATGCTGTAAATAGAAGTGTTGCCATCCAGGCTTTGTTATTTCATTTTATACAGCACAAGCAGAGTAGATTCAGTATAATTCTTAAGGGCCCTAGGAGTTTCGGAATGAAAAATGAGCATTGGATTCAACGTCAGGTTGCCAGGTGCATTAGCCCCAAACAAGAGACTCAGATTGCCCTTGAGCCTTTAAAAGCCAGACGTTGACTTCTACTCTCTAGCTATGAAAGTGTTAGACGGTATCTTCTTCCAACAGAAGGCTGTTTTGTCTGCATTGAAAATCTGTTGTTCAGTGTAGGCACTTTGGTCAATGATCTTGCAGCTTCTGCATCAGCATTTGCTGTTTCATCTTAGACTTTTATGTTATAGACAGCTTCTTAAACCTCATGAGCCAACCTCTGCTAGCTTCCAGCTTTTCTTCTGCAGCTTCCTCACCTCCATCAGCCTTCATAGAATTGAAGACAGTTAGGGTCTTTCTCTAGATTTGAGTTTGGCTTAAGAGACTATTGTGGCTGGTTTGATCTTTTATTCAGACCACTAAAATGTTTTCTATATCAGTAATATAGTTGTTCCACTTTATTATCATTGGTCTGTTCACTGGAGTAGCACTTTTAATTTCCTTAAAGAACTTTTCCTTTGCATTCACAACTTGGCTAACTACTTGATGTAAAAGGACTAGCATTCTGCCTGTCTCACCTTTCAGTATCCTTTCCTTACTAAGCTTAGTTATTTCTAGATTTTAATTTAAAATGAGAGAGAGAGAGATGCAGCTCTTCCTTACACTTGAGCACTTGAAACAAGCTTGTTCAACCCTCAGCCTGCGGCCCAGGATAGCTTTGAATGTGGCCCAACACAAATTAATAAACCTTCTTAAAACATTATGAGTTTTTTTGGGGATTTTTTTTTAGCTCAGTAGCTATCATTAGTAATAGTATATTTTATATGTGGCCCAAGACAATTCTTGTTACAATGCGGCCTACGGAAGCCAAAAGACTGGACACCTGTTACTTACAGGCTATTATAGGGTTATTAATTGGCCTAATTTCAGTTTTTTTCTCAGGAAGTAGAGAAGCCCAAAGAGAGGGAGAGATATGAGATAGCAGTTGGAATGCACACACCATTTATTAAATCCACTGTTTTACACGAATGTGGTTCATGGCAGGTACTCCAAAGCAATTACAATAGTAACATCAAAGATCAATGATCACAGATGACCATAACAGGTATAATCATAATTTAAAAGTTTGAAATACTGTGATAATTTCCAAAATGTGGCACAAACACAAGAAGTGAGCACATGCTGTTGGAAAATGATGCCAATAATTTGCTGGATGCAGGATTGCCACAGACCTTCAATTTGTTAAAAAAAAAAAAAAAGTTGATATCTGCAAAGTGCAATAAATAAAAATATAATAAAACCAGTTACGCCTGTATCTATAACCATTCATGTGAGGTCAGCTAGTATGTCAAATATGTCTTTTAAGAGTTTGAAGAAAGCAAGTTATGTTAAATGGAATTGGGATATGGCAGGCATATTAAACTGACATGTCCAACACAAAGACATAGTCTGTAAAGGCAACAAACACATACACGTGCACACATGCCAGGAAACTAAATATATATATGTGGGTATATTTGGGTGTAGTTTCAAATTTTGTAGCACTTTGGATTTCATATTTTTGGATTAGAAATGCCCCCCATCCAGAATGCCCTAAAATCTAAAACAGAACACCGACATACAGTTGGAAAATATCCTACCTGACTTTATGCAATGGGTCATATCTTAAAATATAATAAATTATAAATAAATTTTGTGTCTAGATTTAGGTCTCATTGCCAAGATATCTCATTAGATATTTGTAAGTATTACAAAATATAAAAATTTATATATTAGGACTTTGTAAAGTTTAAATTTTTGTCCAAAAACCAATTAGTACAAATATATCTAAGCACTACTCTGTTTAATATATATTCAATTAATGTTGTGTTAATTTCAATTTCATATAAGATTCTGTTATTGAAATTTAGGAGGTAGTTGATACAGTTATAAGCCTTTTACTTATACCTTTTGTTTTGATCTAAACTGTTGGTGATTTGAAAATCTTAATTTCTGTGTGAATTATAGAGATAATCATATTGTTAGGTTTATCATCTATTTTTGTATAATTAAGGTGAATAGTTTATATCTTTTCTATTTAATTCAGTTAAAAATATCCATTGAAAATACAATTCTAATAGCTGATAAGAGGGAATCATTAACTTGCTTATTAGCACTGACTGGACAAGAGTGACTTCTGTCATAGTTCTCTTCCTCCTCTTCTCAATTTCAATATGAAATATGACCAATGAATAAACAAATGAATTGAAAGGAGTTCACATTCTTTGCTGAAACCCTAAGGGTCTAGTGAATACACTTACATTAATGGTGGGTTTAAAAAGACATAAATCCATAACATTTTAAGAAATATTGTTTGTGTGAATAATGTGCATTTAAGAATAGAATTTTATAATTACTTTAGTCATCATACTTAATTTTAAATGTAGGAAATTGTATTATATATGTGATGTTATGTTTTTCTTACCACTTAAAGTCGTTGAACATACTATCTCCACAAAACTCAATGAGAAACTGTAGGTAATATGTTAAATAGTAAGAACCCAACAAATGTTACCTTTTGTTACCATGATTGTGATCATTATTACCATGTATGTTTTGTATTAAGGGTCAATGTTAATTTTAAAAATATTAACTTTTTAAAATCCTGATTTCTAAAAGATTCTATGAACAATATCACAGACAAATGCAGTTTTGAATTTATACTTATATTGTATATTATATTCACCAAATTCTAATATTTTTCATTGGCTAAAATAAATTCTTCTGTGTTCTCTTTTCCCCTTTCTTCTTGTGTATCAACAATTTTGTAAAACTTTTAAGGTTGAAGAAGTTCAGTAGCAAATACAAAGAAGAAAACTGCCAATTTCTTTCCAGATAAACATTTATTTCTACAGAACCATATATTTTGATCACTTTCTGGTCCTGCATGATCACAAAAGATTTTCTATAAAATTGTGACAATTTTACATAAACAAATATGCATTTCCTGTGGGCAGTATGATGGCATTCATATTATTTTGATTTTCCTCAATAATCTAGCATTGTTCATCACACACACACACACACACACACACACACACACACACACACACACACACACACACNTCATTTAGTAACAATCAAAACCCAGAATAGCCAGTATTTCATGACACAGATGTAATTGCAATGCAATGAAACACAGATAAGATTTCTACATTTCCTAAGAGAAAAACATTTAGAAAAACTTTTTTAAAAACCTTTAAAAAATTCAGAACTTTTGACAATCACAACCAAAACGACCTTCCTGAATTTCTTAAAAAAAAAAAAAAATTGACAAGCTTTATCCTCTAGACACAAACTGAAGAACAATATCCTTCTCTAGCTAACTTGAAACAAACAATAATAAGCTTGTAATACCAACTTTCAGGGAGAGAATATCATGGAATATCTATAACTAAATTTCAATGAAGGAATTAAGCTTCAAGAAGACTGGAATGCCAGATTCTGATGTGAAAAGTAAATGTAATGAAAGCTATCTGAGACAAAGAAATGAAATTGCATATTGGTTATCAAAACTAATCATATAAATGCTCATATAATGATAGAGGCATAAAAATCATGTATAAATCAATAATTTAAAAATTGAAATACATGCAGGAATCTTAGGGATACCATATTTAATTTTAATTTCCATAGAAATTGATTTAAATCGATTCTGACAAACAAAGTACCTTTAAGAAGTGAATGAGGCTTGAACCACAAAAAAGATTGAATTACAGTCAAGCAAATCCATTCAGGAACCAGTATTCGAAGCTACTGTAAACGCTATAGCTTCTACACGTAGGTCCCTAACTCCTTCATTATGTTGACATGTATGTTAGAAGGTATTCTCAATTACTCTCAAATTATCAGGAGATCAAAGTGCAGGAGATAGAAGAAACAAGTTTGTGAGAAACTTAAAAATGATGCTTTTCTGACCAAAAAAAAGGATTTTTGAGGATTTTGTTTTTCATTTTCTTTCTTATGAATCTCTAAGGTCTCCATTGAAATTTATATCATATCAAAGGTGAAAAACAAAATGGAATAGCTATTTTCCACCTCATAACTTTCATGAGTAACACATTCATCTTGCTGAAGGGAAGAAAAGATACTACCTTCGTAATAATTCTTAACTTTTTCTTTGTGATACTTTGCATCAGAGAAGACAATAGATGGACTGCAATAAGAAAGATGAAAATGAAGCCTTCAAATATTTTGATAGGTGATAGGAATACTAAGTATCATCACACAGTTCTTGATAAACAAAAATGTATATTCAGTGCGGCTCTGATAAATTTTAGTTGAAAAGAGTCTCCCTTTGCTAAGTTTTCAATTATGTTCCAAATGGATGAAAACCATAGGAAGCACTTATAATTTATTTCTTAACCATAGATCTGGATATAAAGCATACTAGAATATATTTGGAGCTGGATATTGATATGTAGTACACTACATTGAAATAAGCTAATAAATCTTTAAATGAAAAAGATATTCCATGAACCAATTGATTCAAATTATTTAGATACATTATGCTGTGCCTGTGTTTTGGTAATTATACCAATTAGATTAGAGAAACATTTATCTGGGTGCCAATTAAGTAAATTCTATACTTTCTGGAACTTAACAAAAAGGTCAAAATTGGACTAGCTAAATAACTCCTATGTTTTTAGGCACTTTAGTTGACTTGATCATGTAGCATGACAATAATTTCCTGTTATATGAACTAGGATTATAGCTAGTGAAAGCCATAGTTTATTCATTTAGTTTGTTTTCCATTTGAATTTGAATGCTAAAAACTTTAACCAAGCAATATTGGCTTGGAATCTTTTAATTTTGTTTAAAAACGTATTTCAGTGAACATTTCCTTTTGGTTGATGCTTGAATTTAAAAATTAATTCATTTAATGATTCTTGGGTTGTTAGGCATGTAATTGCAGTTGATTGAAATTTTTTCCAGTGCCACATTTTCAGAAGATACGTAATATTGAATTAATAATTAACTGACATTCAATAACAGTGGAAACTTTAAAAACCTTTTATAATAAAACTGTTAAAGAGTTCCGTTTTTTAAAATTATTAAATCTAAAGAACTTTCTAAAGTGATTTTTCTAACACCTATTAAAGAATGGAAATGTTACTTAAGTATTTTAACCACTCTTTGAGGAGAACAGTATGAAATTCTATACAGTCACTCTGTGAGTGACTCTACTTAGTTGCACTGTACATTATAGAGCAGAACACCAAGAGGTGGTAGAGTGAACCTTCAAAAACTCACCTATTTATTTAATTTTTATAACTGACATTTAGAATATTATATACTAATGACAATATGAGACAATATTTCTGAAACAGAATAGTTTTGCTGAGATATCTCCAAGCCATTTTTCTGTTGCCAGTATCTGAATATACAAATGTTTTTAACTAAGTCACATGAGCTGTTGGTGTTGATCAAAGAAATTCCATCAGTTGTTTTAAGTGAGATATACTTAGATATTAAGTAGTTAAATAATTATTTTGTACTCAAATTAGCTCTTTTTAAAATTATGCAGTTCAACACTATGGGTGTCAATGTAGTGCTTTTTCTGAGAATACATAATATATTGCAAAATTAAATTCAAATAATGTAAAGGAGTTCTTACGCATTTTACAGGGCAACAAAGTGGTATTCACAGGTTGTGGAGAGGTGGAGAAGAATTAAAATCTTGATTGAATTTGAAGATACATATGTGATGAGCAGATATGAGAGACAACCTTTGAGGAAATGAGCAGTACAGTAATTGAAAACAAATTTTGTAAATCAAGTTGGAAGAGATTAACATATATCATCATAGCAGATCAAATATCAAGAAATAACTATAATACAAGAAGCAAAATAATCAAATAGTTTCAGATATTGAATTTAAGATTTTAATCAATTCTAAATGATATACACACAAATTAGTTTGCTGCAAAAGTCAAAGAAAGCCTATTTTGCTTAATTATAGTCCTTGTAAACATTTCTCTCTACATGTATTTACTCTTATGACTTGTAGCAGCAAGAAAACCCTTTAAAGTCAGTATACTTAATATCCAGACTTGTTAGTTTTTAATCAATTTAAAGCAGTTTAACCTATACTTGAGGATCTACTGTGTTACAAATGTTCTTCTCAGGACTTCAGGGAGTGTAAATATGAACATGAAGCACTCCTTAATAGCAGCTTACAATCTGAGAACTAAGGTAGAAGGAGTTTACGTATGAATGAATTACATGATAGAATAAGGTGAATGCCAAAGTACAAAATGGTGTAAAAGGGTTTACCAGAAACAACAATCATCTTAGATGGTTAGTAGGGATCAGTAAAAATATTCAAAAGGAAGTAGACCTCTACATATTTGCCCACTTATTCATAGCCAACAATAGAGAAAATATCGAACATGTTGAAGAAAGAGCGTATGGCCAAGATGGGTTGAAGTGTAGAGAAATGGTAAAGGGAAGTAGAAAGTGAGGCAAGAAGGGTAGATTGGAGTTAAACTGGAGAGCTTTGAATATTGTGTTGAAAATTATTAGCCAAAAGAAGTGCCACTGCCTCTTCCATCACAGAATAGATGACAGTAGACCATTCTATGAGATGCATATTGAAGAAACATTTAGAGAGCATGAGGCGGCCTTTAAGGAATTTAATCATCAAACATTTATTGAATACCTATTATGTGCCAGGAATGCTTTGATTGTGAAATTTTTACTGTGAATGAAGGCGACAGACAAAGTAAAGTCCTAGTCCTTAAACAGTTCAAAAGTGAGTGAGAAAGGACACTTCCAGAAGTGCTATGTAAACAATTTAGGATATTATCAGAAAACAGGGGATGTTTGGGTTATATATTACCATGTAAGAAGAAACCCCAAAGCAGTGGTGTTATGGGCTGGATTGTGTCCCCACAAATTCATATGCTGAAATCTCAATCCCTTAGAATATGGCTGTATTTGGAATGTTAAAATACATTAAAATGAAGACAAGGCCTAAAGAATCTCTGAGAAGATGAAACCAGTGAGGCCTCATAAATGACTTAAACCTTGCTTGATTTGCAAACATCAGTGAAATCTAACTTGAACTACTTCTTGTAAATGTCTACATTAAAGAAAAGCAGAACTTAAGCTCAACCAGTCAGAAGTAGCCAATAAACTTATAATTCTAAAACTAGAGACTTTCCAATGGGATAGGGCTAATAAGGCAATTGTATAATTGTACTCAATCAAATATTTTCTTCACTTTCCCTTTGTATTCATCCTATAAAAGCCTCCTTCTTGCATTTCCTCATTGGACTTCCTGAACCGCTTCTGGTTTGGAGCTAGCCAACTCATGAATTGTTGCTTGCTCAAATAAACTCTTTAACGTTTTATTGTGCTTCTGTTTACTCTTTATCAGGAGTAGGATGTTTAAAGAGGTAATTAAGTTAAAATGAGGTTGTATGGATAGTCCTAATCCAATATGACTGGCATTCTTAGAAGAAGAAGAAATTAAGTGCAGACCCACACAGAGGAAAGACCATGGGGAAGCTGTAAGGAGAAGACAGCAATCTATAAGCCAAGAAGACAGGCCTTAGGGAAAATGAACCCTTCTGACACTTTCATTTCAGACTTCTAGCCTCCAGAGAAGTGAAAAAATCAAGTTCTGTTGTTTTAGTCACCCAGTATTTGGTACTTTGTCACATCGGCTCCATGGCTCTTGGGTCTGTTCTTTAAATTCTTGGTTCTGCTTCTGAATTATCCTTCCTCTTCCATAATATGTAACATGTGTTTGATGAAGTAGTTTTCTCAGTCTGCTTCCTGCTTACATAAATTTGGAGTCTAAAGACCCCTTTTCATGTTTTAATGTCTCTGCTCTCATAGTCCAAGCTGGCATTGCTACTCCATGAATAAATGTTTTAAAAATATTGAGTTTGCATCATTATGTAAAAGCCATATCTATACAACACCAGATGATGTGACTCATCTGAACACTGGAGGATCTGCTTCTGAGATGGCTCACTCACACAGCAGGCAAAATGGTGCTCTGTTAGCTGGAAAGCACAGCCATGACTCAGGAATGGGAACTTCAGTTTCTTTCAGTGGGCTGGCCCAGTAGCCTGGGTTACTTGGCTGTTCCATGGGTGATCATTTTAAGAGAAGGAGAGAAAAAGAGAGAGAAAGAGAGAGAGCTAGCACCAGGTGGATGCTCTATCCCACTTTATTGCCTAGCCTTAGATGTCACACAGTTTTGCTTCTGCCATACTCTTATCAGTTGAAAAAGTCAAAAGAACCCACTCAGGTTTAAAGAGAAGCACATATACTCAACTTCTTGAGGGAGTATGGGCAACGCTCTAGAAGAGAATATGGGTCCAGGCGTGTTATGGCCATTTTTGGAACCCTCATTTGGCTTTCCAGTGATCTTTGAGTCTGGGTGTCTGTTCCAGAATGAATGTACAAATCAAGAAATGCTTGAGAGAAGAAAATGTTTTAGCTTTATTATATTTAGGTATGTAATAGAATATTAATAAATTAATCAATGTCACATATTTTGGGAGCATTTTAGGCTTCATTTCATTTAGTGCTAACAATAATCCAAAAAGGTATATTTTTTATTTTTTATATATATATTTTATTTTATTATTCTTTATGATAGATGAAGTAACTGAGGTTTAGAAATGCTATTTAGTTTGGTATTTAATTACTAAAGTTCACATTATTGTGGTAGTTCCTAGAGTGTGTTCATATGCTGATGAAACTAATCCTATACATACATATATGTTTCAGGAAAGATGGATAACTGTAGGAATAAAGTTCTTGAGTTGGCCAAAAAAAGGGATGACATCCAGTGTATCATTGGAAATTCTGGCCATACCAACAGAGAAAGTTCATCAGTTGTAACAGGTGAAAAATGGAGTTCATGGGCATAAACATAATTAGGTAGAATTAGTAGTAATAAAATGAAGTATTTTGTTTTATGACAGCCATCTGTATCCTCAGTGATATAGGAGGCAAGACTATCAGCTGAGGCATGGTTATCAACATTTGACCATGGAGCCATTATGAACTAGTCAAGTTTGGGAGTGGAGAATGGGGCTAGCAAGAGGATGGCAGGGCTGTTCTAAGTACCTCCTTGAGGTCTGTGGTCATGAATTCATCTGAGACCAGTCACTGAAGTCAGGTGTTTTTTGTCTAGTAATAGTCCACTGCTGGGTTTAGATGCAAAACAGGAAGAATATTTACATTTAACTAGTGGAATTTTTGAGATGAGCATGAAGAAGAGTAAGAGAGGAAAAGACATTTTGGAAATGTGTAAATAGTTTCTGTGATTGGTCTCACAATCTAAGGTAAAGTGAAAAGTTAAATGTTACAAATGACAAAACAGAAAAAATGGAGATCCTGGTGTAGAGAAAAAAAATTGGGAATAAAGTAAACTCCATAGTCACAACAAAGAGATCAGTGATTACTGCAGTATCAGTACCTGACCTTTATTCCTTCCTTTTGGCTCTTCTTCCAAGCAGTATTTTGTCATTGCTGCTGCTGCTGCTGCTGCTGTTTTGGTCTGAGGATTTTATTTCCCTTTGCAAATCAGAAGTATAAGAGAATTAACACCTTTCTGAATAGACCACGACCAAGAACTGCTGGCAGTTGTTATAAATACTCCAAATCCTTCTCCCTCAAGTGTGATAAATCTGAGACTGCGGCTTTTACCATTTCCCAAACCTCCCCAGTTGGATTAGACTTCAGCCAGCCAGGTGAGAACTTGGTTGACAACGCATGCTTAACTGACTCTATCCCTTTCCTGCCTTGCTTCCTCATTCCCTACTAGTGTTCCCTGTAATCATTTCTCAAATAAACTAATTCTATTCAATTTCTTATTTCAAGGCCTGCTTTGTTAGGGGGCCCAACTAACAACTCCTACTTTGAGCCTCTAGAGCTGCTCTCAAAACAAATTACCAAATATATTTTGTGGTTTCTTACTTGTCCTTCTCTCCATTGTTTTCCCAAGAAAGGAAAAGTATGTCTCCACCTTTGTGGCTCCTTCTCCTAGTACAGTTCCTGCTATGTAATAAGAACAACTTAGATATACAGTAAATTGAACAGAATGCTCAATTAAAATGGATTCTTTTGCTGACTAAGGATTTGAAGTATCTTAGCTCATGGAGGCAAAACTAAATTTGAGTTCAGTATAATATGAACATTATTTGTAGCACACTCTTGGCAATGTAATTCTTTGAAATTGATAATCCACAGTAGAATTCAAGTCTAAAATTTTGACTAGCCAAAATATATCACCCTTTCTAGATTGTTAAATTTGAGGGAGTTGAATAATATAATATGGTCTCTTCAGATACATATTTAACAGCTAAGGAGTTGTGTGGTTATACATTTATCATTTTTCCCTAAGCTGTTTATTCTATGAATTCTTTTAACATCAGCAACACAGAAATAACTATAGGAAAATTTTTGTTTTTTGCATCATAAACACATACCATGGAAGATGCTGAGTAAATATTCATAGAATAAATATTCTTGTGACAAAGATTATCATTTTAAAATAAATTATTGCTGGAACTAGATTAAACTGATTTTAAAATTAGGAAATAAGAGCACAGTAATAAAGCTCTTTACATCTTTTTTAAAATTGTGATTTGACTATATCATCTAAGTAACGTAACTGCTATTTATATACCTGTTTGCTACTGCTAATTACTTTATAAAGTTCAATTACTCTGATGGCTGAATATCGCAATCATTGTGTAACTAACTCAAGCAAAAGCCATACTCACTGTGATATAGATATATTTGTGACAATGCTTATTTGCATTTGCAAATCTCAACAACTGCTCAAGTATCTGCTTTCTAGCAATTAGGCAGCTGCTACTTAAAATCAATAGTGGTAAACTCTGGTTGTGTTTGGTTTGGAAACTGTTATCTTGTGCAGCATTCTGGTACTTTGTGGCGTATTAGTGAAGCCACTTTGCTTCATGCTATTGTATCACAGCTACTTGGCATCCTTTCCTCCTCAGCTGGCTGTTGCATTACTTCTTCTGTTCTCCTTTCATCCTTTGTCTCATTCACAGGCTTTGCCTTTGAATAGTTTTGAATTTCCCTTGTCAAGAGTTAGTTTACACTTTTTAAAATGTATAGCTATAAAGTCTGACCTGGTTGAAATATGTTGGATAATTTATTAACAAAAGCTGTGTGTGAACTATTTAGGAGTTCCATTTGAATTTCCTAAACAGTTGGGGAATTAGCTTCATGGAGGACAAAGGTATGTATGGTAAAAACTGGCAGGCAAGTGGACATTAATTGACTGAAAAGATAACTGCAGTCATACTGGCTTCTGTACAAGTAAAACAATCAGTTTTGAGTGATGAATTATATCCAAGCATGTGCTAATAATTGAAATATGTACAAAACACTCGTATATCAAATCTCTATGCATTGCCTTGTAATTTTGTGGCTTATACTTTAGTGCCAAATTTTGCCTTGTTACGGTGTTTAAGTTCTCTTAGTATAGAAACATGTTTTAGAAGTATAGTAGAAAAAAATAGTTTAAAAAATATAATGATGGAATTAAACTAAATGCTATCTGAACACTGCTCTACGGTTTTTAAAGACACCGTGCTGTCTCATACCAGCCCCCACCTTTGTGGCTCCTTCTCCTAGTACAGTTCCCGCTATATAATAAGAACAACTTAAATATACAGTAAATTGAACAGAATGCTCAATTAAAATGGATGCTTTTGCACATGATATTTTTTCTTAAATGTACCTTTTTTGCACGTGGCATTTTTTCTAAAATTTACTTTCCTCCCCGCAAGCCACCTCTCCTGCCCACCCTAGAAAATTCTACATTTCTTTGAAGTCTGCACAAACCTCACCTGAATCTCCCAGGCAAAGTGAGACAGTTCATTCATCCTTCTTAATCCCATTGTACTTGTCTGTGGAAGACAGGATAATACATGTCATGGAATTAACTTTGTGCTAAAGGCTTTAGTAGGATGATAAATGCTGAAACTCAAAACTCCCTAATTTTGTTAAATATATATCTAAAGAGACAATATTGTACTTTCTCACCAGTCCTCACTATTTTACATAATTAGGCTCACTAAATAAATATTTTTAAAGGCGTTGCTTTGCAGATATGTCTCATAAAGTCTCCTAAATCGTTTCACTTTAATCCAGGATTTAATAATACTATGTTGCTCTACAGCCTTTGGGCTGTATCCTTTTAGAACACTTTGTAACTCTTTTCTCTGTCACCTGAAGCCTCATTATTTTTCTTCTGGATCTTCCTCGCTTTCCCTAAGACTACCATATAAGCTACCTTAAAAATAGTCAAGAACTGTAACAAGAGGCACACAACAATTTCTTTTCTGCTATAAACCCTGGAAGCAGTTGTATGAAGGTAGTTTTGGTTGACTGTATCTCAAAATCACAGTCTTAATGCTTATCCCAGCAAAATGTGATGTTATCTGCCGAAAGGAAAACTTAAAAAAAAAAATACAGAACATACAGACCCCATATATTTGATTATGTGAATGTTTAGTTTCCCTAATTTAAGGATTCTAAATAAAACATTTAAGAACTTAAAGAAGATAACATTTGCTTGCTTCTTATTGTGCAAGAAATCCCATTATGGTGGCCATTGAAAAAATGAATTATACTGAGTCTTAGAGTTGCTTTGGGTTTAGAGGTTTTAACACTTGACAGAGGTAGCCTACTCAAAGAATGCCAATTTTTCACATTTCGTTTTTAGGGTAGGGATTTATGCCTGTCTTGGAACCATGACTACAGTAATTGAAAAACAATTGGCTCTTTAAACATTCTTCTACTATTGCTCAAACTATAGATCTATAAAGTTTATAGACTTGAATTATTTAAAAATATCGTACATTAAGCATTAGAAATCAATAAGCTTGAGTTGGACTAAGAGGCTTCCTGAATGTAAAGGTTAAAAGCCTTCCACTAACAATATAATGATGGTTAAAAACAGAACACTTAAATTTGGAGTTGAGCATAGAAGTCATTCAATCAACTAGAAAAATCATGGAAACATGGAAAAATCATGGAAACTGTTTTAGGCATTTCTTAACCAAATCATCTCTATTGTCTATGTGCATCAATAATAACTCAAGTATTTGATTTAGAAATGTGCCTATTTTGTAATGAGCTGCTTCACAGTGAAAAGAAAAAGGCGAGGAAAGCTGCTACTAATTTGCTAATACCTTAGTCTATAGTCCATCAGAAACTAATTTGCTAACACCTTAGACTGTAGTCCATCACAAAAGTTATGATAAGCTTCATAGACAAAACAGTGACTTTTATGGAAGATAATTTGAAGCATTCAGGAACTGGAGAATTGGCTTTGGATGATTAGAGACTTAAAGAAGAAAGGCAGAAGTATCAGTCTGAATGAAGGTGTGTTTATTCAGCTTATATAAAATCATAGCCAGCCATCTAACAGGTTTTATTAAATTTGAGTTTCCTGAAGTCTAAAATATTCTCATAGCATAAAGCACTAACTTTAAGAGTGTGTGTGTGTGTGTGTGTGCACGCGTGTGCGTGTGTAAATCTGATCATATTGAAACGTAGGTGGATGTTTGGCTCCACTGTGTCTATTAACCTTGGCACCCCCCACACAAAACAGCTTGCCGCTTATTTCCATCCATAGCAGCATCAGATTTATTTGAAGTCTGTGAGCCTGGCTACCAAGGTGATTCTAGTTTTGGGAAGCATCACAGAGTTGGAAATAAGTTAAATATTAAGTTAGGGGTAGTTTGACAGAAATAGGGAATTGTCTGAGGAGTAGTACAACTTGCAGTGATTATTTCATGGGCAATTTAAGTTCTCTGATTTAAGCCTTCAGCTGGCTGTTAAGGATTGACGGAATAGATTTGTTTGTCCATTCATTCATTTATTCAACATTTGCTTAAAAGGGTAGTTGTTGTAATAAAGAGATGGACAAGCTCTGGAGGCTGGAGCCACGGGTGAGTGGAGGTAGGTGGGTGGTAATGGCAGGGGAGGGGCAATAACCTAACACTTTGTTGCACTGTTTTATTTACATGTGTTTGACAAGGTAAGAGGCAGGCACTTTCTAAAAAGATGTGATCTTACAGGATTAACATGTGCACCAGAAAATTATGTGGGGTAGAGAAGGGAGTTTCTCAGGAGAAGGAAGAGCGCTATGAAGTTGTGGAAGCTTCCCACCACCTGGTGCATCTAGGGGTAACTAAAACAGGTTACTAGGTCGAAGCATGGGAGGTCACAGGAACAGGTAACATTGGAGAGCTAAGTGTATGCACATGTCACCCAATTGCTTTAGTCACAGTGCAGTCCCTCCAAGTCGGAGTGCTGAGGACTGCCCTGATACACAAGGCTCTTTCAGGAGTTAATTTTACTTCACTTTCTGTTTCTTAATGTGTTCGACCATTAAAGGAGAATGGTCGTGCCAAGTGGTCTGTATAAAAAATATGCAAAGTCATGGGGCCAGAGGGCCATCTTTCTGAAAGAACCACAAGTGGATTGCTGTTGATGGAATACCACTGAAGACAGGAAGAAGAGGAACAGCCAGTATGGAAGTAAGCACAAAAATCAGGCATTGACTTGGCGTCTGCCATTGGTGAGACACCCATTGGATGATTTTACACAGCTCCTGGACTGACCACCAAAACTATACCCTCACTTCTCTCCATGCTGATCACCTCCTGCTCCCCTCAGCCACTGCTCATTCCCTCTTCTCCCGGGCACCAACTTTTAGGTCACTTTTCCTCATTCTTCCACACTGTCCTTACCCTTAGTAATATTCTTCCTCTTATCTCTCCTGGAATGGGAGCTGGATTCTGTTATAAACTGTGCTGATTCCTTCAGGTTTCCCAGTTTAATGTTTAATGCCTGATTTTTGATTTTTTTCTTTTTGAGACAGAGTCTCTGTCGCTAGGCTGGAGTGCAGTGGCACAATCTTGGCTCACTGCAACCTCTACCTCCCGGGTATAAGTGATTCTCCTGCCTCAGCCTCCTGAGTAGCTGAGACTACAGGTGTGTGCCACCATGCCCAGCTAATTTTTCTATTTTTAGTAGAGATGCTGTTTCACCATATTAGCCAGGATGGTCTCCATCTCTTGACCTCGTGATCTGCCCAGCTTAGCCTGCCAAAGGTCTGGGATTATAGGCGCAAGCCACTGTGCCTGGCAGACTATTTTCTTTCATTCTATTTCATGTTACTACCTTAGCAATGCAAATGCTTTTGCTTAACTAAGAGTTACTTAGCAGGATGAGTAATATGCGAGATATTATATAGTTATCCAGGTAAATAAAATACTTTTTCTCCTCAGGGTAATAACGAGCCACTGAAGTATTTTAAAAGAAAAAGTCAACAATGATTTGCTTCTTAGAAAGTTTCCTTTGTCTAAAGTGGGAAGGATAGATGGTGGGAGTAGCTGACTATAGAGGAGGACATGTGGGGAAACTATTGCTCAGGCCAGGGAGAGGGAAAATGGGGTTCTAAACAAAGTCAGTAGCAGATAGGATGGAGAAGAGGTTATGCACTGAAGAGATGTTAAGGAGACTTGGAGACTACATTGGGCAAAGGAAAAAAAAAAAAAAACTAAGCTGGTCTCTTTTAGGCATAACCAGCTGGATGGATAGCAGTGCCATTGCCCATATGGAATGCAGAAGTAACCTACTTGAGCAAAATTATTTTGAGTTCAGTTTTGGACAAATTGAGCTTGTCTGAGTGAAGATATATTTATGGTATGGTTCATCAGAGGACCTGGACTAGAAGTGTATATTTGGACAGCAGCAACATCATATGGTAGTTGGTGCTCAGGGTGAGAATGAGAAGAGGGAGGGAAAGCTTATGGATGGAACAATGAGCCTGTGACAGAGCTTTTCGGCTCTCCATTCTTACTTCCTCTACAGAATTGCGAGAGTCCTTAGTAAATCAACCTTCCTCACAGCCCTCAGTCTGCGATTTAGGAAGGAAGACATTTTATTGATCCAGTTTGAGAAATTCTTGACATCAATAACTGTGAATACTTGCCAGATGGCTCAAAACGAGAAATGAGATCGAATAAAATCTGGAGTATCGCCTGAATTCAAACTTTTATAGGTCTAGTGATGTGGTCAAATATATATGGACAGTGTTGAGATTGGAGCTTTCATCAAAGCCGTTATGTTTCTGCTTGCTTTGTCTATAATTGTATCCCCATTGCAGTAACAAAATACCTAAAAGTAACCTCAATGAAACACATCTAGTGACAACTACCAAATATAGAGATAATTAAAGCAGACTTAAGAAGTTGGATAGATATACTATGCTTCAAGCAAAGGGGATGTATATTTTAAAATATCTTTTTATTTTAAATTATTTTATTAATGCAATTTTATTCTAAATAAAAGATGAAATAATTTTTGAATAACTGGAAATTAGAATTTCAAATTTCATATGTTAAAAACATGAGAGAGCTAGTTTTCAAAAAATTAAAATGAGGAGCAAGATATAATAGACATCAAATAAGTTATAAAACTATAATACTTAAGGAAACATGGTACTAACAAAATTAGATAGACCTCGATGCACTTTACAAAATATATTTATAAGAATTAAACCTAATCTTCCATGAGAACTACTATAGTCATAGAGGCATCACAAACCAGTGAGCAAGAGAAAGTTTATTTAATAACATTGTTTTGGTAATCAGTTTGCTACTTAGAAAATAATGAATTTATATATTGATCTCATATATTATACCAAAATAAGATATGAGATGCAAATATTCAAACATGATTTCAGGAAGAAATAAAAATAATAGTTCATTAAATCATAAGATAATGAGATGTTTATCATTTTAAGTACATTACAATAAAAATGGATTTTTGGTACATAAAGTTAGAACCTTGTTCAAAAAGAATACAAAGTCAAATACAATTAAGAAGGTCACATTTAATGAAGTATCAATATTATTAATGGTATCAATAAATAAAGCCTTCAGAAATCCATCGCAAAAGTCCTGTAATTACAATAGATAAGTGGCCAAGGGATATGACCTGATATTTAAAGAAAGAGAACGTATAAATGGTTAATAATGGGAAAATGAAATATAAATTTTTATTCTATTAAAATTAAGCATATAAAATTATACTAAATAATATGTGGTCAAATATACAATGATAAAAATTATTTCAGAAATAATTTGAGATAATTATATATATATTTTTTGAGACAGGGTCTCACTCTGTTGCCCAGGCCTGAGTGCAGTGGCATAATCACAGCTCACTGCATCTTCAACCTCCAAGGCTCATGACTCTCCCACCTCAGCCTCCTAAGTAGCTGACACCACAGGTGTGTGCCATTATGCCTGGCCAATTTCTAAAAAGTCTTTTGTAGCAACAAAGCATCCCTGTGTTGCCCAGCCTGGTCTTCAACTCCTGATCTTAAGTGATCCTCCTGCTTCGCCCTCCCAAAGTACTGGGATTACAGGCAGGAGCAACTGTGCCCAGCTGAAAATTTAAATTTAATTATGCAATTTGATCTGGTAATTCCATGTCTGAAAATCTATTCTAAGAAATTAATTATAAACTCTGAAATATGAACAAAAAGATAAAATAAGCCCAATAATTCTGAACAATCAATCCTGAACAATCAATAGTGAAACAACCTGTGATAATTAATGTTATGTGTCAACTTGATTGGGTCAAGGGGTGCACAGATATTTGGTTAAACAAATACCTGTTTCTGGAGGAGATGAGCTAAACAAATACCTGTTTCTGGAGGAGACTGAGCATTTGAATCAATAGACTGAGGAAAGAAGATCGCCCTTCCCAATGTGAGTGGGAAGCATCCAATCTGTTGAAGGCTTGAATAGAACAAAAAAGGCAGAGAAAAGGAGAATTCACTCTCTCTCCCTGACTGGATGGTCTAGGACATCCATCTTCTCCTTCCTTTGAGCTGAGACTACACTATCTGCTTCCCAGTATTCAGACATGGGACTTGGACTAGAACTTATACAGTCAGCCCTCCTGGTTCTCAGGCCTTTGGACTCAGATTAGAACCATCTCAATGGCTTTCCTCAGTCACCAGCTTGCAGAGGGCAGATCATGGGACTCCTAAGTCTCCAAAATCAAGTAAGCAAATTCCTCATGATGAATCTCTTTATAAATCTATATCTTTATTTGTATCTCTCTGTATCTCTCTATTCTGTTTCTCTGGAGAACCCTGACTAATACAGAATCTCTGTTTATGATTGATAGAATCCTGACCAAGTAATTATAGTATATACATTCATTAGCTTTTATAAAGCCACTAAATGTTATATAAGAGATGCTAGCTCTTGGAAAAACATATATCACTTTCATAAATGGAAAGGAAGGGTTTGGAGTTAAATAATCACTATAAAAAGCAAATAAATTAAAAAAAGAAGTGAGTTAAAACACACTTGGATTACTATAAAGTGGCAAAGAGGTGATATTTTTAAACACAATATTTTTCTGGATTTCTCAAAATTTAATTTTAAAATTAAAATAATCACCTTAATAGAAGGTTTACTAGTCAAAAATATTAACTAAACACTAGAATACCCAGGGGTTTCACATCTAAGTACACATGCATGCCATCTAATACCCAAATACACACATTGAAAAATAGAAAGCACTGGCTCACTTGACTGCTAATGCTTCCACACATTCTGGAGTACTTAAACTTCATTTAAATACGGCCACTTAAGCAGAAGAGGGGAATATTTAACATGATAATGCCAATAAATCACTTCTCTTGGCATAAAGTGAATCCTAGGGAAGAAATGTCCAAAAAGGGACTGGGATGACTTGCTATATGCATTTCTTACTAGAATATATCCCAGTTTACTCCTGTTAGTGAACAATGGTAATATCCTCACCCACTAACTGTCATACTCACATGCACAAATACTTTTTTCTATCAGAGACACAAAGAGTATTGATGCAGGAGATAGAGTTATTTAGGCAGATAGTAAGGGCAAGAGTACTTGGCTGAATTTCCCTTTTTAACAAAAGCAGCCCTCAAATCATTTCTTTTCTAACAAGGAGCAGCCTGAAAAATCGAGCTGCAGACAAAGATAAGCAAGCTGGAAGCTTGCATGGGTGAAAGCCAGCAGCTGTGCCAATAGAAAAGGTCTACCTGGGGGCCAGGTAGGTTCAACATGGAGGCTCCATCTTCCCTTTTCTTTGTCACCATGTGTACAGTAAAGAAACAGGCAACATGGCGCTGGCCAGGTAGAAAATCCAGCTACATAATAAAAGATCAGAGTGGGAGTGGCCAGCTCTTTGTGTTCTATGCAAATGGCACACCTAACCCTAACTAGTTTTTTGTGCCCCATGTAAATAGCACACGTGGTCCAACCAATCTTTGTGCCCTATGTAAATCAGACACCGCCTCCTCAAGCTTATCTGTAAACCCGAGCTGCATTTCACCAGGAAGAGAGCTCTTCTCTTTCTTTTGCCTATTAAACTTCCGCTCTGAACCTCCCTCTTTGTGTGTCCATGTCCTAGTTTTCCATGGCTATGAGACAGTGAACCTTAGGTATCACCCTAGACAAATGGCACTGCTTCAATATCGTGAAGAAAAATGTTAAAGTAAAAATTTGAAGATAAAAATTAAGTTGAAAAAAACTCTGGCCTGGAAAGATCAATACTTAATATTCAGTCGTGAAATTTGTATAACAAAATTAATGTTCACCTTTCCAGGAAATGTCAATAATTTGTTTTTCTTGCATATTTATTACAAGTGCTCTCGGATGACTAGCATTGATTTCTTTTCACAAACATATAATACGGGAAGATTATTTTAAGATACTGATATGCAGTTAAGTTTATGACACTGAATGTAGGTCTGTATTAAGTTTTACATAAAAACCATAGATAATTACATGCTGCAGAATACAAATGTGTTAGCCATTGCAGCCTTGCTACACTTTGGTAGCTACTTAAAATTTTTCTTCAGTATTTAATGCCAGCCTCAGGGTTCTGCTGTGCCAGAATCCTATTGTCCTCATTGACTCTGGGGAGTCCAATTCCAGAGCAGTGTCCTCTCCATCGACTCTGACTTAGAAAGGACACGGTGTTGGTGCCATCCTCACTAGCTCATTCCATATTGATTTACTAAATGGAGAGTCCTCTGGGCTCTCACTGAGAAAATAGGTCAGATAGTGAATAAATTCATTCTAGCATGCCTACCTCTCCAAGCATTTTGAATCCCTCCACACTGTTCTGCCAAGGCATTTCAGCATATCCATCCATTTATTAGAGGCCAGCATTTCTTTCCAAGCTTCAGGGAGCCATTTTAGTAGCAAATTAGAATAAGCTCCAGCTGTCCTTGTCAGTATGTTGCATACTGTACCGTTAGATTGTTTCTCATATTTACAAACTCTCCCTAGTCATATTCTGCATGCCACTCAGCACCCTCCCTCCATTCATTTAGTACCCTCAAAACCCATTATTGGGGTCTTGTCAGTACCTATGTGCAAGAACTATAGTTTTTTTTGAGGGAATGAGGAATGGAATAATTCCTTTCTTCCCAAGGGGGTAATTTATTAAATGTTATACCAGCTATTAGTCTACAAATGATGAGGGGAAGTGGAGGGAAATCTTGGAAAATTCAGTTATCAACTTGGGAAGCATCCATTGCAGCAGAGGCCACTGCAAGGTCTCCAGGCAAAAGAAGCAAGCCTCTTCTGCAGCCTTGGAGGACTCAAGGGAATGGGGGATTAAGCATCCTCAAGTATATCCATTCAGATATTCCCCTCCCAGGTAGCCAGGGCACATTCTTTTTGCACGTAGGCCCTTTATTTAGCATAGGAGACATGCCAGTACTAGGAGTCATGCCTTCTCTGTAATTCAGCTACTCTCACAACTAAGTGCTGGGTCTCGTTTTTGTTCTGATCTGCCTTCCAGTTGCAGGAGATGAAAGAATCTTTAAATACTATCAGAGATCCCCTTTGGCCTCCCCTCTGGGAAAAGATATCTGTTTTCTGATTTGAGACTGTCAATATTTCAATTTAGCTTATTAATCAAATTTTAAAACAACTAAAGAATTCCACAGTCTTTAATGACCATTGCCACCATATGTCTTAAATGTGAGTGATATTGCATCCTCTTCCACAGATATTCCATTTCATTTCACCCCTGGTGAAAAGGGCATTAATGGTTATGCTATAGAATGTCAAAGGTTATCATTATCCCGACTGCTACCAGTAATGCAGACTTTTGCTACCTGGCCAGCCCAAGACCCAACCCTAGGGTACCCTCTGAGGATCTGTTTCCTAGAACCATTTCTAACCCCCTTTATTAGGTTACTCTAAGGGAATCAGATCCTGAGAAAATACACCCTTTGTTTATTTTGGAGTTGCAGGAGAAACAAGCAGAGGAGTGTGAAGATGATACAGGAAGGGAAAAGCAGGCTGTCAAGTTGTTCTGAAGCACATTCCCCAGGTCAGCTCTGGGGAACGGTGAAAAGACATGCCTCAGGATTATTCTTGCCAAGAAGAAGGACCTAGGGTATTAAACCCACTGGCAAAGGCTCTCAGGGACATGCTAGCTCCCAGACATTTCTGGGTCAGCTGTGCATTGGCAAAGAAGGTTCTAGAAAAAGAGGGCAGCCTTCCAATACAGATGTATTTTTCACTATCTTTCAAAATGGTTTTTTGTAGATAAAATTTCTGAGTTTGATATTTAAATCTTGTTTTACATGGAGCTCATAGTTCAAGAAACTGAGCTCTTTTTTTTTTTAGGCAGCATATTGCTCTGTCACCCAGGCTGGAGTACAGTGATGCAATCTTGGCTCACTGAAACCTCTGCCTCCCAGGTTCAAGAGATTCTCCTACCTCAGTCTCCCAAGTAGCTGAGATTATAGGCATGTGCCACCATGCCTGGCTAATTTTTTGTATTTTTAGTAGAGACCTGGTTTTGTCATGTTGGCTAGGCTGATCTCAAACTCCTGAGCAGTATAGGTGGGGTGTCAGGCTGCCACTCACAGAAGACATAAGGGACTCAAAGGGAAATGGGCCGGGAACTGACTATGATAAATATAAGTTTGAGGTATTTTGTACTTCCTGTTGAAATAATCATGAGTTAAACATAGTCTTAAATTGCTGGGTAAAAAATGTATTTTTGTAAATAAAGAAACCAGATAATTCTGTTAAGTTACTTCAAATATCGGTAATAAAACATAGTAATCACTCCACATCTTAAACATAGCAATCAGAAAGACAATTTTTTTTTTAAATGGCAAAACACTCACAGAGCAGAATTGTTGCAAGAAATCATTTACTCAAAGATTACGTAGTGAATGCCTCTCCAAGGGTGAAGATATACAGGTGCGCAAGGACAATCTCTACTATCAGGTACATAATAAGTGATCAGTTAGTACAAATTTATTATTACTGATTAAAGTAGCTAATATTAAGCTATTTTAAAGAAATTTGTTCAGATTAGTGATTATTCCCATGAATTAGTACTTAACAGTTAACAAACCAGTAATAATACTTAAATGCAGCAACCAGGCAGACTGTTGCTTGGAAATTCACTGATGATTGATCCACATTTTGGAATATCTCATCACTGAGAGCAGTGCAGCTAGTAGTATTTAAAATCATAGAGAACACTTGAATTTTTTATTTCAATTATTTAATAAAGAAGTTTTTACTGAGCACCTACCATGTTTCAGGCATAGCTCCAGGTACGAAGGAAATAGCAGTGAACTAAGTAGAATAAATTCATGCCTTTCTGAAGTTTACATAACCTTCACATACAGCTACAACTTCATTATAATTACACCTAGGGATTTAAGTATCTAATTATTTCATTATGTCTTCTCATGTTGTTATATAGAGTAGTTATTACAGACAAATAATAACTTTTTTAGATATTTTCTTTACTCCTCCTTTATACTATATTTAGGGCATTGTAGTTTTTAATTATCTGTGTACGTATTATGTCTATATTTAATTTCAGGATAGTAGAGGGAGCATTCCACTTTATCATCAAAGTAAGTATTACATCTGATGGAATTGATAACAACTTCATTAAAATACACACATTATTAAAGTCAAGAAAGTGATAAAGTCCTTGGGATCCATTATATGGATGGCAGGCTGAAGGTTCTACAGTAAATGTCCTGGTATATTCAAAAAGATGTAATATCAACTTAAATATAAATTACTTCTAAAGTCATTTTGTCACCAAAGAGAAAAATATGGTATAAACATCTATGAAGTTTCTCAACTAGAAAATACTTTTTGCTGTTGTTGTTGTTGTACTTCTGAAGTAATAACGCTATACAGCAGGGAAGTATCCAATGCTTCATTGCCGATTTGCCCACTCCCCTTTTTTCAGTTATTTAGATAGTCTGGCAATTCCTAAGTCTCTTTCAAGGACCCAGTTCCCTCACATAGGCCAGGATCTCCACATACATTTCTCAAGTGGAAGTCTTCATTTGCATATTCTGCAGATATCTCAAATCCCAAATGAAACTCATTTTCAATTCCTTTACCCAAATTTACTCTCTATCTTTTCTCTCTCTGTGAATGGCACGAGGACATTCACCTAGTTGAATAGTAAAAGAGTGAAGAATCACCCTGAATGCCTTCTTCTCACTTGTATCCAATCCAACTATTTCCTGATCTGCTGTGAAATTCTCATCACCCTATTGATACTACTCCATTTTAGAGAAGCACCATTCCTAGCCTAGATGGCCAAAAGAGCTTCATAAGTTGTCTCCTTGCTTTGATACCGTCTCTTCTTGCCTATTTCTAATCCATTTTCCTCTTTGTAGTATCCAGAGTAATCATTCCAGAAAGAAAATCTGATTATGTCATATACATGGTAACTATCTTTTCAGTGGCATCATGTTACCTCTGGATTAAAGTTGAAACTCTGAAACAGGATCAGATTTAATTCTCCAGGTTATATTTTCTTTATTTTTCAATTCTCTACTCATAAACTCCTTTTGATCATTCAGGCTTCCTTGGAGGTGTCACTTCCATCATGCAATCTTTGATCACATACCCATGTCTAGGATTGATACGTTTCCTACATGCTCCCAAAGCATCCTGTCTTGACAGGGCTTATCACAATATATAGCAATTAACACTTGGTCTCTCACTTGTCTTATGGGCATAGAGGTGCCCAAATATATTAGTCAAATTAATACGTAAAAGAGCTATCATTAAACAGTAAGATATATTCAGTTATAATATTTTTGAAATATATAAACAGGTGTTTGTAATTTTAAGACTACTTTTTGAGCAGTTTTTTTCTATAGAAAAATTGAGCATAAAGTACAGAAGATTTTCATATGTACTTACCTACCCGTTTCCTCTATTATTAATATCTTGCATTAGTGTAATACATTAGTTACAATTGGTGAACCAATACTGATACATAGTTAGCTAAAGTTCATTGTTTACATTATAATACACTCAATTTTCTATTTTTTCTTTGTTTCTGGTACTTCAGAATGAATCAGAAAATTACATTATATATTTTATTTTGTAAATGAAATTACATTATGTATTTCATTATGTAAATGAAATTTTTGAATATTTGAGCCAGAATATGGGCAGACAGTGGTAATACTTGTCTAATATACTTAATTCAGTAAATAAATATTTGTAAGTACCACAAATATGTGAAGGACAGCACTAGGTTCTGAGGACTAAACGCAGAATAAGACAAAGCTCTGCTGTTACTAAGCTCCAAGAAGAAGAGAAGATGAATAAGTAACCTAATAATGTAGGGGCAAGATGATAGGTCCTGTGATGGGATATCTACAGAGTGCCACATCCATGAAGGAGAGGGTTTTTTAAATTAGACTGCATAGAGCAGGTGACTAAGAAAAGTTTTTCCAGGGGATATTTAAACTGAATATTGAAGTCTGAATAGAATGTAGCAGGTAAAAGGGAAGCAAAAGCATTTCAGTTTGAATAACAGCAGTGTGAGTGTTGGAAGCCTAAAACAATAGAACATAGCTAAAGAGAAGGAGAATAGAAGTTACAAAGCAAGAGAGAGAGAGAGAGGCATAACTTGGTTAAGGAAGGGCCTGCATTTCTAAGCTAAGATTTTGACTTTTAGCTTCAAAAATATAAAGTCAGATCATTGGTTTTGCTTTAAAAAGATCATTCTCTACTGCTAGAGGAAAGTAAGTTTAAAAACATGAGTTCATGTAATATATGTTCATATATTTATGTTCAAAATTTTAAGATAATCACTTAACATTTTAAGATAATTTTAAGATACATCACTGATAGTATAAACATAGGTGTATTACTCTGAAATCGCTAGAAAAAACTAAAATAAACTTTATACTATAGCAAAATCAGTGAACTGGCATTGGGGGAATAGTGTGAAAACTTAAGAGCATAAAATATAAAGTAGAGTAACAGAAGCAAGCCCAGCTGAAAAAAAAAAAATGTGTTAAACCCTACTACTTAGAAACTTGGGAATCAGATTGCAAAACAAAAAACAACTAAAATATATGAAGACTGATAGCTAAATAATATAAACAAGAAAAATAATGTGATATAAAGAAAATTATAAATAAAAGCATTAGTGGCAATATCATATTGCACAAATATCATTTATAATCATATTAATTTTTTGCTTAGCATGTTGTCAGGTATTATATGAGGATAAAAGGTGAAGATTTAACCATCAAAAGCCATCTATGAGACAAATAATAAATCTCTGAACTATATTAAATATTCAAAATAAAAAATGGGAAAAATAATTATTTTTGAAACTTTTGAAGATAATCAAATGAAAAAAGTTGATAAATTGAATAATATAATTAATGTTTTAGTTCCTAGGCAGAAAAATATATTTAAAAAATATTTTTAAATATATCAAAATATTCACAAGGTATTTTTAAATATTGATTATATCCTGGGTCTTTAAAAATCTCAAAAGGGAAAGAATAAATTATACAAATTCTATTTATCTTATTTCAGTGAAATACAACCATTAATAACAAAAGTGTTACCTAAGGAGCATATTAAATCACATAGGAACCAAAAATAGTAACCTAAAGATCGCTTGAGTCAAAGAAGCTATCAAATTCTCAAGTCAGATATATCAAAAAGTAGGAAACACAGACAAATATGATTTGCACTCTAGAATTTTTATGCCTGAACAATGGGGAAAATAAAAACAAATGAGGGCCGGGCACAGTGGCTCCCGCCTGTAATCCCAGCACTTTGGGAGGCTGAGGCAGGTGGATCACGAGGTCAACAGATCGAGACCATCCTCGTCAACATGGTGAAACCCCGTCTCTACTAAAACTACAAAAAATTAGCTGGGCATGGTGGCGCGTGCCTGTAATCCCAGCTACTCAGGAGGCTGAGGCAGGAGAATTGCCTGAACCCAGGAGGCGGAGGTTGCGGTGAGCCGAGATCGCACCATTGCACTCCAGCCTGGGTAACAAGAGTGAAACTCTGTCTCAAAAAAAAAAAAAAAAAAAAAAAAAAAAAAAAACAAAAAAAAAAAAAAAAAAAAAAAAAAAAAAAAAATACAAATGAGCTAAATATGCCACTCATAGAAATGTGGTAGGCAGAATTCTATGAGACTCCCAAGATCTCTGTCTCTTGATAAACACACACCTTTCCCCATTATTCAATCAAAACCAATCTAGATGCTGTTGTGAAGGATTTTGCTAATATAAATTAGAGCTTAAAACCAGTTGACTTTAAGATAGGAAAACTGTGCCTGGTTCAAACATGTCACCTCTTTAAATCTGGGTCTAGAGGTAAAAGATAAGAAGTCAGAGATTCAAAGCATAGCAAAGACTGAACACATTGTTATAGGCTTGAAGATCGAACACAGTGTTGCAGGCTTGAGGTTGGAGATGTCACATAGCAAGGAAGGTGGGGGGACTCTAGAAGCTGAGAGAAGCTAATTGGATTGACAGTCAAAAAGAACACTCACTCTTACAGAAGGAAAGAAATGAATTCCTCAAATAAGAATGATCCTAAAGGCTGATTTTTGCTCAGAACCTCCAAAAGAATACTCCACATAATAAACATCTTGAATTTAGCCCTATGATACACTGAGAGGAGAACCCAGTAATGTCATGCAAACTTCTGACTTGCAGTGAGCTAATAAATGTGTGTTGTTTTAAGCTGCAAAATCTCCTATTGTTTGTTTGCAGCAATAAATATTAACATGGAGATAATAAAGTACATTGAAATAACTCCTATTGATTTAGGAATTTTGCTCCTTTAGCTCAGCTAGGTTTGTGTTCTCGTCTCATGACCAGGAAAAATTAGGCAAACAAATCTCAAAGAGTGAGTGGAGTAGAATTTAAGTGAAAGAAAAGCTCTCAGCAAAAAGAGAAGTCACGGGAGGGGTGGGGTGGTTCTCCTACCTGAATTCAGGAAGGTTTTCTAATATGGCGGACACTGGGCCTTTTTATGAGCTCAGAATAGGTAGTATGTGCTGATTTGTTTGTGAGTATGCAAAAACGGTCAAAGTGAAGACACCACTCAAACATGGACACTACAATGTAGAAAACCAATGAAGAAAGGGTGGGTATATGTAAAATAGGTGTTGGATGGGGATCAGAGGATAGTACACTAAACAAGAAGGCAGGCTTTTAATTTGGTTCCAGGATTTACTGGGGACAGTTTCCAGCTTGAAGGTTGGGTTTCACTGGGGACCTGCCCCTATTTGCCTGGACATTTGTCTGCCTCCTGCCTCTATCACTATGAAATCAGTAGAAAATAAGTTATAAAGATGACAACATAAGTAAGGGAAATTAGAAATGAAAATAAATCTAATGCTAGTTGTTTAAGAGCTATAACAAAATAGATAAATCTCTAAAAGATGCTCATGGGAAAATGTGTGAGAATAGTAATTCACAACATTTGGCATATGAAAGAAGATACAATCACTGACGTAGAAATGTTTTTTTCAGATTACATGCATAAAATTGTGCTTAAGAAATTTAAACACTAAGTAAAATAGTAAACTTTTTGTCATAAAGTTACATTATTATACAGAATAAAGAAGTTATTCAAATAATTTCATGACCCAGAGAGCTTCATAGATGAGTTTCTACAAACTTAAAGAATTATTTTATGATATATTGATGAACTCTAGTTGTATATATTTATGAGGTAAAAGGTATGTTATGATTTTTAATACAATATGAAAAGTTTAAATTAAGCTAATAAACATATCCATCATCTCAACTACTTATATTCTTTTGTGATGAGAACATTAGACATTTACTCATTGTGATATTGTAGTATATAAAGCTTAATTATCAGCTATATTCATCATGCTGGCAATTAATCTAAAAAAAATCAAACTCTTTCTTACTAAGGCTTGACTATCATTTCCCCATTACCCCTCCCATAGCCTCTGGTTACTACCATTCTACTTACTGCTTCTGTGAGTTCAGTTGTTTTAGATTCCACGTATAAGTAAGAACATATGGTATTTGTCTTTTTATGTTTGGGTTATTTCACTTAGCATAATGTTCTCTAATTCCATTCATGTTGCCACAAATGATTGACTTTCTTCCTTTTTAAGGGTTGAATTGTATTCCATTGTGAATATATATCACATTTTATTTATTTATTCATCCTTTGATGGACATGTTAATAGTTGATTCCATAATTTGACTATTGTGAATAGTGCTGTGAACTTTGAAGAAGACAAAATTTCTTTGTTTTTCAATCTCTTTCAAGACATAGAGAAAAGAAAAACTTTCCAACTAATTTTTAAGTTAGAATGATGCTGTTAACAAACTTGTAATAAACATTAAATAAACAGAACAAAAAAAAAGATACAGCAATCCACAGAAAAATTTATGTTATGGATAGAGATATATAAAATGAGAGATATTAGTAAATCAAATTCATCAGTACCTTAAATTCAGAAAGTACCATTATTAAGAGATAGCCTCTGAGAAGATTCAAAATTTTTCATTATTAGAAAATAGATTTCTGTAACTGATCACATTTCAGGAGCAAATGAGAAAATTTTGATGAACTTTTTGACAGACACCAAAAAATCTTTAATAAATTCAATTTCTAATATCAGACATACCTCCTCACTAAATGCTATCAGGATATGTTTAGTTCAACAAGGCAACAGGATACATCTAAGCCAACATTATGCACCAGCAAAATCTTAAAAGATGTGCCCATTGCAAATAATGCAAAATGAAGTTGGGGAGTAATGTAGTCGAGGGTCTATGGTTCAAGTAGTATCATGAGAGTGATAAATAATAGGTTGTTTAAAATTATAATAAGTGTAGAATAAGTTTTATACTCTCTAGGGTAATCACTACAAAATAGTTGTAGTTAATGAATTAATATAAGAAAAATATTCTCACAAAATTTACAAAATTAAATGTCATTTAAAAAGCAGTTAAAAAAGGGACATTGCAGGAAATTGGACATAATCACAGCTCTACCCATTATTATTATAAATGAAAATAGACCAAATTTATTAAGGAAAAAACAATGTGGTCAAGGTATAAAACAACAACTATATATTGTTTATAGCAATACCCTTTAAATATAAGAATGCAGAATGGCTAAAAGTAAAATAATGGAAAGAAGCATGATACACTAACCAACAGAGAGCTAGTTATATTATCCTAATTAATGTAAGTCTAAGTAGTTTTCAAAGTAAGAAAATGACTAGAGATAAGAGGAACATTTTAAAATATAGAGTCAATACAATAGGAAGACAGCACAATACCAAACTGGTATTCATCCACTACCATAGCTATGTACTACAGAACCTAAAAGAGAAAAGATGAAATCTGCAATTATTTAACACACTTTTCTCTGTAACTGATTGAATTGGCAAACCAAAAAATGAGATGATATGAATAATTAAATTTTTAAACATAAACTAATTGATACATAGAAAACACAAAACCTGAGAAAAACAGGATATATATTAAGTCAACATGTATAAAATTTAACCATATGCTAGGCCAAAAAGATACTTTCAGGAATATCCAAGGATTGATTACTCAGTTATATACCATAAGAGGAAATTAACCTAGAAGTCAATTATAAAAATAAAATTAGAAAATTACCAACTACATAATATTAAATAATACATTTCTTAGTATTTCAAGGTTGAAGTGAAAAATCAAGCAAACGAGAAAATATTTTGGAGTGATTTATAATGAAAATATAACAGTATAAAATGTATGCAAGATAACACAACTCCTGCTCCCAGCCAATCCTGAATTTACCTTTCCTTCTTAAATAACTAGGGAATGGGGGGAAAAGTGTGAAACAAATGTTTTCAGACATTGAACAACAGATAGTGCAGGAATGTGATCCATGGGAGAAAGGTAGCAAACAAAGTGGGGCCTACAATTACAGGCGCTAACTTTCTGGAAGCATTTTCCAACTGGCAGCACCAGAGAAATCCAGGCAGATTGAAGGTCTTGCTGAATCAAGGAGACAGAGAAGAGAGTTCAAGAGGCTACAGCAGCAAGAATTTGTAGGCAAGATCTATTCTCTTACTACATTCTTGCTGTTTGTTATGGTTTGTGATGAAATAAGTACAGAAGTGAAGATCAAAATTTGGAAATCTATTAATCCAATTTACATTAGATAAATGAGGAAGTAAGAAGTAAGTTCATTTGCCACATTTAAAAACTTTAAATATTGATGTCTATGATATTTATTCAAAGTGTGCAAAAATGTATTTGGCATGGGAATTGTTTTACATGTAACTGTTCAGTTATAATTGAGGAAAGAAAAAAAATATGGGCATAATAGTGATTTTCTACATACAGATTTTAAACGAACAATTTGCAGAGTTTCCATAGTTCCCTTTTTTCCTACGAAATATTTCATTTGGTTATATTTATTGAAATGTAATTTTATCCCTGATAAATCAAAAACAAAATAATTTGGACTTGTATTTTGGATATCTTTCCTTTTTTATTTTATTTTTGTATTAATTCACTTCTTTTCTCTTGAAAAAAATATTGGTCTCTGATGGACTTGGGAAACAAACAAACTAAACCTTGATTCTTTATCTGTTTGAAGAGGGAGTATGTTTCTCTTGTTGAAACTTCTTTAGTATTATTTATATCAGAAAGTTAGTTCAATACTTTACATATACTGTGCTTAGTACATATTATTGGTTGAGGCATTAGGGATAACTCAAATTAATTAGATTAAATAATTATAGAAACCAACAATGGTATCAATACAGCATCATTGAAACCAAAATTGTTTATGAAAATTTTACCTAAAGTATCTTTAAAAAATTATGTTTTGCTAGACTGATAAAAATAATTAGTTGCCATTGAATTGTGGACAGAAATACTATTATTTTAAAAATAAATTTTAGATTTAATTTTACAGATTTCCAAGATCAATTATTCCTCATTTGTTAGTGGACATAAATAATTTAGATTGAGAAAAATTAACACATACCTCCCAGTAAGAATCCTGATAGCATGTGAGTACCCGGCTCAGATGCCTTAGATTGAAGAGCAATGCTACACTTCAGTTTGCCTTGCCCTTCGCTGTTTTAATTTGGCCAGTAATTCTTTTTGTCCTATCTATTGTGAGAAATGTCTCTGAAAATTACAGAGTCCTAAGAAATACAGGAGACGTGTTTTCCCCTACTACTTCAGGTGCATAGGGCATATTTTTGCCTGTTTGCATGTTCACGTATTCGGATGAAGTCCTTGGTGCTTTTTATCTCCACTGCATAACGTAGGCACATTAGGGTCAAAGGGCCTAAGTGTAGAAAGGAAATTTATGACACAGGTCTGGAGTTATTTAATAAATCAAGTTGTATTTCATCTGTATGTCCATGAACAATTACACACCACTCCCCCCTACACACACACCCACTAGGGAATTAGGTGTTACCTGACTTTAGCTGTTCCAAAAGGCATTATAAGGTTTTGTGTCTAAATTTCAAGAGTACTCTTGGAATATTTCTAACTGTAAGGCTGTCTATAAATGCATACAGGAATGCATGGTTAATATATGTTCTAAAGACCCTCATGAGAGTAAAATTTACCTGTTTTTCTGTTCTCCTTGATCAGAATCAGGCAGTCTGATAGTCTGACAAATAATATGATACAACATATATAAAGATCTTAGATACTGCCCGTATACAGGAAGTACTCAATAAAGGTAAATTTTTAATGGAATAAGGAAAGGAATGATCAGCCTGCTTAACTGGTGTATGTTAGGGGTGGTGGGCAGTTGGGGAGGGCTTCATGGAATCAGAGACCCTTGATTTATTTCTCTTTTTCATTCAAGAATTATATACTAAGTGTGGAATCCAGGCCACAATGCTCTTCTAAGCACTGGGGATAAAACAGAATAGATTAAATATTGCTACTCTTTGAGCGTGTATTTTAGTCCAGGAGATGGACAATAAAAAGTAAAAACAAAAAAAATGCACAAAACTCTAAGTAATACAATTTTAATAAGTTGTAAGTGTTATAAAGAAAATGAAGTAAGCTAACGGGATAGACAGTGACCAGGTTGTCTACTATGGTGTTTTCCACAGGATCTCAAGGAAGTTCGTCTCTGAGGAGAATATATCAAGCAGAAATATAAATGATGTGATTGAGGCCCCTCAAGTTCTAGTGAGAGATTGTTCCAGAAAGAGGGATGAAATTTGGCAGGTGTGAGGAACAGCAAGAAGGTAGGTTGGATGGACAGGAAGGAGCCAGGTTCCAGGGTACAAGGCACTGGGAAGGGCTGGGATATTATTCTAAGTGTTGGAAACTCCTGGAAGGTTTTAAACAGAACTTTTTTCAAGTTATATCCAAGGGCCACTTGGTTCAATCTGCTCTGTACTGATTATAACTGATGATAACCACAAGGCATCACGGTGTTCTGAGTCATCAGAAAAGATTCCATAATGTCCACTGCCATGGTGCTGTCTATGGCAGGAAAGAATACTGAGACTTCTCAGCAATATAATCTGCAACAGTGACTGAAATATACAGAGGGCCTAGTTAACCACAATATTTATTTTTTTAGACTGGGATATTACCTAAGGATCCTAATTAAGCCAGAATTTATTAAATCCCTTTTACCAAGTACCTGAGAGGCTGAATGAACTACCAACATGGTGACTTATTTCTTACCTTTCATTTATAAACCGTGACAAGAAATTCCCTTGAAAATCACTGGTATGATAGTTTACTATCCTTCCCTCAACTTAAAGACTAGCATCAGATTCCACATTTTTCTCTGAATAGTGGACTGCAACATTTTGAAGGATGTCTGTGTCATCTACACCCTCCAGAATACCTTGACTTTTATTTTAGGCATTTAAGTGAGTCAGAAGGCACATCTGTTCGTTGGGGTATCATTTTAATGTTCAACAATATTAATTTATTCAACCAATATGTATTCAAAGTCTGCCACTTGTTTGACACTTCAGCAAATAGTGGCAAAAACAAGTCAAATGGAAACATATATAGCCTCTTGTTTTTGTGGAGTTTACTTTCCAACAAAATAAAAAATATGTAACAACAAATATCCATCAATAAATGATGCCTACACAATTATTAAACTTCAATTCTGACAATGACCACAAAGGTGAGGTGCTCAGTGGTACAAAACCGTGTTGCAGGATGATATGACTTAGCCAAGGAGTCATATAAGATTCCGTAAGAAATGGCAGATGACATACGGCTGAGAGATGAGCAGTGTGAACTACTAAGAAGGGAAGGAAAGAAAAAACATCTTGGTAGAGATAATTACATGGACAAGATCTTCATGGTGGGAAGGAAGCATGGCTAATCTAGAGTGATGGCCCCAGGGAAGGAACTAATAAGGAAAGAGTAAGAGAAGAGCTGGAAAGGTAGACAGTGCTCACATCATTTACAGTCTTTTGGGTCATGTTATCTTTTTATCTTGAGGTTCTTTATGGTCAATTTAAGAGGAATGGCAAGCCATTGAAGGGTTTTAAGTAGCAGTGGAAATTATATGAGCAGACCAGCATTTCAAAGATCCCTTCTGCTATAGCGGGGAGAATGAACAGTCATCCTCATGCCATTTTTTGCATAGCCTTGCTAAATTTACACTTCTCTGGAGACCTTATAGTTCTGAGAAGGAATGAGAATTTTCATTGACGTCTCTTGTTCACTTTCAATTCACATAGATTTTCTGTGCCTGGGACTGACCTCAGAGTCAGAAATACTGCTACAAAGCAAAATGGAATTTTCCATGCCAATTCCTCAGGATTGAAAGGATCAGAAATCTGTGCCAAGGATTCTTGGCATAGATCCATTTGACATAGAAATCCATTCTACTAAAATGGCAGTGATATCATCTGAGGCACAGTAACATCAAGACACAATCCTTACTGCCTGTGCTTCATGTCCTAAAAGCCTAGATAATAGTTTGAAGACTTCACTACTGTAACCTCCACCTTTTGAGTTGAGACATACCTATAAATACCCTCTTGTGTCTTAGCTCTCTCCCATTATTTATTAAAATGTCAATAATGTTTTACTTTCTCAACAAATACTTTTCAGAAGGGGAACCCATCAAGCTACCTACCAAGTAGAAAAAGGATTTAGGTTTATATCATCACGTAGTTTTCACTCCTAATTGTGCCTTTTATCATGCCTTTCATGATACCTAGAACCCTGATATATAAGAGACTGTTTACTTTATACTTAACCTATGCTACATTATTGAGCTTTGACTATAAGCTGTTAGAAGGGAGGCAACATGAAAAGAGGAAATGCTGTCTGTGTCACATGAAATTAAAAACTTAGAAAACGACTTTTAAGATGATAAACTAATACGGATAATGTTAAGTAGATCATTGTCTATGTATTTGTTAGGTGGATAAAATTATGTTACCATTTATTATATATCTTTAGTATTTTTTTCTTGATTTATCAGTATGTGTCTGACACATATTTATCAATACATGTTGTTATGTGTCTACCCAGGCCTAGACAAAAGATAAAATTGCTTTCTTTCAATTTATTCTCTCATTTGAGATAGGTAACCTTATAACTGGTATCAGTTAGTACAGTTTAAATCATGTGGCATAACAAACAATGCCCTTCTTGGCTCTTGCTCATGGTTAGCACATCTACATTAGAAATCTGGGGCTCAAATAACCAGGTTATTGAATGTCTAACATTTTTTGAGAATTCCATTTTAACACCACACTTAGAGGTTTGCCATGGCAGAAGAGAATTGAAGAATTAAGGCCAAGTAATTAAATGCTTTATTGCAGGAGACACCACTGGCCATAACTAATCGCTGGCCACACCTAACTTTAAGTAGAAAGTATTATTCTCTGTGTTCTGATAAATGAAAATAAACTATTATTGGGCAACACTAACGATAGCTACCATTGAATATATTCTTATGATATCCTTTGCCAATATTTGGGATACCATAAATGCCTTTTTAATTCTGTTTAAATTTTTTTATTAAAATTTTTTTCACAGCAATAATGATGTTCCATTTTAAAAGATAGAAATTCCTTCTCTATATATAACCTCTGTATTATATAATTTAAAAATTATATATTATCCTTTTGATGATTAACATTTTTAGTGCTTTTACTTCAGTCAATTACTACAGGACAAAAGCTTTTAAACGGCTGTACTTATATTTTATAAGTAAGACTATTAATATTTTTATATTATAGATGAGAACATTTATTTTTAGAAAGACTGATTAGTTTGAACAAGGGCTTACAGCCAGAAAGAGGCGGAGTCAGGATTTGAACCCAAGCCTATTAAATGTATAATTAGTATATAGTATAGGTTCCCTAGTTTAGATTTTAACCTATCTACTAAGGTTCAGATCAATTTTTACATCTTCTATAAGGCTCTTAAACCTTTAGCCCTCAGTGATCAGTCTTTTCCCTCAGCTGTTCAAATGCTTGTTTATATAAACATTTTAGTTTTATCTATGCCAGCACTTTTACACCAAATTTTATTAAACTGAATCCAATAGTGGTTAATATGTTAATTAAATTAATTATGAATCAGGTTCTTTTTTCTGGTTTCAACAGTAATGTATCATAAACTTATGTGTATTTGCTTATTTATTTGTAGAGCTGCCATTCTTTTCTTCAGTAAGTTCTATTCTTTTGTTGATTAGATGCAGCAGAATTACCTACTAAAGAATTTTATACATGATTCCCTGTGTGTATGGGCACAAATATTAAGATATAGATATTAGTGAAAACCTACTCAGTATCTTAAAAGCATCTGAGTTCCATATAAAATAGCAGCGTGAACCTGGGAAAGTGGAACCACAGCACTGAGTTGAGCTGCTAGAGCCTCCTTTCCAAGGAGACTTACCTTAACTCCATTTCAGCCAGCCACTGCCACAGCCACCTGTGCACTTGTCATCACCAGGATATGTCTATTTCTGAATTTGTGAATGCAGACATCCCACTATCTGAGCATAATCTCTTACCAACCCGACCTCTCAAGGTTACTCCTCCATCTCGCTTGTCCATGTAATTTATAGATCTTTCCATATCTTGACCCCTCTCCTTTCCTACTGTCTATCATCAACTTTCACTTTTTACTTTCTTTCCATCTGGCTTATATTTTGTTATCCACTATTCAACCTACATTAATTTTATATAAATCTTATAGGAAATCTTAACAGGTCCACAGCTGAAATCACCTTTATTACCAAACTCACTCTCTCTTTCCTGTGTTCTAGCAAATGACACCACTGTCCATTCTGTCATCCTTAACAGAAACCCAAGTGCCATTTCTGAATCTCCCATATCCTTCACCTCATACACATAGTCATTTACCTGTTGATTTTATCTCCTAAGTATCTTTCAAATTCATCTCTTCCTTCTGCTACCACCCCAGCTGTGCCTTAGATCATAGCTTATGTGGACTGCTGCAATAGCTTTTTAGATGGTTTCCCTGTTTTCAGCCTTGTCTCCCTCCAGGCAATTCTCCAGACGTCAGTAAGATTGACCTCCGAAAAATACAGATCTGCTCATGTTAAATTCCTATGCAAAATCCTACATGATTTCCTGTTGCCCTTCTGATCAATTTGAAATTCTTTAGCATGGCTCACAAACCCTTTCAAGATTTTGCACAGTTAGCTTCATAGGCCAGTGTTGTTCTAATCCATACCACCTACTTAATCAGTACAATTTGCTTCTATTGAACTTTCAGTCTCTCTAAATTACAACCATAAAAAAGGAAAAATAATCCCAAGGATGTTGTACATTGTTTCCTGTAATGAGAAAACCATTTTTCCTTTCTCTGCTCTTTCTACCATCTTTTCCCAATTTTTTTCTCCTCCGCAAGAGCCTATCATCGGTTTGTTTTCTTTTTAGACCCTTAGGTCTGATTTAGATGTACCTCTCATGTGTTTTAATTCATACTGAATCTCCCCAAGGATTTCACCTGGTATTATATTTGCTGATTTTTCTAATCAATCCCTATGCAATTCACCCTAGAAATGATGCCAACATTTCATGCATCTATTCCAATAAATTTTCCATTCATCCTCAACTATTTTTGTATTTCTAGATGAAATTCCTTGTGCTACCTGCAAACTCATTTTCTGAAATAGTGTTTAAAGGTGCTTTAAATATTTCAGATCCCAGAGGAAATATATAAATTTAGAGAGTATACATAAAGCATATCTGTGAAGTATACTTCCTCTACAAAAAATACAAAAATGACAGAATCAGAAAATAAATTTCTGTCTTTTTCTAATTGCAGGTAGACAAATATGTCATAGAATTGCAAGTGCTGTTAAGGTTCAAATTATGCATTTTTATAAAAAGGATTAATGGAATTTTATACTAGGATATGAAGTCACTTAGAAGGACAACATTTTAAAGTTTCAATTTTACTGTCAATGACATCCGTTTTAATTTTGCTTAGCTTAGAAATTAAAACAAAAAGGAAAGTTTTTTTTTTTTCCTAATTGCTCACATTGCAAAGTTTGGATTATGAAAAATCAAGCTGTGTTCTCTCTGGTTCAATATCACCTCAAGTAATAAAGTTTCTGCAATTAGCACTTTACTGATAGTTCGGCTGATGATACATAAGGCAAGACGAAGCCAGCTCACTCTTCCATAGCTGTAATATCACAGCATAGCTAAGGGAAGTGTAAATTTTAAAAGAAAAGCCAGCGGATATGTCTTGAAAACACCCAGGGAGCTAATATGCTGAATAAGAGGGTGACATTTTTTACATAGTTAACTTTTCTGAGAACATCCAAACCATGGCTGCAACTCATGGTTATCAGCATTTTATTCTTAGCTAATGGAGCTTAAATCTTTTGGGTTCTTACAACTGCAAATCATTCCAGTTACCATTTTATGATCTGTAATTTGTGTGTGCTTCATTATTATCTGCAAATTAACCTGGATCAATTTAACTAAAATTAAAATAATTCCTAAAGTTTGTACCACCTCTATCAAACTGGGCTATTGCAAAACAAATTTGTTTTCTTTCCTACCCCTACATGGAGACAAAGAAAATAATCCTGTGCGTATCAAACCAATGCAGCAGAATATATTCTTAAATGTAAACTAGAAAGCTCTGTGATAAATATTTGAAAATTAACTATTTTTACTCATGCTTTACTGACCTAATTTTAATTTACAGTTGTTACCATAAAACTCTGTAAAATTCATTCCACATTAAGACAGTCTCGTAACATTCCCCCAATTTATTCTTACTCTAGATTAGTTGTCTTTTATGTATCTACCCATAACACTTTAATATAACACTTACCTCACTGAAATACAGGTGGTCCTGGAATTTCATTTGACTTTCAGACTATCTTCTTTTCCTTCATTATACACCTACAGAATTGACTTTCATATTCCAAAGAGGACCTTTATGTGAAGTCATGATGAATTTGAAACATCCAATGGATGGTTTGCCTGCCAGCCAACAGTTCAACTGGCTCTTTTTGCGATTCATTTATGTTAAAGTGCAAAGCTTCATGGTTGCATAGTATTCTAAGAAACGTATATAACATTAATCTACCTTTTTTAAACTTCCTCTAAAATTAAGAACAATACACCTACTAGAAAAAAAAATATTCGAATTTAAGCAGACTCTCGTGGGAAAGGGTGGAAATATTATGCTCAGGAACTTAGTGCAGTGTGTAGTGCACTGCAGTAACAAGAAAGCCACTTGAAGTTGGTTTGGCAAGTTTTAGTACTTTGCTGTTCTAAGGTCTTCCCAACATGAGTGCCAATATGTTTCTTCCCTTTTAGCCAGAGAAATATGTCAGACTTGGAGAACTGTGAAAAGTATTTGAAAATTGACTATTTTTACTCATGCTTTGCTAACCTATTTTTAATTTACGTGCATTATTGCAAGAACTCTGTTTTATAATTTGCTCCAAAATACTCGCTCCAAGAATTCAGTTCACTTCTGTTTTTTTGTGTAGCTATTTTCAATGCCTATTCGAGAAAGGCTGCTGAAAATCACTTATCAATGCTATGCCCTACACTGTCCAACACACATATCATAGTAGGAAATTGCTGAGATTTGCAGCTTCAATTTCTAAAAATAAATGTGTGTCCTGCTTTATCAATTTTTGAAAGTTCAAATTGCAAATAAACTCTTTTAACTTAGACAGAGCTTATCTTTCCTATTTCCTAGTAAACGTTTCTTGTAGATAGCTAAGAAGAAACTTTAAATAGAAGTTTAATTTTGATTAAAAATTTTTTAGGAATTAGGTTTGAAGATTCTTTTACATTTACTGTTCTAACAGGCTTTAATATGAGACAATTTTTTAAAAAAAAATTTGATGTATTAATAAATGAGGGAAATTCATTATATGCATACCCAACATTCTGTTCTAAACCACACTGAAACAAAGCTTTGAAGAAAGAGAGGCTTTCTATTAAAATACCTTTATTTTCTATGTCAATTAAAATTGCTTTGTAGTAGTGTTGTATATTATCTGGATTACTCAGCTGACAGGTATTTTTGCACTACTCAATTATGTTATGGAGACAAGTTTGCAGGAATCTTTCTAATGGTTATATATAACACACTTGAAGTTGCTATTATTTTATAATAGGCAATACCTAGATGAATAATGAATTGAACTCATCTTTCTTATGTGACTTTAAAGGTCAAACCATACCACCTGAATATTTTTATCCTCTATGAATATTTCCATTTAAGAGTTTATTTAAAAGAATTTTTAAATCTTCTCATTATGTCTTAACAGCATGATATCATACTCTACTTTTTGACTTCTCCATTTGATATGGAATAAAATTGCATCATATGGCCAAGGCACATACACTTAAAGTCTTCAATTTAGAAGCTTTCCAGAATCAAACTGAGTCAATCTCTGCTTTAGAAGTCTCCCACAAAAAGGATCCGACATAAATTACTGTGTGTTTAAAGGTTTCTGATTTTAATCTAATAACTGAAATATCAAAACTATGTTTTAATTCAGGCATTTGGGCATCACCACCAGGTGTTCTCATCAGATTTAGGAACCCTGCAGCAAAATTTATCAGTTTCAGAATGCTAAAATCCTAAATTTAGTGCCAGATTCCCTCTCAAATGGCATTTATATTTTGATAGCTTAACCTACTTTGAATCCCCTGAGCATCTTGTCTGTTTTTATTAGTAGATTTTGCTGATCTTTTTTAACTTTTCGAAGGCTCTTTAAATTATCCTAAAGTCATATATTTACCATGAGAAAGCAGGTGTCTTTTTAGAGTGTAGATGCTTAAGTCGCTCATAAAATTAATTTCCTGAAGTTAGGAGAATGTTTTGAAACTCTTATTTGAAAAACTCTAATCTGGCTTTTAAAAAACACTGTATCAGTATTCAGAAATAATAAAAATGGAAACATAACAACATAATAAATTTAACCTAGCATAGCAAAACAGTAGGGCATTTTTGCATAATAACCTAGGAGGTTTTCAGAGGCAAACACAGAGCAATGGAGACTTTGTTTGGAGAGAGCCATTGTTTCCAGAAATGGATATTGCCTTGATGAAGCTACCCTTGCTTGTCTCTGCAGATCCGTCTCCTACTATCACCAGTTCTGTGTAACATTGCCTATGCTGTGAACACACAGAGATACTTGACAGTCAATGGATGAACTCAATAAATGTTATTATTTTTAAATATGTAGCTTACTAAATAGATAAATAATCTTAAAATTGAGACTGTTCCAGAAACAATAATGCATTTTTTCATACTCATAGCTTTTGTGGTTTTTGTCCATTTATATAATTAGAATGCAATAAAATACATTAAACAGTAAAATAATACTGTATATAATTTAATCTCTGGAGATCCAGAAGGCACTTTAAGCTATTACAGTTTCTCAGAGTCAACGTTATGTACTTTATAATTTTTTATTCTACTGGTAAAACATGGTGATACTGATTAACAGATATTTTAATAGATAAATATTTTGTAAACTGATTTTATGTCTTTTGTTAATATTGAGATAATCAGGATATAGAGAGACTTCTATATATACACATATATTTTGTATCTTTGTAGCTAGACTTGTATTTTCTCACTTTTTTTCTAAAAATAAAGGGAGCACTTTATCCTTTTTAATATTTTATTTATTTATTTATTTTTAAGAAGAAGTCTTACTCTGTCATCCAGGCTGGGGTGCAGTAGTGAGATCTCCGCTTACTGTAACCTCTGCCTCCCAGGTTCAAGTGATTCTCCTGCCTCAACCTCCTAAGTAGCTGGGATTATAGGCAACTGCCACTACGCCCAGCTAATTTTCTTTTTCTTTCTTTCTTTTTTTGTATTTTTAATAGAGACAGGGTTTCACCATGTTGGCCAAACTGGTCTCTAACTCCTGACCTCAGGTGATCTGCCCACCTCGGCCTCCCAAAGTGCTGGGATTACAGGCATGAACCACCATGCCCAGCCTAGATGATGGCATGGTATACAGATCAGGGCGGGGTTGCTGAAGGTTGGGGTAGCTGTGGCAATTTCTAAAATAAGAAAACAATGAAGTTTGCCACATCTGTTGACTCTTTCATGAAAGATTTCTCTGTAACAGGCAGATACTTTTTGACAGCATTTTACCCACAGCAGAACCTCTCTCAAAATTGGAGTCAAATTTTTCAAATTCTTATGCTGCCGATAAAGCTTATTAAATATTCTAAATATTTAATTGGTCATCCATAAGAAGCAACTCCTCAGTCACTGCAGTGTTGCAGAAAAAGCAGGAGAACTAGAATTAGGAAGTAAAGCCTGCCTCGAAGGGGAACAACACACACTCTGGGGCCTGTTGGAGGATGGGAGGTAAGGGGAGGGAGAACATTGGGACAAATAATGCATACGGGGCTTGAAACCTAGCGGACAGGTTAATAGACGCAGCAAACCACCATGCAACATGTATACCTATGTAACGATACTTCGCATTCTGCACATGTATCCAGGAACTTAAAAGTATAATTAAAAAAAAAAAAAAAGTAAAGCCTGAAGATGTGACTGAATCACTGCAGCCTCACCATAAAACTTTAGTGAATGAGGAGTTGCTTCTTATGGATGACCAATTAAATAAGTTTCTTGAGATGGAATCTATTATTGGTGAAGATGCTGTGAACATTAATGAAATGATAACCAAATTTTAGAATATTTAATAAGCTTTATCGGCAGCATAAGAATTTGAAAAATTTGACTCCAATTTTGAGAGAGGTTCTGCTGTGGGTAAAATGCTGTCAAAAAGTATCTACCTGTTACAGAGAAATCTTTCATGAAAGAGTCAACAGATGTGGCAAACTTCATTGTTTTCTTATTTTAGAAATTGCCACAGCTACCCCAACCTTCAGCAACCCCCGCCCTGATCTGTATACCATGCCATCATCTAGGCTTTGTCATTCCATTTATAGCACATAGGCAAAGTAGATTTTGCACAATTCTTAAGGGTCTGAGGGATTTTTCAATGGTAAATGAGTATTGGCTTCAACTAAAAGTCACTAGCTGCATTAGCTCCTAAGAATCACATCAGCCTGTCCTTTGACGCTTTGAAACCAGACATTGACTTCTTTCTCACTATGAAAGTCCTCGATGGTATCTTCTTTCACTATAGACATAAAAGCAGGTCACATGATTCTTTTGGTTTTCCAGTGCATATAAAAGTTATGTTTATGCTATACTATAGCCTATTAAGTATGTAATAGTATTATGTCTAAAATATAATGTACATACCTTAATTAAAATAGTTTATTAAAAAT
>NW_016107765.1:646838-652731 GCF_001604975.1 Cebus imitator | reverse complement strand
ATTTTTAATAAACTATTTTAATTAAGGTATGTACATTATATTTTAGACATAATACTATTACATACTTAATAGGCTATAGTATAGCATAAACATAACTTTTATATGCACTGGAAAACCAAAAGAATCATGTGACCTGCTTTATTGTGATATTTGCTCTATTGCGGTGGTCTGGATCCAAATTTGCAGCTTCTCCAAGGTATACCTGTATAGGGAAAAGCAGCACAAAACTATAATAGAAGTGACAGAGCACAGACCTCTCTGATCTTCTAGACCACTGTTGTCCTCATTGATCCCTCTGCTTTAGCCACAGTTGTCTGCTGCTCTCCCTCTACCACTCCAACTGAAAGCTTTTGTGCTTGTTGTTTCCATCCTGAAAACTTCTATAACATGGTTAACTTTCCGTTATCTCATTCAAGTGTTTGCCCAAATATATCTTTTTCAGTAAGACCTGCCCTAACCATCTTACTTAAAATTATAACCTACATTCCCTCTCCCTACACTTCTGCACCCGATAACTTTGCTCTGCTTTTTCTTTTTTCATAGAATTTGTCACGTTATAATACTATATAGTTTATTTTTTACTATTTATAATTTTATTACCTATTTCCAACATTACATTTTGAGCTTCAGGAGTACAAAAATCTTTGACTCTTGTGTTGACTGGTCAGTCACAAAAAATACCCTATAACTTATAACCTGAAGAAAATCTGTAAAAAAACCTATAATCACAAAAAACCTATAACCTCTCAGCTAGATAACTGGCATCAATTAATACTTGCTAAGTGAATAAATGTATTTGTGCAAAATACATATATATGGAAGCATGTCTGGTGTATCCTTGTTTTAGCAGAAGAAAACTGGACAATATCAATATTGGAATGGCTAAATAAGGTTTTACTCATTATATTGATATTATACATTCATTAGAAGATGACTTAATCAGCCTGGGCAACAGAGCACTACTTCATTTCTACAAAAAATTAGCCAGGAGTGGTGGTGCATGACTGTAGTCTCAGCTACTTGGGAGGCTAAGGTGGGAAGATTGCTTGAGGCAAGGAGTTCAAGACCATCCTGGACTGCAAAGCAAGACCACATCCATAAAAAAAAATTCCCAGACTGACAAAGAACTTAAAAAAATAAAACATAAACTAGGATCTCATTAACAAATTAACAGATTAACAAAATAACAGATGTCAAATAAAGTACCAAAAAGATGATCTTCTATATCATATGTCCCAGGGAAATGCAAGTTAAAACAACGAGGGCTGGGCGAGGTGGCTCACACCTGTAATCTCAGCATGTTAGGAGGCTGAGACTGGCAGATCATGAGGTTAGGACATCAAGACTATCCTGGCTAACATGGTGAAACCCCATCTCTACTGAAAATACAAAAACATTAGCCAGGCATGGTGGCCATGGTGGCACATGCCTGTAATTCCAGCTACTGAGGAGGAGAATTGCTTGAACCAGGAAGGCTGGGGTTGCAGTGAGCTGAGATTGTGCCACTGCACTATAGCCTCGGTGACAGAGCAAGACTCTGTCTCAAAAACATAACAAAACAATGAGATACCACTACCTTCCAGGTAGAGTGGCCAAAATCTAGAACATGCTGTGGAAAATGTGGAGCACCAAGAAATTTTATCCATTGTTCATAGGAATGCAAAATGGTACGGCCACTTAAAAAACTAAGCATACCCTGACCATACTCTCCAGCAATCACACTTCTTGATGTTTACCCTAATAAGTTGAAAATGTATGTCCACACAAAAACTGGCACATAAATATTTATAGCAGCTTTATTCATAATTGCCAAAACATAGAGCAATCAGGATGTCCTTCAGTAGGTGAATGGATAAACTATGGTACATGCAGACAATGAAATATTATTCAGTGCTAAAAAAGAAAGAAAGATGCTATCAAGCCATGAAAACACCTGGAGGAAACTTAAAAGCACATTACTAAGTAAAAGAACCCAATCTGAAAGGACATATACTATATGATTACAACTATCAGATATGCTGGAAAAGACAAAATAATGGAGACAGTAAAGCAATTGATTGGTAGTTGCCAGGGTAGGCGGAAGAGAGGAATGAATAGGCAGAGCACAGAGGATATTTAGGGCGGTGAAACTATTCTGTGATCTTATAATGGTGGTTTATGTCATTATATATGTACCATCATTACAACCCACAGAGTATACATCACCAAGAGTGAACCCCCGTGTAAAGTAGCTGGGTAATGATGTCTCAATATAGGTTTATCAGCTGTAAAAAAGGTACCACTCTGCTGGGGACTGTTGATAATGGGAAGACTGTGCATGTGTGGCAGCAGGGGCTGTAAGGGAACTCTTGGTACTTTCTGTTCAATTTTCCTGTAAAACTAAAACTTCTCTAAAAAATAAAGTCTATTCAAAATTATATATATATTTTCTCTTTATATATGAACAGATACTGAAAGAAACATCAAAATAGTTTGTAATAGTGCATACAGTTAGGAGAGGTTTGATGAAGTAGAGGGGGTAGAATATGGAATTTTTAATTGATATTGTTTGAATTCTTAAAATGATATTCATTTATAGTGTTGATAAATTTTAAAAATATGAAAATTAGGTCAAAGGAAAAATGAAGTAGAAAAAGTACAGTGAAATCAAGAGTAACATTAATACACAAGATATGCATATAGAATTCTCTACATGTTCTAAGTGTGGGTCATAAAATGTACTCTGATCTTTTCTGCCAACAGTGACCAGTTAAATCAGAGTGTGAACATGATAGAAAACAAACAAATTATTCAGGAAGTACATATTATTCCTGGCCTGAGTACCTAAAGAAAAAATCTATTCTGTGTCTCTACTGAGTGATGTTTGAGCAGCAACTTTAATGCTATCTTTATAGCAACTCAGTGCATTTCATTGTTTTTCTTTGTAAGTGTCCATGTAGACTGCCAAAGTGCAGCTCGTTAATACCAGTCTTGTAGGTCTTGAAGGCTTCTGGCAGTGGGCCACAAAACAATGTGATCATGAAACATGGCTCTGCTATGGTCTTGTTTATTCCAAAAGCCATATTTAGACTGTCCTAAACCAAGCCACTATTTTTTATTCTGCAAAAGTAGATTCTTGGGTCAAATATTTCAGAAAATTTAAATCAAGCCAAGTTAGATGTGTTTCCTTGCCTTTGGGACTTCTTAGAGCCTTAAATATGCAAATATGCATAGTAAATCTTTAAGAATGAGACAAAATTTTGTGTTTGTCAAGCAAAATTAAGTCTGGGACCCTATTTTTGAATGAGTGTCTCCAGGGCTTTGATTCCATAGAGCACATGTCTAGTGAGCAGTATGACCAGATGGCACCTCCTTTTAGGTGAGTCTCTACAAATAGGATTTGTTATTGTGGTTCTTTTCTTTCGATGAGGATATGCCTAGACCTTCTCTTGATCCCAGATTTTATTTGTAGGTTCTATTATTCTATTTCCTATTTTTGCTGAATTTGATTTTTCTTTACCAGTTTCTCTACCACATTGGAAATGTTTTGTTACCTTAGTACCTAATAATACCAGTGTCTAGCACAGTATATATTGACTATATTTTTGAAAGAAAAAAAAACTAAAAATAGCATGTTCACAGGACTATTTTTTGAAAGAAAAAAAAAACCCAAAAGTAGCATAAATCCATGGAGCATTACAGATGGTTCTAAGGTATTTTACATATTCCAAGGCTATACAGAAAGTTAAATGACGTCTTTGTTGCTGAAATTATACCAACCCAATATGTCAATAATCATGCTGATCAATAACTATGGTTTGTAGTTGTAGATGTCTTTATAGTAGTTGAAAAAAATTAATAGAGATTAATGATTTTTTTAAAATTTGAGATTAGAAAAAATATTAAAATATTTTTGATTGAGAAAAAAATGTTTAAAAATGAATTCAGCTCCTTTACAGAGAGGTAAACTAAGGCAAATAGGGTAATGGAGCAAAAAATACTTGCCTAATGCCACACAAACCCTTTAGAGCACAGTAAGTATTAAAACTCACACTATCACTTCCATGCAGGTTTTCTCTTTTTTAGACTCCGTTTTACAGGTTTCATTGTAACATTTCTCTTTCTCCTTGTCTTATCTTCTTTCTTTTATTTACATAGCATGTGACATTCTCTTGCATGTTTCAAGTACTTTTATCATCTCAGGACTGAGAGGCCCTGGCGAACTGGCAATTGTGTAAGCTGCATTTCCCTTCTTTGACTAATGGGAAGCACTGCCTTTGACAGTGCTGATTCACAGTGATGGGGCTGACTGGCTGAAAACTGGTAGGAGGACTTTGCAACAGCTCTGGGCCAAACCGAGTCCACAGGCCATATGTCTGGTTCCTCTGTCATAAACAGACAGCCAAGTGTGCACACTCCCAGGTGTAATGTCACTGGGACCTTATTTGCAAAAATATAAACGAGTGACATTCAATTATGTTCAGAGGCAATGTTGTCAAAACCACCAAGGAAGCAATTTACTGCTCTTGCACAGTATGCGACTCACAGTGCATTAGCAAGTTTTCATTGCTTAGTTTGTTCAGTATGTTTCTGAAGCAGCTCTTTTGCAGCCTGTTGTGTAACCATGATACACACACTTGTATAGCATACATAGATATGATTAAATTGAGGGTTGTTACAGAATTACCTCAGGTGAAAAAAATGTGTAATAAAATCAGCTAATTTCTTTGCAGACATTGGCCAATTAAAGGGAGAAAAGCATAGCTTCTACAACTGGTGAAGTAAAGTTATTAGTTAATACCAATGGATAGTAGCAGAAAATTGATGTGAGGTTTTAAATGTTTGGCTCCGTGAGATTCCATTTTTGCTAAATGATATAATGTTTTTCATGGTAGAAAAGAAGCTCTCTGATTTTATAAAATGTGGGTATAGAAAGAGCAATGGTGTTTTAACTTTACAGCAGCCCTCATAACACCTTTATAATGTTCTTGGAACAATGCTGTAAAAGCTGAAAAAGTTAATTCCTAGGTGTCCCTATTGGTGCAATTACTAATGCTAATAGAAAGCACCCCGAAAACTGAATCAGATAAACTACAGCTTCACACAATACATAACAATAATAATAATCATAGTTCTTTGCATTGGCATTATGTTTTATAGTGTACATGATCGTGAAGTATGCCCTTGAACTTGAGTATATCACGTAAAACACAGATGGAGTGGGTAGCTTCAGAGGAAGCATCATCATTATTTATCATTTTTATCTTTCTCATTTCCAAGGTTAGAAAACTGAGATTTAGAGAAGTTAAATGACTTATCCAAGGCCATATCTCAATAGTATTAGAATCAAAAGTAGATGTGGGCGAGTCTTCTGAATTCTAGGGCAAAGTGTTTTCTAACAAGTATTACTGTCTCACCTGTCAAGACTATAGGTCTACCTTATAACTGCAAATCCTGTAGGTTTCAGAAAAGGGAATATATTGGGAGGGCAGGTGGAGGAGCTCCATAATAAGAGGGCCTAAACCTTGAAAGATGGGTAATGCTTAACTGGTACCAAAAAAATCAAAGAAATTCTGAGCAAGATAACACCTTGGATAATGAATAGAGAATTAACATTTGTTGACTGATTTAATAAGTATTAAGCATTCACAGTCACCAGCTAGTGTTCTAGATACTGTGACTTAGCAATGAGCAAGAGACACGATCTTAGCCTTACAGACTAATAACAAATTTTAAAAATTATGTTAACCTCTATTAAGAAAATAGAGTAAATGGGTTGAGAGTGGTAGAGGGAAAGAGTATTTTAGATGAAGTGGTAAGAGAAGGCCACTCTTAAAGATTACCTTGGGGCCAGGTGAGGTGGCTCACACCTGTAATCCCAGCACTTAGGGAGCCTGAGGCAGGTGAATCACTA
>NW_016107765.1:579806-646293 GCF_001604975.1 Cebus imitator | reverse complement strand
GCAATTCTCCTGCCTCAGCCTCCTGAGTAGCTGGGATTACAGGCACGTGCTACCATGCCCAGCTAATTTTTTGTATTTTTAGTAGAGACGGGGTTTCACCGTGCTGACCAGGATGGTCTCGATCTCTTGACCTCGTGATCCACCCGCCTCGGCCTCCCAAAGTGCTGGGATTACAGGCTTGAGCCACCGTGCCCGGCCAAGAGGTTCTTAAAGATCATTATTCTTGCTTTCTTTCACAAATCCAAAAGAGGTCATGAATGGAAACAGGAAGAGCAGAATTTTTTGGTAGTTCAGAATATGTAGGAGAAGTTTCCTCAGAGGGAGAAAGGGTGAAATGAGAGATCAAAGCAAACTCCTAAATTTTGGCTTGAGTACTTGAACAGATGAAATGAAGAAGGGTATGAACTTGTTATATGTCGGCTGTGATGCTGGCCCTAGTTACTAAAAGGGCGTGTATGTTTATGAAGTAGAAAACAACAGCTGGCTCCATCAGGGCTGTGAGTTTAATGCAGTTGGACTCCTCAGACTGGGCCGTGATGAGGCACAGTGTAGATAGAACTGAGAGGAAGGGTATCTGCAACCCGGCCACACCTTCCAGAGCAACGCCCCAATCTCATTTTTAATGTCTGTAAAATGAAGGGTTAGGTCAGATTGATAAAATTTAGCTCATTTTAGGCTCTGAACTCCTTTCAAGAATCATTCCTGTTGTAATGCATCACACACTGGGGGCAGTTGACGGGGCAGGGGAGAGACAGTGGGGGATGGGGAGGCTGGGGAGGGATAACATGGGGAGAAATGCCAGATATAGTACGCACCTAAAGTAAAATTAAATAAATAAATAAATAAAAAAGAATCATTCCTAACGATTCTCCAGAAAAAGAAATTGAACATATGTTTAAAATTCCCATGCAACACAGAGACTTAAGAACCTCTTAGCTACTGAATATTATCAGACTCCTCCAGTTTGAAGTGTTTGATTCTATACAATATCAAAATAAGTCCCAAATTATAGTGATCTAACAAAACAATATGTACCATTGCAGTACAGCAGAGTTTTGCTGCCAGTTTGCCTGGGTATGTGAACTGATGAAGACATCCATCTGGTAGCTGCAACATCAGGAATACTCAGCCTCTTTCTTCATTGCACAGTGAGACAGAGAACCAAACCCCACACAGGGAGTTTTCACTGCCTCTGATTGGAAATGGCATGCATTCCTTTGTAATTTTATATTATTGGCCAGATCTTATCACCTGGCACCTGGCCCCTAACTGCAAATGGGGTAGAAAATAGAAAAGAGTGTATCTGGTAGGCATTATATATTCTCTTTCACATATGCTTTCTCCTTACACGGATATTTTCATAGCTCAGCTAGACACTTTTGGTTAAATAAACATAGACTTGTTTAAGTAATAGAATACTATGAAGCTGTCATAGGTTTGTAAAGTTTGCTAAGGCATAAAAGTATATAAAAATACAAAGTACAAAATAGTGTGGATAGTCTGCTGCTACTCACGTAAGAAAGAGGGAAAATGAGAATTTATGTTTGTATTTGTATGCATTTGGATAAAAAGTCTCCAGAGGATAAGCTTAAAAGTGAGTAGTGATGGTCATGGGGCTCTTGGATGGGAAAGATGAGACAGAGAGAAAGAGAAAGTGAGAGCAAAACTTTTCATAGTATATGATCTTACGTTATTTTGATTTTTGAACTATATGAACATTCTCAGTAATGGAGGGTACCAAAATATCAGTGGTTAATGCCAACGCTCCTGCTGTTACAGAAAGACAGCGTCCGATGGAGGAGGATGTTCGTGTATCACCAAACAGCTCAAGCGTGGCTTCATTACAGTGTAACGTGCATCATGTGTGTTATTGCTTACTTAACAAACCTCACTCTATTACATGGATTAACCAAGATAAAGTAGCTAAATATTGCCCGAGATTTTCTGTCTACAGATGAGGTTTCCATTTGTCAAGAGGAGACGGAAAACTAAGTAAGAAATTGGTAGATTTTATCTTAATTCATTATCAGTGCTAAGATAGGTACTTACAGGGAATTTTTGGTCATAATTTGATATGACATTAATGTTAGAAAATTACTCACCTAAATGAACAAAAAGTTTTTCAAGGGAACAAAATTCTCTTGGTAATTTAAATTTATACGCTATTCCAACTTGAAATGTATGAAACAGTTATTATAGTAATATACTTTGTTAATGATGTTTAACTTTTGAAGCAAAAACAGTATAAAATCATAGTAAATAGTATAATATTTGGAACTAGACAGACATAAATACAAATCCTACCTATACTAATTGTAGTCCTATGGGTTTCTTGCTTAACCTTTTGGAGTTTCCATTTCTCCTTCTGTAAAGTGAGGATAACAATATACTTTATGTGGTTGTGAAAACTGAAATTAGATGTTTAAAGCGCTTAGTAAAACATCTGACATAATAAAGCATGCTTTATAGATGTTTGCTATCATTAATATTACACATTGGCCAATTAATCACAACATTTATAAATGAGCTATATATTATTTCTCTTTCCTAAAGATATGGTGAGATTTTCCAGGCAAATAAGAGGTTCCTTTCATTTATTGTCATAAGATATGGGGTTAGAGGGAGTTTCTAACCCCATATCTTAAGACAATATGCAAAGATATGCAAAGACATGCTGAGACAGCATGGGCTAGAGAGTCAAAAAAAATCTCTGACATCTGGAACTGCCATTTTGAAAATGTGAGCTGTTGTTTAAAGTAAAGATACTATTTGGAAATATACCTATCACATAGTAATTGCTTGCTAAACAAAAGATCCAGCATTTTGCAGCAAAATGAGAAGACACATAACTGAAACCACTAAGTCAAACCATAATCCTAAAAAACAAAAAACCTGTTATTTAGTAAATGGTTCACATTTGGAGGAAGTTAGTTGGGAGTTAAAATGTTTGAATAATTTGCCATTGTAATTAAATTTTTACCATATTATTAGACTTCAGTGTTTTGTTTTCTGAAATCATTCCTCCAAGTTGTAGGCTTTATATAATCTTAAACATGTTTCTTCTTTATGTTTAAGCCCAGTGTATCTCAAGGAGAACTTAATTTGTATGTTTCTGATTCTTTTATACTAAACTCATTCAAAAGTTATTTTGTAAGAATTCTTTGATGTCCAGAAAGCCTTATCGTTTTCTTATAATATATTCAAGGTTTTTTTCTTTGGAAAATGGAAATCATGTCTTGCTTAAAGTAAATAAACTCAAACACTCAATTTTGGAGGACTATATGAAATCATATTGTCTCTCTCTCAATTTCTGGTAGTATCTTGGCTTACAGAAATTATCATTCTTGTTCAGGAAATAATCGGATAGTTTAGCCTTTTTCAAGTTAGTTCAATTCAGTAAACATTTTTTGTTACTTCTGATGTATGGAGAAATATGCCTATTTCCATGGTGATAGCAACAAAAATGATACAGTGCATATCCTCAAGGAGTTTATATTCTAGTGGTAGAGATAGATATATGTTAAAGAAATGATCATATTTGACTGAATAAAATACTCCAAAAGAGGTAAAAGCAAAATTTTATCTGAATAGTTCAAGGATTATGAATTCAATCTAAGGAAGTATTTTCATAAAATAGATTTAATTCAAGGCAGCTTTATTAGAATTTCAAGAATTATTATAATTTCAATGAGTGAAGAAGTTGGAGGAAGGTGTCACTCTCTCAACAAAGCCACTTGGGCATAACATAGTGAAGCCACAAGTTAACAGCACTTTGAATGCCAAGCTAATAGTTCATGTTTTATTTTCTAAGTTATAGAGAAGCCACTTGAATGTCCTTGAGGAGAATACATAATGCAAATGCAATTTGGGCTTTAGAAAGACAATGCTGATGGAAGTGTGAAGGATGAATAAGAGAGGAGGAAATCAGAAGGTTTAGAAACCAAGGCTATGAGTACTTCCGTTCAGTCAAGCGTTAATGAAGAAATAACCTATGGTAAGAGAAAAGCTGCAAAACAAAGAAAGGGAGTCAATTATGATTTTTGGATTTTTATTTAAGGTGAATGTTAGTTAGAATATAGACCAAGCTGGTTATAACAGGGAGACCTACAACTAGAGCAGGTCAAACAAGAGATAATTTTATTTTTTTCTTATGTAATAGACCAGAGGTAGGGGCATGACTAGGGTGAAGAAATTACTCTACCTCATAAGAGGTCTGAGGTGCTTTTGAAAGAGTAAAAGTTGTCTCTTAATCCTTCTAGTTCTGGTCTTTAGAAAGGGGATGAGAAAATGAAAAGCAAGAAACTTCCTTTTGGAAAAATGACCCTAGAATTGTATGCACTGCATGCATTCACATTCCATTCATTATATGACTCAAAGAGAATTTTTGATTCAGAGTCTAAAACTTGCTTGTTCAGAGCCCAGAGGGTGTTCCTGAACATTTTGTACTTATGCTGTGGTATTTGAAATTAATTTTGGTAATAATAGAGAGAACTCGGTGGTTATAGATCCCATGATGGGAGGATAAGTAGGAGCCAAACGACTGCGAGAAGAGAAAGAAAGACCCAAGTGAGGCTGTTCCTTTACCTTGGCTTGAAGCCAGTAGACTGGCCTTGACATGGAGGTCAGGCCACATTTTCCAGTGCTGGACTGTAGCAGCAGAAGCATGAGTCCACGTGGATCCTACACATATACCAGACTCATTTATTACACTTATTGACCCTGATTTTTAAGATTATGTAAGTATTAGTTTAATTCCTACCTTAAACTCTATGAGGGCAGGGATTTTCTCTTTTTTGTTCAACACTAAATTCTCTTTGTAAGATTTATTGCTGATGTAAAATGAGGAAACTGAGGCAAGTATGAGAAAATGAGAAGCTAATTTATTCAGCTTCCGGGCGAGGTTCTGTGGTCCAGGAAGGGGCCAAAGAAGTTGTGCCCCACTGTTTAGGTCATGGGGTTTTATGGGGAGGGAAGGCAATTGATTGGCTGTTGGGGAAACAAAGCAAAGGCAATTTTATTGGCTGTCAGGAAGCAGGAAGTACCTGAAACTAGTTGCCATTGGTAGGTGGGCGGGACTTTGGGTAAGTGGGCCTTGATTGGCTGTTGGGGAAACAAAGTGAAGGCAATCTTATTGGCCATTAAGAAGCAGGAAAGCTGGAGCTAGTGGTCATGGGTAGACGGGCCTTCTGGGGGCATACAGAGCAGACTGCTACTGGGCAGGGTCTGATGGGGCTTCTTTAAAAAAATTTCCTGCAGGGTTTATCAACAGCGGGCTGGGGGTTGAATACATAATTTAGTGCTGAATGTAGGCTTGGGTCTGGTATACAGAGGCGGGTGCAGAGAAGCCTTGCAGCAAGGCCAGATAACGAACTTGGGTGATGACGCAGTTATCAGACACGGAGAGAGATGGATGTGTCTGTTTAACCCTCTGTGAGGCAGCTGGCTTTACACCCTTCACATATCAAAGTACCTGATATTTGTTAAGAGCTAAATAGACATGGATATTTTAAATTTATATTTTGAAAACTTTCAAACCTATGGAAAATCTTAAACAGTAGTACAATAATTATACATGTTGACTAATTTTTAAACTTTTGCTATATTTGCATGTTTTTCTTCTTCTCTCTTCATCCTGAATCTACTAAAAGGAAGCTGCAAATGTTATGACACTCTTCCTAAATAATTCAGAAAAGAAGGAAGAAACAAAAACATACCTGCCTGTTACCCTTTTAATTTCTTTACTGTTCCGTTTCCCATATCTTTGTGTTTATTTATCACTCCCTGGATAACTTAACTGAAATTATGTGGGAAAATTTTGTTTAATAGATACTTCTAACATGATAAACTGAAGTCATTTATATGAATGTTATTTCTGAATATTCTACAAAAATAGATTTCATTTCAGGACCACTTAAGAAGCTATTCTAAAGAAAAAGTCTTAAAATTAAAGTTTATACATGTTTAATGGTGCATTTTTTCCAAAGAGTAGTTATTAGCTAAATAAAAAGAGAAAGTACATGCCATATGTGAATAGAGTAAAATTGTAATAAAGTAGCTTTTATTCACTTGAGTTTTGGAAATATTCTTCATTGGCTATTTTTGTTTTACTTTGAGAAGTGTGATTTTAAAATTGAGATACTTGTAAATCGAGGTATGAAAATCATTTTCAGAAGGTTCAGCCTATCCTAGAGGATTTCTTTCTGCCAAAATAAGTTATCAACATTTTGATGACATTCATAGACAGCCCTAGAAGAAGCTAAACATCAATAAACTCAAGACAATTCTATAATTAGACTTTAATAAGTTGGAAGTGGGATTTAAACCAAGCAAAGGACTTGAAAAGCACAAAACTGATGCTAGGAAAATCTGTCATTGGAATTGCCAAAACACAAAGAACACTGTCATTCACGAAGGACCTACTACTAACTTCCCAGAGACCCAGATCTAGTAAAAGGGCAGAGTAGATATAAAATCTTGTGTTTGACTACAAACAAATGTCTTTTCTCTACTTTAATATACACTGAGAAGAATACTTAAATAAGAGAAAGGGAAATCCTATGTTGAGAAGTCTTTTAGTCTCTCCAGAAATTAAATGGAGACATTATATTGTATGTAAATATTCAATATCAGAATGTTGGTCAACAGATTTGTTCACAAAATATGGCAGTGTATATTTGCCTTATTCCCATACAAGGCTTAAAATTTCCATGCATGTCTTATAGATACATAAATTAAATATATATTTTAGCTCTCTAGTTATTCTATTTTATACTCACAGTAACCTTGCAAAGGAAGTAGTGAAACTTCTAGCATTCCCATTTCAAGGCAAGGTAACTAAGGGACATCAAGATTAAATGATTTGTCCAGTGTCATGCAGTTTGTCAGCACTGCTGAACTATAGGTAGCCATGTAACCTGGACACTCTCCATAGTAAGGATTTTATTGCCTAGGGATTCTGAATGTTCAATATCTTTTTTGCTATTATTAATGGAGAGCTTAAGTTGAGTTAAAATTACAAAAAATTTATCATCTGTATTGTCATTATAGGGTTAATCTAAATTTTAACGGTATAAGTCATATTAACATTTTCTAAATAAGAGCACCTTCATTTGAGATTATCATTGTCAGAACTTCCCTTTATAGCATTAGGTAGACCATGACTCCTCTTCAATCCTAATAGGTGAAAAAGATATTGGGACAGCATGGGAGTGTGTTCACAATCATGCTGGGTTGTCACAGAGATCTTAACTATTATCTAAGATGACGCTTTTTGGCATTTGAGGGGTCTCTTTAAAAATCGGATGAAAAAAATGGTCCCTGTTCTCATAAAATAAAACAAAAACAAAAAACTGAAAAGATCAAGAAACAAAAAGTTAAAACATATACAGATGGGATTGGCCATTCACTGTAGGTTAAGAAACCCTGGTCTGGGAATATGGGATTGAATCAGTGTACCAGCTTTGGAACATAGTAAGAACTGAAAGACTAATAGATGACAGTGTTACAGATGAATTCACAATGAGTCACAAAGGAACAGGAGACTGATGACAAGGATATAGAAGAACCTGGGCCTGAAATATGCTAGTCCTTCAGTAGCATGACTTAGATAAAGACCTGTATCCCCGGACTCCCCATTTTTTGTGGAGACTGTTCCTGGACTGTTTTATTTGCCTGAACATCTAAAATAAAAATTCAAGGGAGAAGGAATAAAAGTATGTAACACAATAAAGAAGTAAATGAAGAAATATCAAAAGTACTTTAGATTTTTCAACATGAATAAAACTGTCTATAGAGAGCTCTAAATTATAAAGAGAAGAAAGACATATTTTTATCATGGTTAATGGAGTTATAACTAGAAATAGAGAAAGCTATATATGTGTATTTATTTTTATAAAAATGAACATATGTACTCACACAAACACATAGGTATGCATGTGTGTGTATGTGAGAGCTATACCATTTATCTATCTTCCTAGCTTTCTATATAATTTCTTTGACAATGTAAGTCTAATAGATTCAGATACTATCTCTCAAGGGATGTAGTGGAAAATATAGTTCTCCCTGTAGAATGAAAAACATAGACTAGGTATCTGTGAGAAGATTGGTTTATGTAATATCCAAGTAAACTCCAAGGCAGTAAAATATGAAGATTTAAAATAATAAAGTTTCCAAAAATGTCATAGAATTTCTGAACTATGTATATATCATAGTATATATTTCTATGTGATAAGTTAATATGAACATCCCTAAAATATTAGCTTTTAATTAAATTGCAGCTATAAAATAAGACTATTCATTTAGAGTTCAACATGGTATCTCTGTAAACATGATTAAAGTTCTAACCCATCGTGAGATGAGGAGCAGGCTGCCTAGCAACTGTTATAACTAGTTCCCCTGAGATTCTCAAGCAAAAAATGGGTGTAGGGATGGGAGTATTTGTTTTTGTTTCTATATTATAGCTTCTAGATGATTCCTAACTAGTTGTTCTCATTCTTTTCATTATTATTATCATCTGAAAGTAATAGTTTTTTAAAAAGGAAAGAAAAAGAAGGAAAGAATGAAGGGGGAAGGGAGAGAGGAATGAAGAAAGGAAGAAAAGAAGGAAGGAAAGAAGGAAAAAAAGATATATTAGGATCCACATGGGCCATTTCAAGCCATCACTGAAGAATTCAAATATCATAATGCAAAGCCAAGTCAGATGCTTCTGTTTATCATATACAGACATATACAGCTTTTTGTGTAATGCTCACAAATCAAATTCAAAGAAATGATACTGGCTTAATAAACTACTGGTTGATTGAAATGAATGGCAGGAAAGGCAGCATTTCTTGACCTAGGATTTAAGGGCAACTTTAAAACTCTGTAGCTACTTCATGAAACCATATATTGCCAAGAAGATGTTCTCATAAAGAAAACATGGCAGGTTAGGTCACACTCCTTCCTGACTTCCTGGTTAGGTAAAATCACACTCATAAAACACTCAAGAGCACATATTCATAAGATGTCCTAGCATGTTCTGCCAGGAGAAGGGAGAGAGAGTGGTGGTGATTCAAGAAACAGTAAGCTATGTAGAGAGTTCTGAGTATTTCCTTACAGAGAGACAGAGAGAGAGAAAGAGAGAGAGAGAGAGACCTAGTTTTCACTACATATCTATCATTAAAGTCCTTGTGAGTTTGAGACAGAATTTAGAATGGATCTCAGGTTGAATTCCACAGTTAATGATGTGTTAATGAAGATGTAGGAAGCAAAAATGATTATTTAAAAAGATTAGACTCTCAAGCAAAACAAAAGAGGTGGTAAGTCTGGAGTATCATGGATAAGTTATATAAATAAAATGTTTATTAACATACATTACCTATTTATGCAAATATTTTTGTAGCTTTTGACTCCATTCTAAAACTCTATTGCTACTAGGGTTTAGTAAATATAGTTTTGCAAACCTACACTATGAAGATGTTTCAACCTCACACATTGGCCTTTACAATCATGGTGAATACAGAAATACTCTTCTCTCTGGAATTTATTCTGAGTCCTAGGTTCATTTATGTTTCATCAGTGACCCAACATGAAACATAATTTTGCTTGTTGTTGGTACTTTCCTGAAGCAGTCAGGAGAAAGTCATTGCAAATGCTTCAAATTACCTGAGAAATTGTCATAATTTGCCACTTCATAATGCAAGGCTGGATTTCCCAAGTTAGTTCTGTTCTCAATGATGAGTTTAAATGCCAGCATGTTATTTTAACTATGCAGAGTCATAGGCATATATGAAACTCCATTAGATTCTAATTCCGGCTTATTTTGACATATCATTGTGTGTATTTCAGCATATTATCTACTAAGACATTTTAAGAACAGCCCCCCTCACCCTAGAAATTCCATTCCTTTTTGAGGTAGGGTGGCTTTTTCAATTTTAATATATTTTTTTTACACTTGAATTCTTCATGTTTCCTGAAGGTAAATAATGCATTACAAAACTTGCAGTATCTTGACTAGCATTTTAAAAACATATGAAATATTATTTTCAAAACTGTTTGAACTATGAATAGTTGTGTACAATAATTTTCTCGTTGAAAATAAATTCTGATATTTATCCATTTTTCCTTTGATGTCCTAGCATACTAATTCTATACAGAGTGGTTGACTACTGAATTCCTCCCCAAAGTTATGAAACTCACAATTTCATGAAAAATCAAGGATACAGACATTCTTTGAAGGAGTGATTTATATGTTTAGCAGAAGGTGGTTATTTTTTACAAGGGCTTTGGAGTTTTGTGGATGTAGGTTTTTACAACTAAGAATATGTTAGATGTTATATTTTCATAAATTTCATGATAGCCCTAAATTAATTTCATTAATGTACAAATAAAATGATTCCATGCATAATACAGTCCAGAACTACCAGAAAGCACTTTATTCAATTGCTGTAAACTTTCTTCCCCCAAAAAGTTAAAATTCCTACCTAAGGTAGTGCCTTATTTAAAAGGATACCATATTCATTGCTTTATTCATCCAGTTTTCTGCAAAAACTGAGAGAAATCTTTATATAGTTGAAGGTTTTATAATGAGGAAAAAATCAGTAGCTTGCAAGAAAGCTAAAATAGGTTCAATGACTGACGTAGCTAAACCGATATGAGTTGTACTCTAAAAATGCAACAAATCATTAAGAATATTTAAGACGACCTTCTTTTCCCTTTTTTTTTTTTCTTAGAGGGAAGATCCTCCGTTACAGTTTTACTGCTGCAGAGTTCTTCATGTTATTTCATAGAAATCTTGTATAAAGCATAGAAAGAGTTGTGACAGGGTTGTTGTGAAATATATGCTTGCTGAAGCCAAACTACCAAACTTACCAGCCATCTGACTTGGGAAGCATCATTTGGTTTTTCTGTGCCTTAGTTTCCTCATCTTTCAATGCAGATAAGAATAATGCCTGTTGCAAGGATTGCTGTATTAACATACATAAGGGACCACAGTGTCTGCCCATAAAATATCACATGGATTGTGACATGACATTATGGGAAACATAATGTTGTCTTGGCAAAATACTGTATCAGTTCTTTCTAATTTATTGCTTTGGGGTCCACCAAATATAGTTTTTAATTTATTGAAGAAGCATATTTGAGCTCTGAAGTAGTTAGGATTGACTACCTAAAATTATTCATTTTATTTAGGGGCTCAGAGTATAAATTGGTACCATTGTCAATGTTCCACACAAATCACTTAGGATGTGTGAATGTCTGCTGGACAGAATTCAACTTCTTTTGTGGGTAACTATCTTTTGTGGGGAAATGGACTCGTCTTTGAAAATATTATATAACTATATCAAATCATAGCCAGAGTCCCACTTTAATTTGTCCAATTTGATTACTAAGAATTTAACCAATCTTAGCTTTTTAAAGATGCAATATCAAATAATATTTTAATTGCCTAGAATGAACAATACACCAATTAGGAGATTTGCTGAATGTCCTGGCATATGTGCATCTTTATAAACAGCTTCATGGATAGCTCTGTGCTGACTGCTTGGCTAGGGCTACTCATCCGGAGATGTGATAGGGGCTACTCCCCTAAGACCAATTTCTGCTGGCAGGCCACTCACAGTCTCACAGTGGGAGGCAACTAAACACAAAATCAGTATTAATATAAAATCAACTGCTATATTTTTAAAGGGAAGTGTTTGGATTACATAAGCAATCATAAAATTCCAGTTGGCTTAAGCAAGAGGTTAAGTCCTATAAACTCCAAAGGTTTTCTGTGTGTGCTGAGCAGACAAGCAACCTAACAGAATATTCCAGAACGTAGTCATCCTAGAATGTTTGTGCCTTGCAAGATATTCCCAGTTACATCCTTTAATTTGCCAAAGGGTGGAAACCAAATCTAGTAAGTTAAATTTCCCGCATACACAGATTTAACTGCTGTTTTGGTATTCTACACAGGGGCCAGACTGTTTAGAAGGGCAAGAGGGCTGCTGAGGGAGTTCACTACAAGCAAAGGCAAAATCTAGTATGATGGTTCAGACTAAACAACTTGGCCAGCCAATAAGAAGGAAGCAATGCTTCCAATGAGAATGTGAGACGGTGCCTGGCCTTCCCAGGTATACTCCACCCTTCTCCACTTCCTGGACTGCCTGCCAAGAAAGAGAAGGCTGAGAAATAGAGAAGGAAGTGAATCACTAGCACTTCACAAGTGCTGCTGCAGAGGCCTGCCAGAGAGAGCTGGCCCTGAGACCTAGGTGTTCTGCTGCTGACCTGAGAGGGTAGAAAAATAAATAACTAGAAATGTCAAAAAGACAGCAGCAGTGTAGGGAAGGGCCTGGTACTAGGGAGGGCTTGAAGGGAGGAAGAGAGGAGCAACCCTAGGGCAGGAGCAGTGTGGGTCAAATGTGAGAACCAACACCCTCCTTCCCTAGCTAAAGTTGCTCTTCCATCAGCCTCAGCTTCCACCACCTCTAAGTAGGATTCACAGGAGTAATAACTGGTGTGTTAAGATCCACCAACCGCTTACATATAGGAAAGAAAACAAAAGATAGGGCCTTTTATGTTGTTGCAGCAAAGGAAATACAATGGAAGACAAGCATAGGGCATCTCAGTGAGAGGAGTGGCAGGTTTTAATGGAGTTTGAGCTTGTGCTGAATTATCAAAGGAGGGCTTAGAGATGTGGAAGCCAATCTGGATACCCTGTCAAGAAAAGGGGACAGTTGAGTTACTGGACATTTCACTAATCTTTGTTCAGGAGGCCAGATCAGCTAAGCAAGAAAGCAGCAGTCACTCAGAAGTAACTTCAATGTGATCATGGCCATGTCCTGTTAGAAACACACTTGTTTCTGTTGACCTTGTCAGTGCCGTATTAGAAACATTGTTAATGTCTTGGCGTCAACATCAGAGTTCTTTTACTAACAGCGCTGCTTTCCATGGTCTCAAGTAGGAGATCCTTAGAAAGGACAAAACTCCAAGATATTAAAATGAAAAAAGGAGGAGAGGGGATCAGAATTTTGACATTTTGTTTATTTTATAAATGTATCCCACTAGTTTGGCTGGTGAGGCCAATAAAATGCAGATTTTTTTGTTGTTTTTAATTTCACCAGTGTGAAAAAAGTGTTATAGTGGAGAACTTTGTATGAGGGGCAATGGTGCTAGGAAAGGCTATCTTTTGGGAAGTATTTAATAAAATGGGAAACACTTGGAATTATTGGTAGCTTGATAAGCTCCATAATAGTGAGTTGAGTGTCGGCCATGGGTGGGAACAGCATGGAAGGAATGGAGGGAGTGGAGAAAAAAGAATGTGTCCCAAGAGAAATAAAAGGCTGTAATATTTCAATGCACAGAGACCTGAGTATGTTTTGAGTTTAGGAGACATTGAGTTACACAGAGGAATAAAACATATGGTTGAAGGTAAAAAGGAGCTTGGGTGAGACTGGAGACAGAATCTTAAATGGAGTTAATAAATTATTCTACATGTTCTTCTGAAGGATCAAAAAATATTATTTTGTTCTCTAACTTTACCCAAAATAGTATCATAAAAGTACTACTCTCAGATGGTTGATTTCTATGCAATTAGCAAAGTAAAACAGACTGGAAAAAATAAATATATTACAAAATTGGTAAACAGTCTGTGTTTACATAAGGCAAGCTTCCTAAACCACTGCAAAGTGTATCATTTTATTATCTACACAGACCAGAGAAAGCAAAGGCAAAATGTTAATTATGTTTTATGCTGGCTGGATGTTTCTATTATGTATTTATGATTTTTAAAATTGTAAATACAGTGCAAGTAGATATTGCTATTATCTTCAGTTTACAAATGAAGAAATTGAGGGCCACTGAGTATAAGTGGTTTGCACAGGATACAGCAATGAAGTGTCATGGCAGTGATTGCAACCCAGGTATGTCTAGTTCTGATGCTATACTGTATGTGTCCCAGTAATCCATTTAATCCTTTCTTTTGCATCCACTTAGTCACTATATCCTACAAATTCTACTTTTAAATACTATCAATTTCCTCAAAACAGAAAACCACAGGAAAATTTATCATATCTCTTCTTCCAACCACTACATCATTCTTCCATTAACTTTTCTTTTAAAAAAATCTCCAAAGAGTTGCTCTCTCTACTTCTTCACCTTCCAGTCTCTTTTTTTTTTTCAGCTTTATTGTGGCATGATTGACATATAGGAAATACACATTGATAAGTTTTGATCTGTGCATGCACCCACTAAACTGTCACTACGATTCTGAAACAATCTCACCCATGAAAGTCTTCTCATGGTTCCTTGTTATTCTTACTTCTTTTCATTATCATGGATTTTATTTTTCCATCTTTTAGCATTTTGTGGAGGATGCCAAATATGTGTGAATATTACTTTGTTGATACTGTTTTTTTTTTCTGTAAATACTCTTGAGCTTCCTTTTGAGATATATTTAAGTTATATGAGTCTTACTATGAGTTTTATTGCATGAGAACCTAGAAACATTTCATTTAGGACTAATTTTACCCTTCTGTTTAGACATAAAACTTCTGAGCAATCTGCCTGATAGCCTGTGAATCATGAGGTTTTCCATTCTGGATGGTGGGAACAACACTATTACTCTTCCTTTGTGAGCACTGAAGACTTTACTTCATATCTTTTCAGGTGGTTCTTTTCCCAAACTCAAGTAGTTTTCTCACATGCACTGAGCAGTACTCAGCTGTATGTATAAGGGAGACTCTGGAGATCTTTGGAGTTCTTTCTTTGTATAGCTCTCACTACTTCAGTACTGTGCTGTATACATGCCAGCTACCTTGATCTCCCTGCAATTTCAGCTCCTCAACTCAAAGTTCTGTGCTCTACCTGTGTTCCCACTCTGTGGTATTGAGGGAATGTGCTCTGTTTCCAGGTCCATGAGGGGGCGTAGTTTTAAGGGCAAGAACTTCCCAGTGCAATGCCCAGCTCCCATCTCTCTTCATTCAGGAGATTTAATGGTTTATATTTGAATTTCGTGGATGCAGAAAGAAACTAAGAGTCAATCACCACAGCAGAAGTTTAAAGGAACTCCTTTTCATTGGCCAGAGGAACTTGGGCAGGTGGGAATATTTCCTAGGGTAAATTCCCCTACTCCTTCACCCACGCTGGATTTCCAGCTCTCTGGAATCCCCTCCCACATGGTGGGAGCTCCCTCCAGGATTTCTCCTCTGGAATCCCCTTCCACACTCTTCATGGAATTCTTTATCTTCTCCTTTCCTTCTCTTTTCTCTACCTAAATAAAATCACCTTTCTGCAACACTTCTTTGGTTGATACTTATTTTTACGAGCATATGGTCCACCTGCAGTGGTCCCATCGCTTATTCTTTAAGAGATTGTAGGCCAAGAACCCACAGCATTCTCTGAGGGGAGTTGTACCTCACCAGCACCCAAGAAAAAAACCCCATTACAGCACAATAATAAATGTATATTTACTGTTTGTTCCCAGTTTCTGGCACAGAGCTCCTAAAAGGCTTGTAATTTCCTGAGTGATAGGAGTGTCTTTTGTTATTCATAACCTCTTTCAACCATATTTGAGTTTATGCTAATGAGGTGACCCTCTTATGGCTCTGAGATGGCTTCAGGGTGGGGGTTTGTTGTCAAAAGAACCAGCCTTGTCATTAGAAAGTTGGAACTTTTAGTCTGTCAACCTCCAGGGAGAGAAGAGGGGTTGCAGATTGATTTCACTCACCAGTGACACTGATTTAACCAATCATGCCTATGTGATGGAGCCTCCATAAAAAACTCTAACCCATGGGGTTTGGGAGCTTCCAGGTTGGTGAACACATTGAAATGCTGGAAGGGTGGTGCACCTGGAGAGGGCATAAAAGTTCTATACACTTTCATCCATACTTTGACCTTTGCATCTCTTCCATTTGGCTGTTCCTGAGCTTTATAACAAACTGGCAATAGTAATGACAAAGTAATTGTTTGGGAGGCCATTAAACTGAGACAACTCCAGCACCTTGGGTTCCTACAGAAGCAAATCAAAACCAACTCAATGTAAACAGTTACATGAAACTTAAGCTTAACTAATCATCTACTGCCAGTCAACCTCTAAGGACTTTCACTTTAACCAGTTAAATATTTTCTTTGTCTTGTTTCCATGAGTCCCTTATAAAAGTTTTTCCCTCATTCCCCCTTAATAGAGTGCTGCTTGTTTTCTGTTGCTGCCCAATTTATACATTGCTGCATGCTCAAATGAATTCATTAAGATTTTAATTTGTTTAAGTTTATCTTTTAATAGTCTATAGAGCTCTTTCCTGTGCCTGTAAATTGTTAGAGCAAATTCTTAACCCTGAGGGGATGTCCTGGGAACCTCTTACTTTGTAGTTGGCTAAGCATGAAGGTAGGTAGTCTAGACACTCCATTAGCAACTGGAGTGGTCAGTCTTGTGGTAGTGAGCCGTCACACCTGTAGAGTCTCATGCAAACTCTCAGTAGTTAGTGTCATAATGGAATTGAATTGTAGGAGCTCTAGTCTCTGCAATGGCAACAAAAGCCAAAATAGACAAATGGGATCTAATTCAACTTCAGAGCTTCTGTACAGCAAAAGAAACAATCATTAGAGTGAACCGGCAACCAACAGAATGGGAAAAATTTTTGTAACTTACCCATCTGACAAAGGGCTAATATCCAGAATCTGCAAAGAACTAAAACAGATTTACAAGAAAACAAACAAACAGACCCATCCAAAAGTGGGCGAAGGATATAAACAGACACTTTTCAAAAGAAGATATATATGAGGCCAACAAACATGAAAAAATTCTCATCATCACTGGTCATTAGAGAAATGCAACCACATTGAGATACCATCTCACTCCAGTTAGAATGGTGATCATTAAAAAATCAGGAGACAACAGATGCTGGAGAGGATGTGCAGAAATAGGAACACTTTTACAGTGTTGATGGGAGTTTAAATTAGTTCAACCATTGTGGAAGACAGTGTGGCAATTCCTCAAGGATCTAGAAATATAAATTCCATTTGATCAAGCAATCCCATTACTGGATATATACCCAAAGGATTATAAATCAGTCTTTTATAAAGACACATGCACACATATGTTCATTGCAACACTGTTTGCAGTAGCAAAGACCTGGAACCAACTCAAATGCCCATCAATGATAGACTGGACAATGAAAATGTGGCACATATATGCCATGGAATACTACACAGGATTAAAAAACAATGAGTTTGTGTCCTTTGTAGGGACGTGGATGAACCTGGAAACCATCATTCTCAGCAAACTGACACAAGAACAGAAAATCAAACACTGTGTGCTCTCACTCATAGGCAAGAGTTGAACAGTGAGAACACATGGACACAGAGAGGGGAGCATCACACACTGGGCTCTGTTGGGGGTGGCTAGGGGAACAACAGCAGGGGGTGGGGAGGGATAATGTGGGGAGAAATGCCAGGTATAGATGATAGGGGGATGGAGGCAGCAAACCACCTTGCCATGTATGTATGTAGGCAGCAATCCTGCATGATCTGCACATGTACCCCAGAACCTAAAGTACAATTAAAAAAAAAGAAAAAAAAGAAATGAGAATTCTATTTCCCTGTTACTCACATTAAAAATTTGAATTATTTTAAACTTTATAAAATCCAATAAATCTGAAATGTAGCATCCTAAATTTACCATCTTGCTTTGTTTATCATCCTTGCCCAGTCACCATTGTTTTTCATTTCAAATTTGACTTTAGCTTGTGTGGTAGTTTTCTAACTGTTCTTCTTGTTTACATTATTACACATTATATTCTATCATCTGCAAACTAACCACAGTGGTCATTTTAATGTTGAAAAGCTTTACTGGCTTCTCATTACATATAGAACAAAGTCTATATTTCTAAATTCAAAACAATATTGTTCTATGTAATCTAGCATCATATCCTCCTCAATCTCACTTTCTTACATTCTTCCCATTCCCCACTCCACAAGCTTTCTAGCTTCTGCTTGAATGAGGGAAGCACTTTCTACCTCAAGGCCTTTGCACTTGTTCCTTTCCGCCAGGCAGTTTTCTCAACTGTCTTATGAATATTTCCCACAAATATTCTATAGTTCAACCTCTCTTTTATTAAAATCTGTTCCCTCAATATCACTTCCACAAAGAGGACTTATCCTGACCACTATGACTTAAAAATCACACCCAGGATTTCTCCGTGTCTTTCTGCTTTATTTCTCCTCATAATTCCAATCCTTCATTGACATTATTTTAGAGATTTTAGAGATAAATATATTTGTTTTCATGATTTCCTCTTTCCTCCATCAGACTGCAGCTCTACGAGGATCAGGATTTTTGTCTATTTGTAATATATTTTAAAAATTCCTGCTTAATATATAGTAGTTATTCAAAACTATTTCTAAAAATGGGGTAATTTTTATTTATTGACATATACCTGGTATTTATCAGAGTGAAATTCAATAAACAAAACAATTCATTAGGAAATGCAATTTAGATTTAAAAGGCCCCTATTGTTTGCAAATGAATTCTAATCAGGTAAGTAGTAGCAGCTCCTCAGGGAGGTAAAAGCTATCATTTGGAATATGGCTGCCCATTCTGGGTAGCTTTTTGTTTTTTCTGATCATAATGTCATGGAAAAAGGTGATATAAGATAGTACCAATGGTAAAGCTTACATTTGTAAAGAAAATTACTCTTCAGCAATTGTTTAATGTTATCAGAACTGGATTTGATTATGGATATAGGATTTATAGCTTTAAATTTGAAGCTTTAAAGAAACCTTTAGTTTTGAAGTCACTGTAAGAATATCTAACTCTTGAGTTTCCAATTTTAAATCATTTTCTTAACTTTTAAAAGTTAGACTCTCTTCCTTTTTATCCATAAAATGGTCCTTGAATACTTGAAGTTGATTATAATAACATATATCATGTTAACAAAGGCTACAGTACCTGAACTAATAATTTTCTTTTTGGGGATTCAGGGCAAGAGGGCTGACTAGAAGCAGCTAGTATGTACCAACCTCAAGGAGAGAAGAAAGTGTGGTCAGTAAACACTAGGTCTTCAACTGGATCATCCAAGAGTGCATACTGGAATTTTTGAAGAAAACAACACAACTCATGGAGAATGGAGAGAAGCAGGACTGGACAACTGCCCACTGGATTGGTACAGAGCCAGGGGAGGCCCCCACCTTGGCAAAATGGTGAGTGAGTGAGGGTCCCTGGAGACCACACTTCTGCCATGGATCCCTGTAGGAGATCAGTCAGGGTGGTGGGAAAAATTATAGGAAACCACAAACCCTCTTCGAAGGCCAGGAGGTTTTGCAAAAGCTGTGGGAAGGAGTTATAGCTGAAGGCAGCTTAATCCTCTTACCTTGAGCTAATGGCAAATGGCAGATAACAAGGGACTGCAAAGGAGTTTATCTAGATAAGTTTGTTTACCTATTTCTCTGTAAACCAACCTTTGATCATCCATATGCAGGACTGCCCCCTATTCAGGGAGTTGACAATATTAATTACCCACCAATAGTGTTTGCTCTAGACCTTTGTCATTACATCTGTACTAAATAAATGCAATCATCTTGGGCTTATCAGGGGCCACACTTTCTCATTGGCTGTGCTAAGCCGTGCAGTCCCCTAGCCATGCTCACAAGCAAAAAAACTGTGTCTGCATACTCCATTCATCTGTCACTCAGCCATAGTCTGGGACAGACTTGGCAGACCATTTTGCAATCCTGGGATCAGGAGATCCCTCAGGAACCCACCACCCATGGGAGAGGGTACAGTGACTAGTGACTAATGCAGACCCCCAGCACAGTTGAGCTGCCTTACAGAGAAGTGGCCAGAATGTTTTCCATGAGGGTCCCCACCCCTGCCACTCCTCACAGGGCAAGGCCTCCTGACCTAGGATCTCAGCAACACCCAATGTGGGCTTTCAGCTGGTTGTAGCTATGCATTTTCTTGGAACAGAGCTCCCAAGGGTGACAGGCAGGCCTGCAAATTTTGTAGCTCCACAGCCCTCATTCCAGCTGCTCTCAGGCTCAGGAGGGTAGTGCAGTGATTAGGGACAAACTGGGCCCCAGCACAGCACAGCTGCCTTACCAACAAACAGTCAGATGGTTTTCTGCATGGGTCCCTACTACTCCTTACTGGGCAGGACTTCTTGATGTGTGCCTGCAGCATAACTACCCTGCCCCTGCCTGAACAGCCGGCACTCTGGGGGAGAGGAGCTGACACCTTCAGACCACTAAGAGGGAGCACAGATACAATTTTTTGTGAAGAAATACAGAGGTTCCACATGGCTGAGCAAGAGCCTATATACTGGCCATTATGCTTAAGCACCATCTACTGAGTCATAGCCCAAATTTCATCACAAAAAACATTTTACTAATATACCCACCTGTGAAACCAAGGACAAAAATTAGAATTCAGCTACAAATAAAGACCCTGCATAAAGCCTTGGCCTTCTGAAAACACCCAGAAAGTAAGTGACCTGACTGTATTCAAATTATACCACAGTTAAAGGGATATCAGCCCACACAAATGAGAAAGGACCTGACCCATACAAGAACTCTGGCAACTCAAAAATCCAGAGTGTGTCCTTTCCTCCAAATGATTGTGCTAGTTCCATAGCAAAGGCCCTTAAGCAGGCTGAAAGTACTGAAATGACAGACATAGAATTTAGAATATGGATAGAAATGAAGAGCATTAAGATTCGGAAGAAAGTCAAAATTTTATTCTAATTCAAGGAATCTAAGGATTGCGAGAAAATAATACAGGAGCTGAAAGATGAAATGGTCATTATAAGGAAGAACCAAATGGATCTGATAGAGCTGAAAAACACACATCAAAAATTTCTTAATAAAGTCACAAGTATTGTATCAGCTTGTTCTTACACTGCTACAAAGAACAAAAGGAGGTGTAATTGCCTCAGATTTCTGCAGGGCTGGCAAGACCTCAGGAAACTGACAATTATGGTGGAAGGGGAAGCAAACATGTCCTTCTTTACATGGTGGCAGAAAGAAGAAGAATGAGAACTGAGTGAAGGTGGAAGCCCCATATAAAATGATCAGATCTCATGAGAACTTACCACTGTCACAAGAATAGCATGGGTAAACTTCTCCCATGGTTCAATTACCTCCCAGGTCCCTTCCACCACACATGGGGATTATGGGAACTACAATTCATGTTGAGGTTTGGGTGGGGACTCAGCCAATCCATATTATTTCACCCTACCCAAATCTCATGTCCTCACATTTCAAAACACGTTCATGCCTTTCCAACAGTCTCCAAAAGGTTAGCTCATTTCAGCATTAACCCAAAAGTCGAAGTCCAAAGTCTAATCTGAAACAAGGCAAGTCTTTTCTACCTAAGAGCCTGTAAAGTCAAACGCAAGTTTGTTATTTCCTAGATACGATGGAGGTTCAGCCATTGGGTAAATACATCTGTTCCAAATAGGAGAAATTGGTAAAACAAAGGAGCTACAAAGCTCCCCCAAGTCTGAAATCCAACAAGGCAGTAATTAAATCTTAAAGATCCAAAATAATCTCTTTGACTTTATGCCTCACATTCAGATCATGCTGATACAAGAGGTGGGCTCCCATAGTCTTAGGCAGCTCTACCCCTGTGGCTTTGCTGGGTACAGCTCCCCTCCAGGCTACTTTCACAGGCTGGTGTTGAGTGCCTATGGCTTTTCCAGGTGCATGGGTGCAAGCTCTAGGGGGATCTACCATTCTGGGTACTGGAGGATTGTGGCCCTCTTCTCACAGCTCCAATAGGCAGTGCCCCCGTGGTGACTCTGTGTTGGGACTCCAACTCCACATTTCTATACCGCACTGTCCTAGCAGAGGGTCTCCATAAGGGCTCCACCCCTGTAGCAAATTTCTGCCTGGACATCCAGGTGTTTCCATACATCCTTTGAAATCTAGGCAGGGGTTTCCAAACCTATGTTTGTGCACCTGCAGACTTAACAACAAGTGGAAGCTGCCAAAGATTGGGGTTTGTACCCTCTGAAGCCATGGCCTGAGCTGTATCTTGGCTCCTCTTAGCCATGGCTGCAGCAACTGGAATGCAGGGCACCAAGTTCCTAGACTGCCCACAGCAGGGGGACCCTGGGACCACGAAGTCATTTTTTCCTCCTAAGCTTCTGGGTCTCTGAGGGGAGGGGCTGCTGCAAAGATCTCTGACATGCCCTGGAGCCATTTTACCCATTCTCTTGATGATTAACATTTGGCTCCTCATTACTTATGCAAATTTCTGCAACCTGCTTGAGTTTCTCCCCAGAAAATGGGGTTTTCTTCTATGTAATTATCAGGCTGCAAATTTTCCAAACCTCTGTGCTCTGCCTCCTCTTGAATATTTGCCACTTAGAAATTTCTTCTGCTAGATACTCTAAACCATTTCTCTCAAGTTCAAAGTTCCAAAGATCTCTAGGGCAGGGGCAAATGCCACCAGTCTGTTTGTTAATTCATAACAAGAGTCACCTTTGCTCCAGCTCCCAACAAGTTCCTCATCTCTATCTGAGACCACCTCAGCCTTGACTTCATTGTCTGTATCACTATTACATTTTGGTCAAAGCCATTCAGCAAGTCTCTAGTAAACTCCAAATTTTCCCAGTTTTATGTTTTCTTCCGAGCCCTCCACAGTGTTCCAACCTCTGCCTGTTACCCATTTCCAAAGTCACTTCCACATTTTCGGGTATCCTTATAGCAGCACCCTACTCAACTAGTACCAATTTACTGTATTAGTCCATTCTCATGCTGCTATAAAGAACTGCTCAAGACTGGATAAATTATAAAGGAAGGAGGTTTAAGTGACTCACAGTTCCTCAGGACTGGCAAGGACTCAGGAAACTTACAGTTATGGTTGAAGGGGAAGCAAACATGCCCTTCTTCACATGGTGGGAGGAAGGAGAATAATGAGAACCAAGTTAAGGGGGGAGCCCCTTATAAAACCATCAGATCTTGTGACAACTTACTATCATGAGGACAGCATGGGGGAAAGTGCCCCCCATGATTCAATTATCTCCCACTAGATCCCTCCGCACACATGGGAGATTATGGAAATTACAATCAGGATGAGATTTGGGTGGGAACACAGCAAAAACGTATCAAGTATTGACAAACAGGACGTAATTAAAGTGAAGAACTTCTGCACAGCAAAAGAAACTATCAACAGCATAAACAGACAACTTCCACAATGGGAGAAAATATTTGCAGATTATGCATCTGATGAAGATAGATTCTTCATAGACTCTAATATCCAGAATCTATAAGGAACTTAAATTAACAAGCAAAAAACAACTCCATTAAAAAGTACGCTAAGAACATGAACAGACACTTTTCAAAAGAAGACATATATGTGGCCAAAAGACATATGAGAACAAGCTTAACATTACTAATAATTAGAGAAATCAAAACTACTATGAGATACCATCTCACGCCAGTCAGAATAGCTATTATTAAAAAGTCAAAAAATAACTGATGCTAGTGGGGTTGCAGAGAATAGGGAATGCTTATACACTGCTGGTGGGAATGTAAATTAATTCAGCCACTGAGGAAAGCAGTGTGATGACAGTTAAAACAGAATTACTGTTTGACCCAGCAATCCCATTACTGTGTATAGCCAAAGGAATATAAACCATTCTATCATAAAGATACATGAATCCAAATGTTCACCACAGCACTATTCATAACAGCAAATACTGCATGTTCTCACTCACAAATGAAAGCTAAACAATGAGACCACATGGGTACAAAGAGGGGAACAACAGATACTGAGGACTACTTAGCTGGAGGGGAAGAGGTGGGAGAGGATTGAAAAACTATCAGTGCCTATGCTTATTATCTGAGTGACAAAATAACCTGTACAACTAACCCCTGTGACATGCAATTTACCTATAAAACAAACATACCCATGTACCCCTGGACCTAAAATATAAGTTAAAAAATAAAAAATAAATATTTTCTTTTCATTTTTTTGTATTACCAGCTTAGTTTTCTTTTTTACCTCTCACTCAGACTGTCGCAATAGTCTCCAAGCTGTATTTTGTGCATTTCATTTTTACTCATCCTAGTTATTCTCCACATTGCTTCCTAGATTTTCTTTTCTAAAGGAAAGATGTCAAGCCACTTTCTTGCTTGACAATATTTAACAGCTGGCTTGCCATTGATTTTAAGATAAGCTCCAAATTCTCCATTGTATTAGCTATCTATAGTTATATAACATACTGTCACAAACTTATTGTCTTATGTTTTATGATGTCAGTATTTATGATGTCAATTTCTGTGGGTCAGAAGTCCAGGGATGGGTTGGTTGTCTACTCTGATTCAGAGTCTCACAAGGCTTCAGTCAAGGTATAGGCTGGTGCTGCTGTTTCAAGCTCTGCAGCTTAACCAGGGAAAAATCCATTTTCAAGCTCATGTGGCTGTTAGTATCCTGAAGCTCCAGTGAGCTGTTGGCCAGAAACTGTTCTGAGTTCCTGGCTGGCTGTTGACCTAAGACTGCTTCAATTCCTTGTTCCATGAACCTTCCCAACATGGATGCTTACTTTGTCAAAGCCAGCAAGGGAAAGAGTTTTCTTATAAGATGGACTTTACAATCTTAGGCAATCCGGTCACATCACCTTTGCCACATTCTGTTGGTTAGAACAAGCCCCAGACTCTGCCCACACTCAAGGGACAGCATCAGCCATGAATATCACAAGGTCATCTTAGAGTCTGTCACATTCGTCAAGTCATACAGTGCCCTTAAAATCTGGTCTCAATTGTCCTTCTTTTTCCTATCCCAGCACTGTATATTTTAGTTGCACTAAACTATTTTTAAGAAATTATATTGAATCACACAAACAACTGTATTTTGTGGGGGGATTTTTGTGGGGTTTTTTGCTTCCAAGCTTTTCTCCTGTTTCTGTACCTGAATTACACTTCTGCACATTACCTGGCAAATTTTGACAAGGATCTTGTGCAAATTTCAGCTCTTCTTAGAATACTCCTGGCCCTACCAGGAAAAGTTAATAGCTCCTTCTGAACCATGTTCCTAACCCCCTTCCTATCCATTCTGATTTCGTTATGGCTTAATTTGGGGTACTTGCCTAGAATTTTAATTCCATTAAAAGTAGACAGTGTTTTATCAATACCGAACCCTCAGCACCTAGCACAAGATCTTGCACTTGCAAGAACTTATACATTCGCTAATGAAGTGAACTAATATTGCATTAATTTTAAATGTTTGTTAAACTGAGTGTTTGAATGCTCTGCTGACCAAACTACTAGCAGGGCAATGTGTTTCATTCTTGAAAATTTGTACCTTTGCATTCCAAACACAACCTTGCCTGCTTCCCAGAGCTTTAAATCTAAAGTAAAATATCCAATTAATCAATCAGTTACTCAATTGATAAATCAAAGCTAGAGCAGTACTGTAATCAAATAAAATTTGTTTTCCTATCTGAGATGCTTTTCACTTTTATATTTGCTGAAGCATTACAAAATGTTGCTTCTTAAAAAAGTTATGTGACAGTATTGTTTTCATTCCTATGCTCTAAAAATTATGAATAATTTTAATGTTCTTATTTTTAATATTTTAAATCAATGTTATTAGTTTTCCCATACTAATTTATTTTAATGGCATATATATAATTTCAACATTTGGAAAACTTTAGGTCTCAGGTCAAAGTCTTTTTAATTCAATCTGTTCAACGGAGGTCTTTAAGGACTTGGAGTAGATACTGCTTTAGGCTGTATATTAGTCAATAAGCAGATAGTAAAAAATGGAAGTATATTTTTCCATTGTAGAGTGATCATAAAAGTCATATAAAGACAATTTCCTAGGTAACTGAAATTAATACTCATTATTGCTAAAATGTTTTTATTTTCATGATTGAAAGGAGAGCATTTCTTAATTGGGTTATTCATATTCTGGCCTCCTGAACTAGAAGTTCAGATAATTTGAATTTCTAAAGTAAATATCAGTCATAGAATTGTGGTGTGATAAAACCATGCCTTTAAAGCCTGCTGTAGAAAAATCAATGCTACACATTCTGACAGCTATGATTTTCTTATTTATAACTGCATTTTAAGTTACTTTTAAAAAGGTGGTTTCTTTATCTCAGTGTGCCTGCTTCCAGTGTTGCCTCCTCCACCACTCTTTTTAGATATTTAGAAACATTTAACCATTGAAGGCAGATATGATTCTGACACTAAAATCAATTTACTACAACTTTATTACTATTACTAGTAATACTGAACATTTACTGAGCTCTTCCTATTTCCCACTCTTATAAATCCTTTAGGTGTATAATATAATTTGTCCTCACAAAGACTATGGATTAAGGTAAATGGTAGAAGAATGATAATCTACTAGACAGATTAAATACTTTATGTGAAGGAAGCCCTGGGGTAGAGTGAGTTGGTATAAATAAACATGGAAACAAGTTCAAAAGAACTAGAGTAGGAAGTGTCTTGGGGAAAATGGATAAAAGTGGGAATTAAAAGGTTTGCAGGGCCAGATCTTTTAAATACTCTGGTTCAACTTTACCTGTAGAAACATTATGAGATACCCATTGAGCACAAACAAAGCATCTTTTCTCCTTTGTTCCTTGAAAACATGGCTTTTACTTTGAATTACATTTGGTTGTTTCTGTAATTTCCCCTTCATGGACAATTCCTTAAGGATTGGGGTCCTGAAGCGGAGGCCAGAGGAGAGACAAGGGCACAAGCATCGGATAGTTACAGCCATGCCTTTCTTGGACGTACAGAAAAGGTTCGGCATTAACCTAGATCAGTGGTGGACAATCCAAAGTGCCGAACAGCCCTACAAGTTTCCTGCTCGATGCCATGCTTTTGAAAAAGAGTGGATAGCATGTGCACATGGAATCGGTACTACCTGGGCAGTGAAAGAGTGCAAGATAGAACATGATGATTTCGTAGAGTGTTTACTTCGGAGAAAAACGATGAAACGTATGGATACCATCTGGAGGCAACAGGAAAAACTGATGAAGGAAGGGAAGTACACCCCTCCACCTCACCACATGGGCAAGGGGGAGCCTTGGCCCTGAGCAGACACAGCTACTGATATCTGGAGGCCGATTTTCATGTTCTCTCTTCTCCACTGGAAAGGTTGTTTATGGAAAACCTCCTTGTCAAAGTGTGTAAAAATAAAGTATTGCTCCATCCTAAAAAAAAAAAAAAAAAGGATTGGACAACACCCTCATTTCTTTTTTTTTTAAAGATACTCTTCAACATAGGTGTCAAAGTCATTTCTGGGATAAGTGTGCAATTAGCGGTGATAGATTTATGTCTCCATGTTTCATCTGAGTGTGGCCTTCTTACCTCTTTCCTGCATAGCTATTTACTTCTCCCTTCACTTCCTGCACAAATTGCCCCTGAAACTTCCCAAATACATATTTAATCATAATTTTTTCATCAGATATTCTTATAATTTTCTTTAGTAACAAAATTTAGCTTACGAAAATATTCAGTCCTAGAATGCATTGACATTGGATCCTCCCCTAAAGTGAATCTCATTGGTTTTCTTCTTAAGACATCAATGTGTATTTTTCCTTTAAACATGAGAGCATGCTGCAATTCCCTTTGATTTGGTTGCATATTGGCAAAATTAAATGAAAAGCAAATGTAGCTTTGTAAAAATCACCTCGCCCATAAACAAGATAATGTGAGAAAGAAGGAAACAACATAACAATTAGAAGTGAACCGTCTTAGCAAGGTGATGAATTCTTTGTACAGTAGAAATATAGAAGCATCAAAGAGTTTTATCTCCCTCTAAATACTACATCACATAGGCATGTGTAAATGCTAACACACCTGCCTGAACATTGAGAAAAACACAAAGGCTCCATCACTCATTCTTACACTGGGCTCAATTGTTACCCTGAGGTGCTGTAGGCACTCATGTAGCACTGCGTATTTTAAGACATTCAACACCTTGCACGAATGTTCCTGTGCCAGAGTAGATTATTCAAAATAATAGCCTTCAGTGGTGCCTGTATACTTCAGGGGACTGCCTAACCCATTGTTTATTTCAAAAGGAGAGTCAAGCCCCTGAGAATAGACATCACTAATCACATTTCGAAGTTGTACCAAATCCTCTAAGGAAACCAGAAGGTTGAGAGGAAGTTAAGCATTTTTTCTGGGGGAACTGCATTCAGAATTTTAACTTAGAAAATAATCAATAAATAGACAATCCAAGAACTAAGAAAAGAGCATATTGATAATGCAAGAAATTGTAAGAAGAAAAATATTTATTCAAACCTGATTTTTGGGTGAGAGAAAGAGCCATGAGCAAGACAGAAAGAGAGTGTTTTCCTTCAAGGCATTACAAGAAAATCTCTACCAAAAATTTCCTCCTTCAGATTGTTTTAATTTTCTTCAACTGAAAGCTGTTATTTAATATTTATAGTTCATTTTGTAAAGAATTTTGCGGAACACAGTAGATCATGTTTTGAGGGGTGGGAATCAAAGTAATGGTGCAATTGAACCTGCACATCTTAGAAGTGTGGCCCTCTACATCTGAAAATATATATCAACTTTACTAGTCTGCAACTTCTAGTATGACTGTAAGTCAGAATTATTCTTCCTCTTCTTCTAGAAATTATATAAGACCAACAATGAAAATACATAGAATTAATTTTCAGAGAAGTCTGGAAGTATATAATCTGCCAACTTCAAAATGTATGTAGGGATTCCCAGGGGCAGCCAAACCCCTAGAGGCATGCAGGAATATGTGAAGTGTAGGAAGCATGAAGAAAATGGCAAAAGGGCTTGGTGATGGCAGGTCTCAGACTGATGAAAAAATCTGCTTACAGAGGCCAAGGGCTCACCTTGAAGATCAAGCCATATATCCTATTTGCAATGAAGAGTGAGAAAACTAGCATGAGCAGAGTTTGTAACAAAAGCCTTCCTAGCATTGGTTTAGATCAGAAAGAAGAAATAGGAGTCATACCATAGAGATATATTTGTTGGTAGCTGTCTATCTCTGTGAAAGCAGAAAAATAGAGAACCTCTGAGTTATAAATGCTGGAAGAGTACCTTGCCTCTTTTCCTTAACTTCAAATAATTCACTCTAGGAAAGTTCAAATCAGCCTCGGATAAGAATTAATAAAAAACAAACAGTGCTGGCCCCAGTTGATACAAAGATAAATAAGAAAAATTATAGAAAAGAGCTGCATTGCATACCAACAAAAGTGAGTAATCAAAAATCATACAGAACTACAAACAAAAAAGTTTTATTGTGGAAGACATCAAGAAATAGTGTTTCCATTACCCATTCTTGAGACAGTTACTAAATGGAGATCAAATTTCAACCAACCAAGAGATTCTGTAACTGGAGATATTTTGGCATAAGCACAGGGATAATTAAACATATTTTACTAAAGAACTAACACTGAAACAAATTTAGAGATGAAAGTGGCAGAATTAATGTAAATGTCGTATGCCTGATATAATAATTTAGCAATCAAGTAACTTCTATATAAATTAGGAGGACAAAGAAGAAAAAAGATGAAAAGACAGTTTCCTGATTGTCTTTTGTTTAATAACTGGAATATGCATTTGTTTTCATTTTTTCATTAGGGTAGAATTCACATACAGAAAAAGTATCCTTTTTATTGTAGAGTTCTACAACTTTTGACAAATGCATGCTGTCACATAAAAACCAAATATTATTCCATATCAAAATAGGGAATAATTCTATCAAACACACACACACATACACACACACACACACACACACCCCTTCAAATCTTCCTTTGCAATCAAACACGCTCCTCTACTCCAGCCCTTGGAAGTCATTGATGTTTTCTGTCTCTATAGTTCTACCTTTTCTAGAATATTGTTAAATGGAAACATAGAGTATATAACAATTTCCTTCCTTCCTTCCTTCCTTCCTTCCTCCCTCTCTCCCTCCCTCCCACCTTCCCTCCCTCTCTCCCTCCCTCTCTCTCTTTCTCTCTTTCTTTCTTTCTTTAAAAAAATCCCTTAACTCCAGGACACATAGGCTTTGTCCCATGTTGTCTTCTAGAATCTTTGTAGTTTTAAGTTTCAGATTTAAGTATAAAAGCTATTTTGAGTTTATGAAGTGGGTAAGGTACACATTAAAGTTTATTTTGTGCATAGGGTATCTAAATTTTTACAGTAACTTTGATGAGAAGGATTTTCCATTCTCCATTGAACTACCTCTATACCTTTATTGAAAACCATTAGTCTATATGTCTGAGTCTATTATATTCAGTTTTCTCTTCTGTGGATCTGTACCTGTATCCTTTTCAGTACCACACTGTTTGATTACTGTAGTTTTATAGAAGATTCTGAAATCAGGTAGCATGAACCCTTCAAGTTCATTCTTCTAGTTCAAAATTGTTTTGGTTATTTTAGTTCCTTTGCCACAGACATTTTAATGGATTAGCTTCTCTAATTCCTAAACATACCCCCATGGCTTTTTTTGTTTTTTTGGATGGAGTCTTGCTCGTTGCCAGGCTGGAGTGTAGTGGTGTGATCTCAGCTCACTGCAACCTCCACTTCCTGGGTTCAACCTATTCTCCCGCCTCAGCCTCCCAAGTAGCTGGGACTACAAATGTGTGCCACCATGCCTGGCTAATTTTTGTACTTTTAGTAGAGATGGGGTTTTACCATGTTGGCCAGGATGGTCTCCATCTTTTGACCTCATGATTCACCTGCCTTGGCCTCCCAAAGTGCTGGGATTACAGGTGTGAGCCATACCACGCAGCAGGATTTTTACTGGAATTTTGTTGAATTTATAGATTAGTTGGGGGAATTTAGATATCTTACTACATTTGTAATTTTAATTTTTAAAGATTTGTTGAGGGTTATTTTGTGGCTCATATGTTCAATCTTGAATATTCCATTTGTAGATGAAAATAATGTGTATTCTGGGGTATATTCTATTCTACACATACTAATTAGGTCAATTGGTTGGTAGTGTTTCTCTGATCTTCCATGTTCTTATTAATTTACTGTATTTTCGTTTTATCAATTACTGAGAGAAGAGGGTTAAAGTCTCTAAGTCCACGTTTTGTTTTTTTCTACTTTCAGTTCTGTCTGATGTTGTTTTATGCACAGTATGTTGAAGATCTGCTGAGAAGTGGATATATGCTTTTTATCAATTGATCTATTTATCACTATGTAATAATATTATCTAATATTAATATAAGCACTTTAGCTTGACTAGTGTTTGCATAATATAATTTTTTCTATCCTTTCCCTTTTAACCTGTCTTAGTTTTAAATTGAGTTTCTTAGAGACAGCTTATACTTGTCTTGCTTTTAAATTCAATCTGACAATCTTTGCCTTTTAATGGGTTTGTTTAAACTTCTTATATTTAATGAAATTATTGATATGGCTAAGTTAATATTTAGTATTTTTATTTTTGCTATTTTTTTCTTACTATTTTTCTTCCCATTTCTGTTACATTTCTTTTTTATATTAATTGACTATTTTATTTTATTTTATCTCATACTGATTTATTAATTACATTTTAAAAATTAGTAATTCTCATAGGATTTGCAATATACATTTGAAGTACACATTTAATGAATTTGGCTTCCTTTACAGAATATTATACTACTTTTTGTATAGTTAAGAATCTTACAAATACATACATTCAACCTATTCCTTTTATTTATTTATTTATTTTTGGTAATGTCATATAGGTTACTTTTATGTTTCCTCTAAAAGTCAATACCTTACTACTCTTTTGCTTTATATAGCCAGTTATATTTCAGAGTAATTAAAAATAAGAAAAAAATGGACTTCATGTATTTACCTTCTTATGCCATTTCATTTCTCTGTTTTTTGTTTGTTGACTTAGATCCAAGTTGGTTTATAACTAATACATTTTTTTCTGCCTGAAGTCATCCTTAAATATTTCTTGTTTATGAATCTTCTGGCAAGAAATTATCCGTTTCGTGTTTCTGAAAATTTTTAAATTTTCCTTTCCTTTTGAAAAAATAACTTTTTTAAGTATTAAATTCTGCATTGACAATTTGTTTCAGACTTTAACAACATAATTCCATTCTTCTTTCAGATCACATATTTTCTGTAGAGAAGTATGCTGTAATTCTCTTTTCCTTTGTATGGGATGTGCCATTTTTATCTAGCTGCTTTTAAGCAAGGTCTTTTTACTTTTTTGTTTTCAGTAGTTGCAATATTAGATGTCTAGGCATTTCTGTTTTTATCGTTTTGTTTTGTTATTTATCTTGATTGCTGTTCTCTGATGGTCTTGGATCACATGTGCATTTTTTCAAGTTGAAAAGTCTTGGACTACCTCTTCTCCACTATCCTTTCTCTTGGTTTTCTTTCATCTGTGGGAATTGCCACTACACTTATGTTACGTCATTTCATATTACCCCACAGCTCTTGCATGCCCTGTTCCTTTTAAAACAAAAACAGAAACACTTCCTTTTCTAATTGCACTTTTTTTTTTTGGCTCATTTTTTATTAACCTATCTTCATGTTCACTGATTCTTTGTTTCAAGTCTGCTTATATGCCTTTCGAAGGCACTTTTCTTCTCTGTTACTGTGTTTTTTCTGTATAATATTTTTATTAAGTTCTCCTTCCAAGTTTCATCTTTCTATCTAATAATGCATTTCATTCACCTTTTTCACTCAAGACAAGCATATTGGTCATAGTTATTTTAAATTCTCTTTTATAGTTTAAATGTCTTTGTCATATCTGAGTCTGGTTTTGTCAGTTGCATCATCTCTTGGCAGAGGTTGGGGTTTTTTCCTTCTTTTTTGTGTGTCTTTAACATTTTTTTCAGAGCTGGACATGCTATATAGTGCAGTGGAAACTGTGGTGTGTAGCTTTTCTGTGTGAAAGTGGGACCACCTCATTCTTTACTGTGATATAAGAGGGTTATTCTCCATTGTCCTGGTTTAGTCTCATTCTCAGGTATGTACTATGTCACTGATCTCGGTGGCTGGGGCCTTCTCAGTGATCTTGTGTCTCCCTTACAGAAGACCTCTAATGGTCTGGGCCCAAGAAGTATTCCTGTCTCTCCCTAAGGGTAGATATGAGTAGATTTTATTTCTGTTCCCTACCCCTAGAAGCAGTGAGTCCTCACTTGTGGTTGATGCCCTTTATTTAAACAGGTTAAGGCTTGTGTTCCATAGGTAAGATAAGGGAGCAAGATCTTGGCAGGATTTTGTATCTTTTCTACTAGAGTAGTTTTATTTTCCTTTCAGCCTGAAACCCAATAGTGCCTTTCTCAGGTATCTTTCCCTGCCCCAAATATTTCCTATGGCTACCTTGCTGTGGTCCATGGATAAGAGCTTGCTAGTGGGTAAAAATTACCCCCTGTACAGCCCTCAGGGGTTTGGTACTTCTATACTAATTCACTTTATACTAGCCTTTAGAAAGTCATTAAAACTTTAATTGAATTATTCTTACAGGCTTGCATAGCATCTGGCATCTCTCTCAAGAAAACAACTCCTTACCTCTGTGTCTCTTTGAGGGTTCTAACTTACTGATATTTTTATTTGTGATTCAGCATATCATCAATAAATTTCTACAAGTAGACATAAAACAGACAACATTCTTTCACCACAATACTAAAGAACAAACAGAAATTATTAAGAAAACATGAAAACAAATGAAAAATGCTACTCAGCCTGTAAATGTAAAAATCTCTGTGATGGTTAATGTCAGATGTCAACTTGACTGGATTGAGTGATACCCAGATAGCTGGTAAAACTTTATTTTGAGGCATGACCAAGGCGTTTCCAGAAGAGATTTGCATCTGAGTCAGTGAAGGTAAGAAAGACCAGCTCTTACTCGGTGTGGTAGTAGGCACTATCCAATTGACTGATGGCTCAGACACAACAGAAAAACAGAGAAAAGGGAAAAGTGTTCTCTCTCTTTTAGAGCTGGGACATCAACTTCTCCCATGCTTGGACATCAGAATTCCAGGTTCTCCAGCCTTGAGACTCCAGGATTTCTATCAGTCATCTCCCCTCACCCCCAGGGTCTCAGGCCTTCAAACTTGGACTGAGCCATGCAACCAGCTTCCCTGGTTTTTCCACTTGCAGATAGCATATGATGAAACTCCTCAGCTTTCATAATCATATGAGCCAATCTCCATAATAAATCCCTTTTCATGTATCACTCTATATATCTTATTGGTTCTGTTCTCTGGTAAATACTGACAAATAAAACTTTATAACAATTAATGAGTAAAAGGGAAATTTCAAATGAAATTAAAGAAATTATATTAAAAAGTGCATGTACTACATGCATACATTCAATACATATGCTACTACTACATATGTACTACTAAAAGCATTTACAGAGGAAAACTCATAGCATTAAAAACTAATATAAAAGGAAGAAAAATAAATGAATGCAACATTCGTTAACATTTTTTGAAAACGAAAAATGAAACCTCTAAAAGGAAAGGTTATGGAATTGTTACGAATTGAATGTTCCTACCTCGACCCCCTAAATTCATACGTTGAAATCTTAAACCTTGATGTGATGGTTTTAAGAGATAGGGCCTTTGAACGGTAGATAAGTCATGAAGGTAGAGCCTTATGAATGGTATCATAGAAAAGACCACAGAAAAAGACCACAGAAAGCTTTCTTACCCTTTCCACTATGTGAAGACACAACAAGAAGGTGGCTATCTACAAACCAGAAATCAGTCCCTCACAAGGCACTGAATTTATTGGCACCCTAATCTCAGACTTCCAGCATACAGAACTGTGAAAAATAAATTCTATCACTTACAAGCCTCCCAGCCTGTGATATTTCATTACAGCAGCCTGAATAGTCTAAGATAGGTTGTGGCAGGCAGAATTCTAAAATGGCCTCCCAAGACTTTCTATCCTAAACTCTGAGACTGTGAACATGATATGCTGTCTGTCATTCCCTGATTATATCATGTTACATGTCAAAAAGATTTTTTCTTTTTTCGCAGATGTACTGAGGAGACTGATCCATTGAGTTTTGAGTTTATCAAAAGAGAATTTATTTTGGTGTACCTATCCTAATCTCATGAGACTTTTAAAACCAGAGAGTTTTCTCCATCTGATAGCAAAAGGGAAATTCAGAGAGAGAGATTTAAGGCACAAGAAGGATTTCATGTGCTTTTGGTGTCTTTGAAAGTAGAAAAAGCCACTTGGAATGGACATTAGAGGGCTCTCTAGGAACTGAAAATGACCCTAGCTAACAGAAAATTAGTAAACAGGAACCTCATTCTTATAACCCTGAGGAACTGAATTCTGCTAACGACCTGAATGAGCCTAGAAGGTGATTGTATCTCAAAGCCTTCAGGGAAGATTCCAGCCCAGCCCAGCTGACCCCTTTGCCTCAGCCCTAAGGAGAGAACTCAGTTGAATCTGTCTACAATTCTGACCACAGAACTATGCGATACTAAATGAGTTTTGTTTTAAGCTTCTAAGTTTTTGTGATTTGTTATTTGGCAATAGAAACAAATACCAAAATATAACAACAACTATAGACAACGGAAAAACAGTACAGTAGATAAATAAATAAATAAATAAATAAGCTAGTTATTGAGAAAGCTTATAATACAGATAAACTGTTCATAAACTAACCAATAAAAAAAGACAAAAGATAGATATTATTGTGCTTGGTGGAAAATAATAGTAGACATGAATGGAATAAAATAACAGAAGATACTATTTTGCAGAAAAGAGAGAGGATAACATATCTTCATATTTATTTTATCTGCCTAAAGAAACTCTGAAAGAATGTATAAGTAACTATTAATAATAATAACTGATAACTGAAGGTGAGGTGGGAGTGGAGGCTGAAAACTGGATCAATGGCAATTGTGAGAAAAAGTACATATATATTTTATATATCTGTAAATTTTGTTCTTGAGCTATGTTTCTTTTTCAAAAAATCAATTTAAAAATAATGATTGCACAAGTAAATTCTAAAACATTTTTAGATTACTTCGTGACCTACGTGTCTGCTGGTATGATTTAATTATATGTATTTCAAGAAGTCTTATTTTAAAACAAATATAGTTCTTTTTATATCATTTTTATGACATTAAAATAAATATATGCCAGGCAGGTAACTGCCAAAGCTGACATACCTTCAAACACCTAGGAAATGGTTTTTTTTTGTTTTTTTTTTTTGACAATACTGTTTTAATTAAACAAGATGTCCTTTGGAATGGCTAAGATGGCAACATTTAGAAGTCTCTTTTCACTCTTCTGTGGAAAGTGTGGGAAATGAATAATGGACATAGGTAATTAAAATGAGAGATTTTGAATTACCTAGGTTGACATTCAGCAATACCAAGAGGACATACTTGGGAACATGCAGAAAAATCAAAAGTCTACTTAATAGAATGGGAAACAGAAAAAGAAATAAGAATGAATCTTTTATTTAGACATGATGATAATGATATTCCTTCTAGATTTGGATCCATAGTAAGAAAAAAGAGTCTCATTATATGAGGGAGGAGATTATTCTAATATGATTAATATGGCAGGTTGATAAAAATAAGAAAGGGATGTGATTGACATTGTTTTTGTAACTTTTTATCCTAAAATTCATCATGCAGAGAATATAGAGGAGGATATAAATGTCTTCATAATGAATATATGCAGAGACCATATGGTAGAATTATAGCTCCCAATTGGCATCAATTTCTACATAGTACTCTAATTTGGAATATTACTGATAACCTAATTTTGGATCTGTTTCAATCCCATCATTATATTTATCTTCAAAAGAACCAAGGGAATACATAAAAAAAGGCAATCGAATTTCAGTCTGGTGGCTATTGAATGCATTTAAGAAAAATAAATAAATGATAAAAATTGCATGGAATGTAATGATACATGTCATGAGGAAGAAATAATACAGGCATATGGAAGAAATGATAGATTCTATAACATCCTGATCAATGTTATTTTTTAAATCCTTTCTTCTTCCTAAAATGGGTATTCTCTGGGAAAATTATTAGAACAAGGACTAATCATAAGTAGTGAGTTCTTTTGGAATACCTGCACATACTGCACGCACACACGTGCGCACACACAAACACACAAAGCTTTTTATTATAGCCAGAGATGGACATAGGTAATAAAAAACCAACTCATCTCTACTTACAATAAAGCCCTAAAATAAAGAACAAACCTTATTATAAGGACATGAAATTTCAAATGAAAGTATAATTGGCTTGCTGCATTTTAAGACTGCATTACTGAGCTACAACATTATTGTGGTAACTTTATTACATACATTTAAAAATAAGCTTATTGTCAAGCAGTTTGGAGTCTCTGTCTCTTTCTGTCTGCCTCATCATTCACCACTCCTATTTGCCTCAACTTCACCCTGATGAAGAACAATGCTCTCTTCTGTTTCCCTGCACAATAGGGATCAAAATTTATTCTCAGTTTCCCACAAAAGGTGTCACCTGGTCATTACAAAAGGCTCAGTCACAATTATTGTAGTGTATCGTATTCAAACCTTTAAATTTTTGAAATTTTCCTAATTATGTAAGCATCAATTTTTAGGTAATAATATAATGAAGAAAACCTTTTTCTGCCATGAATGCTCAAAGGACTTCTGGCTTTATTTAAATGGCCAAAATCAGCCAGAAGAAAGTTTTACTAAATTTTAAATATTAAAAAAAATTACTGTTAAAATTTGTCATAATTATAGAACAACATCATTTTAATTTTAGTTCCATTCCGGTGAAATATGGCCAAAACAAAAGAGTAATGTTCCACTGGAGGAGGAAATGTTTTTTATTCTAGGTATGAAAACTATCCTTAAACCAAAATCAAACTTGATGCAAACACAGTATTTAGGAGTTAATTTATGATTCTAACATGCAAATTTAGAGTAATCCACTTTTTGTATTCAGACTTCCTGCGCTCAAATTTTGATGCATCGTTTACTTAGCTATATGACTGTTTACAACTTCTCAACTGTAAGATGAAGGTAAATAAATAAATACACATTTCACAGTATTGTTATGAAGCTTAAAGGAGGTAATACTTGAAAAGTGTTTTGTTCAGTCCCTGGGAAATTAATTAGCATTCACTTAATGCCACTACTATTATTTTATATATAAAAAAGAGTCATCTAGGGAGGACATAAACCACAATGTCTCTTTTAAGAAAAATTTATTTTCCATTTGTATGTGAAATGGGGCAGGCAGGGAGTGGAGGTGAGGAGACAAAATACTTATGACACACAATAAAAGAGCATATGCCAAAGCCCAGAGACTTGTCATACTGAAAGGCTTTCAATACACAGTTGTATATAATATCATCACATCCTTATCCCTTGAAAGCTTTGTCAGAAACCATACATATTTAAAACTAACAAAAAATCTTCATGATCTTCTCTTGCCACTGTACTATATAGCTCCTACTCTTTGTAGTCATATATCTTTAAATAATTAAACCTGGATGTCACATTGATTTTCACAATGTATTGTCACATTTTAGTGATAGTCATATTGTCATTGTTTAAGCACCCTCTCAAACTATGACAATATACCTATAATAAAAATATTCTCACTATGTATATCACTATATTCCTTAGACGTAGTTGAGTCCTTATCCTCCTTAACCTGCTTGTTACTAATCCATCTTTGGTAGCTTGAGAGCTATCTGTAGCAACAGCATTCATACAATAATAATTCTCTCATTTGATGTCCATGTCCTTACTTTACTTTTCTCCTGCCCCTCTGGGCTTTCTCTTTTTACCATTTACTTTGCAATCTCCTAAAATGTTGATGTTCTTTACAGACATATCTATTCCTTCTGTTCTCATTCTGACTGACATCCAAAGGGCATCTCACCCACTTCCATGTCCGCAGATCTACACTTTCTACCTGGGCTTATCTCACCAGCTCCTGACAAGTCTATCCAACAGACTTCTGAAATGTCTATTTAAATGTCTCCAAGTTCCCCAGAGTCGGTGATTTCAAACTGAATTCTTCTTTCACCGGCTTTTGCCCTTTAAAGTTACTCCTAAATTTCCCCAGCTCACCAAATGATCACCACTATGGTGTTGTTAAGAGTCCCAGGAGTCATCCTTGAATACTTCTTATCCTTTGGAATCAGCATCCTATCATCACTAAGCTCTGTCTCTTAGACTTCGATTTGTGTGTGTCCACTAAGCTCCATTTTTAGGATTAACACCAGAATCTAGCCACAAGAGTTCTACTTGGACTACTTGCAAAGCCAATTAACTGCTCTTCCTAGCTCCATTCAGCCTTTCCCCACTCATTTTCCATCTTTTTTCAAACATCACCCCTTTCAAAATAAAAATCTCATGAACATTTCCTATAGTACACATTCTTTAATGTCTCCCTGTAGTCGCTACGATGAAGACCAAAATTGTTTTGCAGTTTGACCCTTGTTTATAATTCTAGGTCCATCCTTTGCCACTCTTCCTCTGGTAAAATACTCTCATATCAATCTTATTTTTCTGTTTCTTAATTGCCTAGGCATTTTAGTGTTTCAAGATTTTTCCATAGGTGTTTTTCCTGTCTGAAATGCTCAAATGCCGCCAGTCTCTAACTAATAAGCACAATCGTTGTCTTTCTTAGGTTTGCTATCACTTCTTTAGGATATTTTAGGGATTTTTTTTCCCCAAGGGATGTCACACCCACCACAGCAACCACCTGCCCAGTATTCCCATTACAGTTCAGAACAGGTATTACTGTTTTTTCCACAAGTATTAATTGTTAATGGATATAATTTTATTTGTAAAACCCTCATATTTTAGCTACAAATATGGCAATCCAGCTAAAGACTGCTTTCTTAGCCTCCTTTCAGCTCAGTGGGACATGTAATTAATTTCTGTCTATGGGTTGTGAACAGAACTGATGTATGCCACTTCCTAGTTGTGCCCCTGAAGTGAAATACAGATATATACCTCTGCCTCTTTCTCTCTTTTCTGTGGTGGGAATATAGTGAGAACTACAGCAGCCATCAAGAACCCAGGGATGTTGCTCCTCTGGCCCAAACTATGTAACTGTATTTTTAAGTCTCATCTTAGAAGCTTAGCCTGCACATAATAAAAACTATATTTTCTTTACTGTAGATGTAATTACTCTGTATTGCAATTTCTTTCTATTATCTATTTAATCTGTCATATGCCCTATCTTAATCACCTCTATGCTCTTGGTACCTAATACAGAATCTAGACAAAGAGGAATTAATGAATGAATAAGTGAAAGTCCATAGGGTAAAGTTGGGCGTGGTAGGACTAGTCCTTTAGAAGTCTCCTGATTCTTAGTTTACTGATCTTTGCAATCCACAGCATTAACCCCCACAAATATATGTCCCAGCTGTAGCCTGACTCATAACATCACTAGCTCTCCTACCAATGGTGACGTCTAAGCACCTTGTGCTGGGTTAAAGTTTCAAACATTTTCTTACAGAGATTGGGTGATCTAAGCAGTAGAGTCCCTTAAATCAAGGTTCAGAATGGACCATTTCTTGCTGACATGGTACATTTCCTTTTTGCCTTGAGTGAGATTATACAGTACACTGAAATGATACCTTCAGTACTGAATGATTTGGCATTCAAGAGAATTAAAATAAGGCTTTCCTTTATGGTTAAAAGTGAATTACAAAAAAAAAGTATACTGGCAGGCAATTACTCTATAAGCTATAGGAATGAAAGGGATTTCACAATGTGAGTAGTTCAGATTCATATAATGTGAAGAGCTGTTGGCAAGTGGGAAATCACACAGTAATCTAAAAGAGAGAACTGAGGCTATAAATGCAAACACACACTGTCACACACACACACAGACACACACAATACGCACACTCACACTTCATAAATGCTCTAAATGAAGAAGTTCCAAAGTAAGAACAAAACATTTAGCCCAAAATGTGCTGTTTTAATTTAAAAACAACTGAGAATGCACATAGGATATTTGGCTCATAAGATAATAAATACTACAGGTCTAGAGCTAAAATAAGGGCATCTGCACTCTGTTGACATGTGATCTAATTTAAAATCTAGAATTAATATACAGGATGACTTCTGAAATGCCTTATGAATTGAACTGTAGCCCTGCAAAATCCATGTGTTGAAATGCTAAACTCCAGCACCTCAAAATGTGACCTTATTTGGAAGTAGAGTCTTTACAGATAATTAAGTTAAAAATAAGGCAGTTAGGGTGAGCCCTAATTCAATATGACTGAGTGTACATAAAAGTGTCTTTTTAAAAAAGATATAAAACATACAAAATTTATTTTGTGACTTACAGCAAGACTTAAAATTTTGAAGAAATCACCAGTTCAAAATTTTCAGCTTTCTTTGATAACCTGAGAAATAACTAAGTAGTGAACCATTTAGACCCCTTCTCAGAACCAATATACAAACAGGAATTAAAGGTGACTTCATAGATGGGTTCTTAGTTAAGGAAGGCAATATAGCTACAGTCACACTACAACTTAAACTAGCATCCTTCTCATTACTTGTGATGGTTAATTTCATGTTTTAACTTGGCAAGGTCATAGTACTTAGTTATTTAGTCAAACACAAATCTAAATATTGCTCTGAAGGTACAGCACTCCCTCTTCATCTGTGGAGGATACATTCCAAGACCCCTAGGGAATGCCTGAAACCACAAATAGTACTGAACCCAATTACTGTTGATTGGAACATATTTCTTTTCATGTCTTACAGCCACAAATTTAATGCCTTTTCCATCTTAGCTAAGTACTTATCATGCACCATGGCCATAACATTTTCAATTTGAGGTTCTACATCAAAACTAGCACAAATTTCTTTTTCCTTCACAATCTCGTGGATAGAAAATTTATTATTGTAGATCTTAGCAATCTCAACATACAAATTGTTTTCTTTATTTATTGAGTCAAGAAGTTTGACCTTTTCTCAGAGAAACACCCGACAGCATTTCTTTGGCCTATCTGAATTGCCAGTATCACTACCCTTGTAATCTGGGGCCATTATTAAGTAAAATAAGAGTGACTTGAACAACACAAGCACTGCGGTACCATGACAGTAGATTTGATAACTGAGAAGGCTACTGCATGCCTAAGGGGTGGGAGGGTACAGCATTAATTGTGGGGGTTAATGCTGGACAAAGGAAGGATTCCCATCCCAGGTGGAACTGAGTGAGACAGCTTACAATTTTATCGTGCTACTCAGGACATTGCACAATTTAAACCTTATTTATTTCTGCAGTTTTTCATTTTATATTTTTTAACCATGGGTAACTGAAACTGAGGGAAACAAATTCACAGATAAGGGAAAAAATACTGAATTTTGTACCAGCTAACCTTAAATAAAGGAGATTACACTCAACAAGTTGGGTGGGGCTCATACAATCAATTTAAAGTCTTAACAGCAGACATCGAGGTTTCATGGAAAAGAAATTCTGCGTTAAGACTTTGGCATTATTCCTGTTTGAATTTCCATCTGTCCAGCGTGCTCTACAGATTTTGGAGTTGCCAGTCTTCACAATCATGTGAAGAATTCCTTTAAAAATACACATACACATAATGATGTATGCAAACCATTTCCTTAAAAAACAAAATGAAACAAAAAAATAAAGATAGAATATATATATATATATATACATATATATATATGTATATATATATATACATATATATATATGTATATATATATATGTGTGTGTATGGAAAGAAAGAGAATCGTTTTTGTTTCATTTTGTGAAACAGAATGTCACATATCCATTATGCTGTCATGAATCAGTGTACAACTGACAGCGAATAACATTATAAAAGACAGACTACATTTTAAAGTTAGGTAAGGTATCAGCCAGGGTTCTCCAGAACCTATAAATATTACCTATTTACAGCCATTTAAAATGAATATATATATTGTTTATATATAAATAGAATATATATATATAGTTCCTATACACATAGATAGAATATAAATATATATATATATATATATAGTTCCTATATACATAGTTATATATCCTATATACATATAACTATGTATATAGGAACTATATATATATATATATATATATATATATTCTATCTATCTATCTATATAATTTCTGTTTCTCTGGAGAACCCTGGCTGATACGTTACCTAACTTTGAAATGTAGTTTGTCTTTTATAATGTTACTAGGCTAAACATATAATTTAGCATTTATTTAAATTATATTCGGTGATGAATGTATAAATATGTATATTCATGGACCAAACATACTGATTGCATTCTTTTTTTATAATGTAAGGGCTTGTATTTTGGTTGCAGACACTAGAAGCTGATGCTCTTGATAGCCATGATATTGTCAAAACTCATTCCAGCCATTGTCTGGGCATTCAAAGTGGTAGCACACATCTGTTAACAGAACTATCTCTGGTGTCCCCACAAATGTTTAATTATGTTTTTATAAGAATTATGATTTCTTATGAGATTTTGAAAATGCTCATAAGTCGATAATGACTGGAAAATAAACATAAAGAAACAAATGTGTCAGTATGTCCATTTTCAAAGGATTAAAAAGTCATTCATAAAAAAAGGTTATAGAATAGTGGCTAAATACCCTAATACTTTTGTGCAATTAAATTAATTTTACCTTTTAAGAAATTGGTAAATACAATAACATAATTGTGAGACACCTTTTCATCAAATACCAAAATTCCTCTAAGTGAAGTTTGGACTAGACAGATAAGATTTTAAATTCTTGCAATTTCAGTAAAGACTTCAATTTTTTTGCCATGTACTCAAAAAGGCCTTAAGCATATGGAGCATTATAAATAGTGAATAGGAAAGATTGTTTGACATAGCGTTATCTCCTTTTCATTTATCTCCCTAGACCCATCTCCTCATGTGAATGCCCTCTGGCCTTATTTCCATTGGTAATAATCTGTAATTTCTGCTATTTTCTCTTTTCAATACCACTAAAGAGTCAGATTTTCCTTAGGCCATATTACCTATTTATAGCTGTTTAGAACATTTTATACCAATTGGCACTTTGAAGCTGTATCTGGCAGTGTGTAAGTAGCATTTACAGGTTTTCTGTAGACTTTTATTACACAGTGTGACATTAGATTGATGGACTGTCTCAATCTTATTCCCTGTCAATTGTACACTGATCCATGACAGCATAATGGATATGTGACAGTGTTTGGAAGGGTGAAAGCTACTACAATAACATTTTGGGGAGGATGGATATCAGAGTTCCTTTCAATACTCTTCTTAATTTTCCCCTCACATTAAAAATTTTAAAAGCTGCCAACATTGGATATGCCAATTTTCTTCATCAGAAAAAAAAAAGTAGTACCTGTTTTAGATAAATGGTATTAAGTTTGATGGCAAAATAGCTGTCAATCACGCTGCACAGGGCTATTAGGCATTCCCCATAGCAAAGAGACTTCCAAGGACCCTTTCAGAAGGGAATCATGTTATGCTCCAGTCTGGGCCAAAGGTTATTACATCTAGGAAGTAATTCTCAGTTAAGGGAGGAGAAGAAGGGTTTACTGCTCTTAAAGTAGGGAATTACTCAAGACTTGCCTGAGGAGATAGTTGAACCTTCCTCTAAGCAGGCTGTTCCAGGAAGCATGCTTCTGTGACTAGCCAGAGAACCTCTGAACACATGAAGATTTCAAGTCTATTTACTGTTTCAAAGATTCCAGCAGTGTTCTCTCTTGAAAGGCAGGGAAAAAGAGCTGCAAATGCTTTTGCAGCTCTTTTCTCCCTTCTAAAATGTCACAAATAATACCCTTAAGCCTGTGCTTCTTGGTTTCCTTGGTGAGAGAGATTCCAGGAAGCATCAGGGAAATGGCAGAGAGAAGATGAGTCAGTTGAGGGAGTCAGTAATAAAGTGAAAGGCTCTGAAGGGAGACAGCCATGACCTACCCTTGGCACTGTTTCAGCATGAGCAGGAGACAAGGTTAACAGAGCTCAGACAAGAGGGTGGCAGCCTATGATATATGACATGGTAAAGGATACAAGATGTCGAGCCTGGACTCAGCAACAAAGAACCAGCCAGGGGTGCATGCTCTCTATTCTGCATCCACAGAGAAGCTCAGCTGAAGGTTTGGAAGCTGTGTGAATCAGTTTGATTTATTTAAACACTACCAAGAATCATAGGATGTTTTTATTTTTGGAAGGGACAGGTACTGTGAAATTTTTATGCATGGGAAATGCATAATATATCTCTGTTCATTGCCATGGGTCAGTGCTAAACACACACACACACACACACACACACACACACGTCAAGGTTCTGTCAAACATTTTGAAGTGAGAATAATATATACAACAAAAACATAACAGAGTCTGAATGTGCCAGTGGATTCAGTTAAAGAACCACAGGGCCAGGATTAAAAAAAATCCTTATCAACACAATTGTAAGTCTTACACCAAGTTTGTTGAATACTAAGTGTTCAGCTGCAGAAGGGTCAAAAGGGTACTGCAGTCATTATCATAGCATTCTATTGCTCACGGGACTTATTTTCACCTTGTCAAATGTGTTACTTATCCCTAATCCGCAGAGCTAAGATTATCTTCTAATTCAAACCCAGTGGAGATGAGCTGCATCATTCTGATTCAAGTAGGATGTTTGGGCTCTAGATAATAAAAGACCCAATACCAAATACCTTCAGCAATTAAGAATAGGAAGAATCAGAATACTGGATTCAGAGAGGCTCTATCTGCCTACCCTAACAATGTAGACGAATCCTTATCTGCATTGCTTGGCTCTGCTGTCCCAGGATTTCTCTACAAGATGGCTGCCAGTGACTGGATCTCAGGCTTTCTCTTTCGCAGCCAGGGAAGTTTGAGATGGCCTTGGAAACATGCAGAGGCCATGGGAAAAGGTAGATGTTATTAATATTAAAAAATGTTTCCAGTAGTAAGAGAAGGGAGAAACGGATACTGAGTGGTAATAAATAGCAAATGTCAACTGCTGCCCCTGTATCACTCTAGTTCGCCTGTCGTATTTTATCTTTTGAGTTTCGTGATACTCCGTATTAACGATTATTTGGCCGGTCATTCACTTAGCTAATTAGTCTGTTCACAAACAATTATTAAGCACCTTCTTTATGACTGGTATGATATAGTAGGGCTACAATGACATATTTCCACTCTTAAGGAACTCTTACGGTAGTGGAAGCAAAAATATAAACTTGAATTAAAATACAATATATAAGTTCTAATTATGGGGTTACGTACAAGATATTGTGGCAGCATGACTATGCAGGAGGCTGTCAGAGAAGCCTTCACGGAAGCTGGATTTGGACTTCGAGCCCAATAGGGGCCCTTTAAGCTATGAAGGAATTACCTGCAGAAGAAATAGCATGTGCAAAGGAGGAAGTGGGGGTGATAAGTGCTTTTGAGAAATAGTGAGCATTATTCAGTATCTGGAGAGGAGACTGTAGGATAGGAATCATAGGCTTGAAGCATGCAGAAATGGGCAGAGGCCTGTGATTTTCAGCCATGCTAATTGGCAGCCCTGAGCCTCTGCTCACCCCAGTCATCTCTAGTCTTGTACAGTCACAGGAAACTGTTTGTTGGGGACCCACAATGGGGCCAATTCTAACCAGGATTTGTTCAACAAACATTTGCCAAATGTCTGCTGTGAGCAAAATGCTGGGCTACTACAAATGCATGCCACATGTGACCTCACATGGAACCTTTCCATTGGTTGGAAATGCTCATAATATCTCTCTAAATTGTGTCTTCTCTCTTTACATCCTTATTCAATTTCTTTGCTTATTTTCTCTTATTATGACCTTGCCTTTCAAATAACTGAATACATTCAGGCCACATGTCATAAGCTCTTGTGTTCACTCTTTCTTAGTCTTCAGAGGTACTACCTACTTTACTTTCTTTATCAAACCTTAATATCTATTTTCTGACTATGAGGTTTTCTCCTCCTGTTTCCTGGTTGTAGTGAGTCAGGCCCTCTCACAGGGAATGCCTAGCATTTTCTGATAGATGCTCAGCCAATCTATTCATTGGTTACTTATTTCAGCGTTAAATGTGCTCACGATTCTGCCTAAAGGAGTCTGATATGGTGAGACCCTTCCATCTTCTCTGGTCTCCCTGGTGCTTTGTTCCATCATTCATTACTTCCCTCTTATTATCTCCTTCTCCACTGATTCCTGTCCACTGACATTCAAAAATGATCAGATTAATCCATCCTCCTCCAACAAAGAAACATTAAAAAGTATATATCGATTCTAGTCTCCCTTCAAAATCCTCCTTTACATGAGAGAACAGCTTAGTCTTACCCTTTTTATTTCCTAGCTATGCACTGATTCCTTAAACTATTGAAATGCACTTTTTATATAGGGCTGGCCACATAATTTGTGAGGCCCTTTTTCACAAAGCAGGAAAAGATTTCTTCTTTTCTAATCCTAGGGTTCTTTTTTAACCCATCATAAAACCATTGAATTTATTTGCCATTGAATATCACCTCTTTTTGGCATAAGGATACTCAGAGGCAAGTGCAGACCCTGCCATGTGCCCAGATCACCACCCTGAGATTCACTACACAGGGCATGTGCCTGACTTCTGCCTTCCCTATACCTGTACCCAGGACCTTACAGGGGGCAAGGCAACAGAGGCATCATTTCTTAGGTGGCAGTTGGGTAATGACAGCTGAGAATCCCTCTTAAGGAGGCAGAGAAGCTGAGAGAGGCAAATTACATGTAAACTGAGTCTCCTAGACCCAAATATATGCTCCAATGTCCCATTGGACTTCACTTACAAAATACAACTTCAAAGATAAATTACGAGAGATTTCAAGATGACACTGCTTTGCATTTATCTGATGATTGGTGACATTCTCTATCCAGCCTTAAAAAGAATAAAGTTCTACAATTGCATCAATATGGATGAACCTTGAGGACATTATGCTAAATAAAATAAGACAGGTATAGGACAGATAATCATTTCATTTATATGAAGTATCTAAAGCAGTTACATTCATAGAATCAGAGTAGAATGGTGGTTGCCAGGGATTGGGGTGAGGGAAAAAGGGGTGTCACTAATCAAGATAGACAGTGTCAGTTAAACAAGATGAATAAGCTTTAGCCATCTACTGTACAACATTGCACCTATAACTTATAATACTGTATTTTCCCTTTAAAATTTGTTAAGAGTTCAAATCTCATGTTGTATTCCTACCACACTAAAATAAAACTTAAAAAAAAAAAAGTCAAGATAGTCACCACAGAGCATGAAACCCTAAGCATGGGACCCTGTGAACCTGCGCCGGTCATATTCCCATGTGGCTGCCCTGTTTCTACAACTGACACTCTCACTTTTGCTCTGTCTCATTGTCATTATTCAGTATTGATTGCATTTGACACAGTTAATCACTCCTTTCTCCACTAGTGTCTTAGTCATTTTGGGCTGCTCTAATAGAGTACTGGGTAGCCTAAACAGCAGAAATTTATTTCTCACACTTATGGAGCCTGGAACGTTCAAGATTAAGGAGCCAGAAGATCCAGTATCTGGTGAGGGCTGGCTTCTTGGTTTGCAGACGGCCATCTTCTCTTTGTGTCCCCAAATCAGGGAGAGCAGAGAGCAAGATTCCGAGTCTCCCCTCTTTTTTTAAGAGCATTAATCCACTCTTGAGGACCCCCAAATTTTAATCTAACTCTAATTACCTCCCAAACGACCCACCTCTAAATATCTTCACAATGGAAGTTACAATTTCAACATATGAATGGTGGGGTGGACACAAATATTCAGTCCACAACTACTGGTCTGCACTGTTCTCTTTAATCCACTACTCTCTCTGTTGTTCACTTTTTTACTTCACTGGCTGTTTCTTTTCAACTAACTTTTCTGGTTCTCCCTCATCTGCCCAAACTCTTATTTCTAGAGTGACTCAGCTCTCAGTCTTGGGACCTCTTCTCTTTATCATTTACTTGTCTTAGGGATTTAAATAACATCTGTATGCTGACATTTCCCAACTTTACATCTATCACCTGGAATTTTGTTTTGAAGTCAAGACTTACATATGCATTTGGACATCCAGCAGAGATCCTGACATTTCCACCTAGGCAAGTAAAGTGCATCTCAAACTTAACAAGTCCTAAACAGAACTATTGGCTTTCCTCTTTCCTTGAAATCTGTTTTTCTTAGAGTATTCCCCCATCTCAGCAGATGACAATTCCATTCTTCAATTGCTAGTGGCAGAAACCTTTGAATCATTGTTGACTTCTCTCTGTTTTTTTCATACCACACTTTAACTCTCAACAAATCCTATTAATTTTATCTTTAAAATACATCCAGGATCTAACCACTTCTCATTGCAACCCAGCTACCACTCTGGTAAAAGGTGTTATTGGCTTTTCTCTGATTATTAGAATAGTTTTTTATTCATCTCTCTGCACTGCCCCAACAAGCTTCTAACAAAATGATCAGAGTCATTTTTTTGAACATGGTGCCAAGTTTATGCCATTTCTCTGCACAGAACCCTCCAATGACTGATTTATCTCACTTGACATCAGGGACAAATTCCATATACCGCTTAAGACACTGTGTGACTTGGCCCTGGCCCTGTGCTCTCTCTGTGCTTGTCTCTTGCCATTCTCCTTGCCTTACACAACACATTGGCCTCTCTCTATTCTTCAGTCATGAAAGCAGGCTCCTATTTCATGAACTTGGCACTTGCTGTTTATGCAAAAAAGAAAGTTTAGTGTTTCACATGTGTGAAAGTTCAAGGCTAAAGCTAACATCAGGTAAAGCTCAATCTAGCTATCCAGCAACACAATGAGGAATTTAGCTCTCAGGACTTCAACCAGCTCTCTGCAATGATAGCTCCATTCTCAGACAGCCACTCACCAGAAACTCTAGACTTGCTAACTTAGGAACATTAACTGAAAGAGTGTCTTTCCAACAGATCCAGTAAACATTTTTGAAAGTTCACATTAAAACACTTTGCATTACATGCCCATCTCAAAAAAAAAAAAAAAAAGAAAGAAAGAAAGAAAGAGAGAAAGAAAGAAAGAAAGAAAGAAAAGTGGCTAAAATATATGGCACTTTGATTGACCAGGCCTGAGTTATGTGCTCACACCTGGAGTCTGTGGGAAAGGAAAGGAAATAAGAAATATGTACTTACCAGAAGGAAAAGATCTTATTTCTCAACATAAAATATATGTCAAATATGGCTATTTAATGGAATATTGTGTTACCATCAAGATCAGTTTTTTGAAGAATATTATGTTTAATGACATAAAACGCTCATGTATAATGTTAAATTAAAAAGTAGAATATTAAATGACAAACAGTGAATGAATGGGAAAAAGAAAATGTGAATTCTGGAAGAAAATAAATGAGGTGTTAAGTGATTGTCAAGAGAATTTCCTCCCTTGACTGAGAGAACTATGCAAATATTTTATTTTTTAATGTTATTGATATTTTTACCGCGATCATGTATTTCACAAAATTATAAATAGATGATTAGATAAGTACATGAGGATAAGCATAAAATGCAGTGGGACAAAGTGTTCATGAGCTTAGCTTTTGTAGTTTTAACTTTCTGGGTTCTAATTCTGGATTTCCCAACTACTATATATATAAGCTTGTGCAAGTTACTTAATGTCTCACATCTCAGTTTCTTATAGGAATGATAGTGCCTATTTACTTTCTATAAGGTAGGAATGATAATGCCTACTTCATACAGTTGCGGCAGGGAATAAGTGATTCCTATGAACTGTTTGGCCTACGTTTGGCTTGAAAATATCATCGTCATCAAGGTGTAGACCTGGTCAGAGCTGTGCCAAAAAGCAGAGACATTCTTATGAATGGACAATCTTATGTAAGATTATCCATTCTTAAAGGACAATCATCTACTAACTTTTAAAAACAACTTTTGGATTGGCTTTTATAACCAGTACCTGAAAGAAGTTGACTGAGTCAAGCCAATTCAAGACAAAAGAAAAGCCCATGGCTTATTTGTACTTTTTGCCAAGAAGTAACTGAGGGTCTTTGTTCAAACACAAGGAATATTAGGTTGCTATCAGTCTAATATTAGAGAGATAAGTTAGGTGGTTTAAGCCATAGCTATGGGCTCCCTTCAGGTAACTCTGCAGAATTCTTCATTTTAGGTTTTCTTTTTTTAAAATTTGCTTCACAGTGAAATCTTTGTGTTCCTCATGTAAACTTCCCCAACCTCTAAGCAGGTGCCTAATTTTTAAATAAAAATAATTTTCAACTTTGTGCCTATCAGATGAGAAAATGAGAGAAAAATGTCACTGGCTGCTGCCTGTCAAATACTTGGAGTCCTTGTGAACGGCCCCTAGATGACACAGCAGTATTAAATAAAAGATAAAATGGAAACAAGACTCTTTGAATAATACTGGCTGAAAGCAATTTTCTTCTTGAACTAGGGCACTGCTGATCTGAAAACCACAAATTTTGGGGAGTCATGCAGGGCCCTAGACTTTGATTGTATAGTTAATAAAGGATAAAAAAACTTCATCTCATACAGTTGATGATATGCAAAACAAACTCAAGATGTTTAGTGATAGAGTTGCAAGAATTCCAAATAAAAAATGAAACAGGAGCCAAGGCTGTTTTTTTAGCTATTCACAAACTTACACCTATAGAGTCAGATTTTTTTTTTTTTTAACCACTGGACTGAGGTTTTGGGCCAGGAATTTATTTTTAGATATTAATTTTCACGATGTCTGTGTCATCTTTATATTTCCAGAAATTTATCTGATAACAAAGTTAAATGCTAAGGAGTTTCATACATCAAAAAATCACTGTATCCAATGAGTGTGTTTTAGGAAGACCCCTCCTTCCTGTGCCCCCCAATTTTCCTCTGCTATCATTGCCCTCTGTGTAAAGAAAGCCAGTATATCTGACTCCATGGAAACCACTTAGTTCAAGGCTCCTTAACATCTTGTGTTCTTTCCCAGAATTGTGAAGTTTGAGTTCGAGAAAAAATAAATACATTTTATATTTGAAAATGTATTTGTACTAAGCACATTCTTTTACCAATATTGATGATGGTAAAAGGTTAATGAAAAATATATAAGGAATGAGCCAGCCATTAAGACTCCAGGCAGAAAGAGAAATGTCTGGCCAGATGATATAATTCCAACAAGATAAAAGGGGTTAAGACTCCATTTAATCAAGTAGAGCAACAGGAAGAAAACTTCCAAAAATTAGGTTTGATAGCTGTAAGCAAGAGAGAAACATAGCATCATTTTTAAGAAATGAAAGAGGAAATTTCAGAGATGCAGCAAAGAAGTGACCAATGAGATGAATCTTGCCTGGGTGGCAAGATCCATGGTGCTTCCTGCCAGATTGTGCCTATAATTGCTACCATCATTTTAGAAAGAAGTCTTGAAAACATTCTCTTAATGTATATATTTTTGCTTCTTTTTGCTAAATTCCGGGAATATCCTTGGATGTGGTAAGGGTCACTGAACTTTTTCATTTCAATTTAATGAAACTCTTTTATTTATGCTAAGATTCTGTCAATGTGAATATTATTCCATGCTTTCAGCGATCACAGAGTGTTTCTGCTCTGCTTATTACATCTTCTTAATGAAAAGAACTTTGCTATGGTCTTGACCTTTTTTTTTCTCCCCAGATTATTTTCAGCCAGACTAGGCCATTTGAACTTGAATCTGTTTCTTCTTTGTGCTTGATCAAATCTGTAATGGGGTAGGGGTTAGATATGGGAAAGGGAAGAATAAAGACCTGTGCTGTGAAAAGTAGTAGATGAGTTTAAAGGTGGCTTGACCCATAAACCTTTAATTTTATCAAGCTATGACTTTTTTTCCCCTTAGAAATTATTTATGAGCAGAAATGGAAATTTTATTCTACTAATATAATTAGGCCATTCAGGGATAAGAATGCAAGTTCCTTGGCCTTTGGGTAATGATCTTTTTTGACTGATGCTATCACCTGATCTGCAAGAAACTCTACAGGTCACTGATAGCCAGTGGGGAGGTACAAAAGAGGAACCAGGATTGCAGAAGCAGAGATTGGCATTTAGGAGTAGAGCATTTATTCGTGGTATATATTTTAGGCTACATTATTGAGATTTACTCTCAAGAAAACAATTTAAAAGCTGAGTCTCAAAGAGATCAGGGCACTTAAGACTTCAGTAGAACCGTACATAAGGCTTATCATGCTTAGTCAGTGATTTAGAGGCTTTTAAATCATCCATTTTAGGGACCAGGATTGATTCTGGACCTTGAGATAATAAAGAAAGGCAGTGAACATATCTAAAGGCAAAGATGAATAAACTGAGCACACAAAAATTGCCAAGCAAAACTGGGATATATGCATGTTTATTTTTATAAAATTACTGTCTTTACCAATCTTTATTTGGCTTAGTTGAATTCCACAGATAGCTTCCACATATTTATCCTAGAAAAACAACAGGTTGCTGAGATTGAGAAATAAGATAATCAAGGTTAGGACTTCTGGGTCATTCTTAGTTCTAAATCATCCGTCCTTGATTTAGAGAGAGAGTCATCCATTGCCTAATTCTTTGATTGAGGAAGCCTACAAACAGATGATGATCTCTGCTTGGGTTGGGTTTTCTGGAAAGGAGGCTGAGATAGACTAGACTGTGAGGTGAATCAACAACTACAGAAGGGAGAGTAAGGAAGCAGGCTTTGGCAGGAGTAGCGAAGTTGCGATGCTGGCCTAATAACAACCTCAGCCCATGACCAGGCTCGTGGAGATACTTTAGCGCTAAAACCATCTCTTAATGTTGTCATGCGTTGGTTGAAATGACCTGGCATTTATATAAATACTCCATCAGTCATTTGATGTGGGCTGCTCTCTTAAGGGCATTGCCATGGGCAAGAAAGTTCTCTGCAGCTGAAGCCATCCCTGAAAGGGCTGCCACCTGACACTTGCCTGCCAACAGCAACTTTGGCAACTGGGACAAGCCTTTCTTGAAAGGGAATTTAAACAGCAAGTTCTTTCTCAAAAGGGGATCTAGAGAGGGCATCACCATGGCCACCACAACTTCAATTTCTGTTATACTAACCTGTGTTGAATAGAAAAATGTTGCATATAAAGGTGGATCTTTTGGTCTACAGAAGATTCATTAAAGGAAAATGTATCGTAATTTCCGTGTAAATCTTGGATGTAATGTTAATTCCTATAAAAAATGTTTTCTTTATAAAAGGAAGCTTTCTAGTGATTTTCCCCCAAGTAGTAGTATAAAAATGCCTTGATCATAGAAAATATATATATATATTTTCATGGTTATAGACTTATTTCCTCAAATCTGGGGGCTGTCAGTTGAGAAAACTTTCCATCAAGAGAACCTCAGGGCAGCTTTAAGTCTGTATGCGCAGCAATGTAGTCTACTTCAGTGGGTTAAAGATCCACTTAAGGTTTAATAGTTTCAAGGAAAGCAGTTTGAAGACCCAGTATCTAGGACAAAGGGGTCTCTAATATTCTGTAAGTATAACTCATCTGGTACAAGTTCTACCCCTAAAAGACCATTCATTTTAAGTAGATTTTTCTGCACATTCTTATGGTTGTAACCAAGGATCACAGTTGGAAAACAAAAAGAAAAAGCATTGTCTGCCTGACCAGTGACACAGAATTTTGTCGAAGTGTAGGAAAGCAGGTAAAGAATATCCCTTTAAAGGCCTTCCCTGGGCAGAGCTCCTTTGCAGAACTCTCCTGTACTCTTTGGTGACCGTAGGTGATTCTATGCTACCTAAACCTAAAATCAGCATCTGGGAGAGCATACTGAGTTGATCTCATCCAAGACAACCTACGATTTTCTTTATTAATTCCTTATTTAGCTGAACTCTAAATATTATTAAACATTTGCTTATGAACTGCCAGAGCACCATGCTGTTCAACAGATGAGGTTGGTGTGTTTTAATTTTATGCACTCTGAACGTGCTTAGTTTAGCTCCTTCTCTGCACTCCACATTCTTTTAAATTCCAGATATTGGAAAGAGTTTTCCCTTATAATCCAAGGCACAGATTTTCTTAATTTTTTTCTGGTGGGGGGCAGGGGATTGATTTGGGGACATGTGTGAAAGTTGGAGGATTATAGGGGTGGAATGGGTTATGACACATTTTCATTTGCAGCTGCTACGACTCCCTAGCCTTAATCCAGCCCAGAACTCAGCGGAAACTTAACACCACTCTGGTGACCCTGGAATTGCACCAGAGTCTGAAATCACCAAATAAGGTAAGTCATTTGTCATTTGAGCCATAAATATTTACATCCACTAGTGACAAATGTATAAAGAGTGTGGAGTGACTGTGTAATTTCAGCTGCCCTCCTCAAGCCTGTCAATAGTTTCTCTTATCTCTTGAAAGCCCCAATGACTGACTTCTGCTAGTTGAATAAGAGTGCACTCTGCAGCTTGTTAACCTGCTTTAATTGTTCATTATGACCACATTAGTCACCTAGAAAGTTTTTATTTTCCATTGAAATTTAGGGCCCATTACACACATTTGTTGGGACTGGAAACCATTCAGCCCCCTCCTGGGTCTCCCTCATTCCATCATATGTTCTATCCCATTGTTACTAAAAATCCAAGAGATTATCCCATTTTTTTCTTCACTTTACTGAACTAAATAATTCAGCGTTGTTCTCCCTCGCATACCCCCACTCCACCCCGCCTGTATATAAGTGACTTAGGAGCTTAAGTCTTAATAATATCTCTAAGTAATTCTTAGACATAGACTGATAGTTCCCAAACCTTAAAAAGTGACCATACCACAAAGTGCTTATAATGTAAAAGTATTTTCCAACAAGCACCTAGAAAAATCTTTCAAATCGTATGAAACTGAAACTGATTCAGTCTAACCTAATGAGCCTGAAACTGATCATGTAAAGCACATCCTGTTTTACTCTTCTATTAAGATGTGGACTACTAAGAAAAGTACAAAATCAGTTAAGATCATGCTATTGGTCTTTCAGTCACTAAATCATTATGTTGAGCTTGCATTTTTATATATTTACCAAATAAAGAACTGCAAGGCTCAGAGTGATAAACACATATTTAAATGAATTTGAAATATGAGAACTGATAATATTGAAAAGTTTGGATAATTCAACTTTAAAAGACCTATTTTTTTTTCTTTTGCTGTAGGAATATGTTAACTGCTATTGACTAACTAACTGCATATATACCTTTGTCATTAGGTATAACCTCAAAGAAAAATGGCTGTAGATATCCCTGAAATGCTATAGTGGTTTGGTGGCTGAAATTCAATGCTTAATTGATAACTAGATTTATCAGCCTCTGTAGGATTTTTCCTGTTGGGAGAATTTGGGTTTTGCAAGAACTTAAACAGCCTCAGAAACAACTTGAGTTGATAACTTGCAGAAATGTGAACCACACCTGAAAAGAAAGACTCAACTATCATGATCTCTTAAAAGTTTTCTAACACTCCAGCTCAATAAGGGCTACACTTTTCTTGCTCCCATACCGTCTTATTTATGTTCCCATTACAGCACCACACTGGAATTTGAGCTCCTTGATGAAGGAGTCTGTTGGTTTGTTACAAAAATCTCTAAAATTCAACACAATACTTTTCAGATAATTTGAGCCCAAAAAATACTAATTGAATAGATGAATGAGAAGGGAAGTTTAGAAAGAGAAACAGGAAAGGATCTCAAGAGAGGGAGTGTTTTATCTTTAAAAATTAGAATTGGCAAGTGTCTGGAAATTAGCCCTTTCTTCTCATCTTTCTTATTGGTGCCTGCTTTTGTGTGTGTGTGTGTGTGTGTGTGTGTGTGTGTGTGTGCCTGTACATGATAGCAACCGATTAGGACAGCTCTAGTTTTAATGTAGCAGTGACTCAGAGAAGATTAAGTAAGCTAGCTTAGACTGCAGAGAAACAGAACTGACTTAAGGAGACTTGTATTTGTATCCTTAAAAATTATTTGGAATCTAGACATCCAAAGTTAACAGCCATGTACACAAAATAATTTTCAGTAACACATGGCTGCCATCCAGGGCTGAGAGCATAACTCACCTCTAGTGTACAATTACCTATTGACCTCCTGTTTTGCTTTCAACTTTCCAAATATTCAGAGCCCTTCTAATGCTTTTTAGCTGAACAAAGTTCTTCCCTTACCACTGGTGCTTACTATCCTTAATGCTTTCAAATGATCTCTTCTTCCTCTCTGCCCAGCAAAACTCCCGTTACCGTAATTACTTATTTTCAGCTTGACATTCATGTGATTATTAAAATAATTGTCACTATGACTTACAGATTTCATCTTCCCAGGATATTTGCTTTTAAAAGGTGGAGTTTTCTAGTCCAAACTAATTTCCAAGTGCTCAAATATTTATATGAGAAGAGATATTTTAATCAGAATGACTTCTGGTGGCTCTTTTCTACACAGCCCTCCCCTGACTAGGCACCCACTCCCATAATCATTCAATAACCCCACCTAATAGTACAATATAGAAGTCAACATTGTTCAGCTTCATCTGGTCATACTCTGCATTTCCTTAGGTTTTTTTTGGCAAGTGGCTTTTTACCCTGAAATCTCAGTAGAAAAAGATTATAGTTAGACAAATGCAACAAAGCTTAAAAGGGTCATCATTCAAAATAGGAATCACAATGGATAAGTCTTTGGTGTCACAGCCAACATTCCCCAGAAGCAGACAAACTAAGAGTAAGACCTAAGACTTGTGTGAAATCGTTTAGCCTCTTCCTTATCATTTTCTTATCTGTAAAGTGGGAATAAGTGTTGTTATTTGGATTCAGAAAATAATATATGTGAAAGTGCTGAGTCAACAAGCATCTAATTAATAGATCTAAAACATTGCTATTAGCAATCAATAAACACCTAAATAAAACACTTAACATTTGTTATTCTTGAGCCAATATTTTCTCCTATGAAGAATGAGTTCTGAGAAAAGAAGGCATCTTATTAATCTTTTTTTGCCTTTACAATACAATTTAGTGTTAAGATTTCAAAATAAGAATCAAATTAATTTTCCATCTTTGTTCTGCCTCATACACTTATTTTGCTTTACTTTTTTAGAGTTTGGGAATAAATACTAGAAGGTAGTATATGTAAGATATATGAAGAACTCATAAATTAGTTGGTGCACAGAACTCCCTAGTAATAATTGAAATCCCTCAAAGCCAGCCTTAATGGTGCTTTTTAAACAAATAGACCATGGGAATCTCACTGAGCCTTGGTATTCATACTGTATGAAAGGGGTACTTCAACCATTTATTCAAGAAATACCATTAAGCACATTTTATATGTTTAGCATCAGTGATGAAAAATATAAACTCTGCCCCTGCCCCTGAGGGTTGACCTGCCCTGTCTATCACTAAAGAATTTTGTGAAGATGAAAGTAGACATATAAGAATGTGATTCAGCAAATGAAAAACTATCAGTAGATAAAATTAAGTCATCACCATGCAAAAGGCTACTTATAAGGATGGTAAACAGTGATGTTTAATATTCAGTGAACATACAACCAAAGGAATAGGCTTTAAATGTCTTAAAGAGCTTGCCAAGAGGGTCTATGAAAGTTCTGTCTCGTGTGTGTGTGTGTGTGTGTGTGTTTGTTTGTTTTAATAAACAAAGACTTAAACGCCAAAAAGTGGGCAGGAAGACTACTTAAATTTCTTCCTGCTTTTCCTTTCTGTGATCCTATGACAGGCAGATGGTGGTAACAATAGCTGAATATTACATTGAAAATTAATGGTACCCTGTCTTTATTTTATCTGAAGGTGCTCTAACCAGAATCTTTGTAAGTAGTCACCTGCAATTTAAATAAAGCCATTTCAGTTAATTTCTTTTGAACTTAAAATCTCTGGGCATGTACAATGACAAATTCCTGTTTATGAAACCTGATTTAAATGATGATACATTAGTAAACTAGATAGTAATTTATGTTAATAAATTTTCACTGCCTTAAATTTCAATGAAAGAACTTGCAATTGAATATTAAAGTGCTGAGAAAAATTATGTTTGGGCACTTGAATGAGCAAAAAATGACCATATGCCATTTGGTTTGAGTCATACATTTTGTGTTGAAATTAGGTTCTGAGTGAGTTGTTTGCAATAGTTGCAGGTTTTCCATTTGCAAGAAGGCAGATTTTTTTTTAATTTCATCAATATCCTTTCTTTCCTTATTGCCCTTGAAAGGCCCTAACAGTTCTAGTTACACGTGTGTGTATAATGTTTCTACACTGAGTTGATTCATTATATTGTCTCAAGCTTATTTCTGACAAGACTTCTACCTGCTTTAGTACACTGGAAACCTGTTCTATGTGACTTGAGAGAAAAAAAAAAAAACTGTGGATTAGAGTGTCATGAAGAAAACATATTGCATATCCCGAAACACCTAATAAGGTTGAGGCTTAGAGGGTTCTCGAAAATATTAGTGACACAAGAAATGTCTTTGGGAATATCTTCATCTTATATAAATGGGGTTTTTTTCCTGAAGTGCTTCATTATTTGTGTATTATGAACTGTTCATAGGACTTGGCTTAGGTCCTCTCCTTCAGGCACTTTCGTCTCCAGTGACCTCTTAAAGCGGTCTTAGCACATTCACAGGGCTTTTCATTGCAGTCCAGCCTGTTTGTAAAAATGATCCATCAATATCATGTTCAGATGACAGACTATGTAGAACCTGCCTTGCTTAAGCAACCTGTCTAATGCTGAGAGTGTAGAATTCTATCCAGGAACGACATCTTGAATGAGTTTGGGTTGGGGCATATTGTATTCTTCTTCAAAACTATTTTTTCTTCTTTTCAGACATTTCCTTGCTTTTACAAGGCTGTAAAAATAGGAACACATTATTCTTTCCTTGGAAATGATGCTGGCCCCAGTTTTGCTCTTCTCTGGGGTGCAAGATAATTAAATCTTCATGCAAAGAAGGAAATGTTTACAAAGTCATGATTTTGATGTCATATACTATATTCAACCCCAATATCTGTGACAGCCCATCCAACCTCTCCTTCTTAAAATCAGTCAAATTATCTGAGCTGACATTTATGGGGGCTGTCATTTATAGGACTTCATTGTTGTTTTCTGCAATAACATGTAAAGGAGTTCTCCAAAAGGCAGTTTCACAACTGTTACCCACATTCTGACTGATTCCTATACTTGCAGGAGAATACATGACTAATTAGACTGAATTAAAAATAGCCAAGAAAGCTGTCAGTGACAGATATATATTACTCCATCTACTAGTTCTGGTCCAGATTCTGAAGATATAGCATACTCTCCTCCCTTTTGCAGCCCTTAATTGAGCTTCAAGTTAGTTTTATGTATTTTTGAAAAGTATTAATCGTTCCCCCCAAAACACTCACTTTTTCTTCTTTTTAACATTACTATTCCACTAGTAATCTTTTCCTCTTTCAGGGTAGGCTGAGCTGACACACAGCATGTGCCTTTTTCCCTAGATATGAGGCTGTTGAAAGGGGTCTGATCATTCATTTTTTGCCTTCAGTACTCCTCACTGCATACCCTAAGTCAGCTTATGTTTTTAATAGTCAAAACACAAACAGTTCCCCCAAAATATGACTTCATATTCTGGGAAATTGAGGAGAACATCCAGGAAGAATATAAAATATTGCTTGCCACACGTCTTTGTAGTCCACAGTAATCCCAACCTCTCATTCTAGAGGGTGGATGGTTTAAACAGCTTACTTGTTTGTCAAACTTGCAAAGACTGACTCCACACTTGGATATGTCCTTGTGCAATGCCTATGAGTATATTACTCACTATAATTACATCTATTTTTTTAAAAACAATCTGTATGCCAAGCCTTGAATTATATATATTCAGAATTTCATCTATTGTTAATGCTCTCAACAGCTCTATGAGGAATGAACTATTACTTTCCCTATTCTACAGTTTTTTAAACTGAGGCTTAAAGAGATTTTATTTTTCTAAGATAAGAGAGCTAAAACATAGCTAAAAGAGGACTATGTAGGCCAGTTTCTTCTGCCCCAAAAGGCCTATGATCTTAAATGCTTTATTGCATTGCATCCTTACAATCACAAGGTAGGAAAGACTGATTTTTAAATCATCACTTTATAAATGATGAGAGTAGATCTTATGAGGTAGTGCTTGTTCCTTATTATTTAACAGCAGTCTCAGGATTCTAATGTGAAGTCTTCCAACCTTCAGTCCACATTCTGAGCAGTAAGTCCTCTAGTGATAACAGCAGATCCTTGAAATAATCATGTTAAAATACATTATACAGGTAATGTTCAGGTTTCATATCTGTCTGCTACCTTGTACCTCACCTAACAACTAATCAACCATTCATCATTTCTCACATAGTAAGATACAAAATCCTGAAATTCAAGAGTAAAAATAGCTTGAACCCACTTTACCTTGGAGTTTCTGTCCTACTTCATTTCTACACAAATACTCCTATCTATCATATTCCTTTACTTTCATCTTACAGAAAAGCCTGTGTGCATTTTTCATTGTACAGATACTCCTGTTTGCTCCTCTATTTACTTTTCTCCAATTCTAAGAATTATAATTATCGTTATGTTCCAAAGGAGGTAACTGAGGTTTGTAGAGGTAAATTGTTTGAGTAATTTAAATTGTAACTTCCTTGAAGAAGGCAGTGGAGAGATCATAAGTCTGGACATAAGAGAGAACGAACAACAGATCTTCACTCTGAAAATTATTTATGCAAATTTGGTCAATTTCTTCCATTTCTCCTCCTTTGAAAAATTGGAGTAACAATATCCAACCCAATGAATTGGAAGGCTCAAATGTGATAATGTTAGAAAAACGCCCAACACATAGTAGACTCAAAAATGTTTAGTTTTCTTTTCCTTTATATCCCATAAAATTGCCCCAAAAGAGTTTGCTGTTAGCCACAACATTTTTAATTCAAGGGTTTGTTAAGATAGAGAGGAGTCTGAGTAAACTGTCTTTTGACTGACACTTAAAAATGCTTAAAGTCTGTTGAGTGATGTGGATTCAAAATGGAATGAAGCTGTTTAGAAGCAATGTAAAGTTCAGCCACTATGGAAAACAGTTTGGAGATTTCTCACAGAACTTAAAGCAGAACTGCCACAACCCACAAATCCTATCACTGGGTATATACCCAAAGGAATATAAATAGTTCTACCAGAAAGACACATGCACCCATATGGTCATTGCAGGATTATTCATAATAGCAAAGAGATGGAATCAACCTAGATGCCCATCAGTGGTGGACTGGTTAAAGAAAATGTGGTACAATATACCATGGAATACTATGCAGCCATGAAAAAATGAAATCATGTTCTTTGCAGCAACATGAATGGAGTGGGAGATAATTGCCATAGGCAAATTAATACAGGAACTGAAAACCAAACACTGCAAGTGGGAGGAGGGAGAGGATGTTCCCTATTATTTAGTAGCAAAACTATCAGGTACCTATCGAGCACTGTGCTCACTACCTGGGTGACAAAATCATTTGTACACCAAACCACAGAAATGCACCCCTAAATTTAAAGTCAAAAAGAAAATTTTAAAAATCTCCACTTTTCACAATGCCCTCACACTAAACCATTCCCTTATTTCTTCATGAAGGACTCTCACTCTGGAATGTAACATTGGAAAGAAGAGAGAGAAAGAGAAAGGAGTTACCTGATGAAAGCACAGACCTTTATTTGTAACCATGAGGAATCTGGGGTGTGTCATTAGGGTTCAGGCCGGAGAGCTTTTTTAAGGCACCATCTTCAGACACTGTTCCCTGTAACACAGTTTTGTTAGATGATAATAGAGACTGGATTTGCATTATAATAAAGTTGTTTATACTATACCATACTTCAAAATTTTAACAACCATATAAGTTAAACATTCAAAATTTCAGTGGATAGTGTTTGACAGAAAGACAGGAGGAAAAATATCTAAATCACAAAGCTTTCAATTCCCATATTTTAAGTTTTTGACGTATTTTCTTAGACCTGTCTCTCAGCCAACAACAATAATAGTGGCAATGAACTGTTATAGCTCTCTTATAGTGAGCACCACTGTCCCGTTCATAAAGAAGAAACTGAGGTTGAAGGATTGAAGTGTGTTTCATGGTCTCAGTGAATGAACTGAATTGTGCCAGACACTAGAAAATGTGTTCTCTTTCTTTTCTAAATCAAAGCAGCATTCTGGTTATATGATAACATCCTTATCTGCAATCTCTGCCTCTCAGTCTTGATAACCACAGAAGGAGATGATATTTTTTTCTCTCTATGTGAAATCCATTTAATACTTACAATTCTTGTATAAATTTTATTAAGTAAACTTCCTTGTGTAAGAGACATAGGGATATTCAGAAATCATTTCCTAAAAAATTATTTTACCAGTAATTTGTAAAGGTTGCTGGGTTGCTAAGCTATGGTTAAGGCATTACTAAGAGTTGTGTTGTTTTGAAATGAAATTAGTAAAGTGGAAAATTACTCCCTATTCAGTTCTAGTTACTCAGGTCACCAACTATATGGTTTCCTCAGTGCCAATTTTTTTCCCTGCGACTTTATGGTATATGTTGAGCTTCAAGGATAAATGGAAACTTTACTAAGTGACTGAACTTGACTTTTCCAAGATAGAGAGTGGCTTGTGTATCTGTCAGGGTAGGCTAGGTTTTGCTGTGGTAACAACGCCAAAAGCTTAATGATCTGACACAATAAATAGATTTTCTACTCAGGCTATGTGATCAAAAGAGGTCAGCAATAGGACTCTGTTCGTTATAGCAATCCAAGGGACCCCCATCTCATAGATGCTTCAGCCTCAGTGCTTAATGCCACAATGGTATGCTATGTGCTGAGTGGAAGGGTGCATGGATGCATGGCGCATCACACATTGGCTCTTACACCTTCCCCCTGGGCGAGACCTCCATCACTTCTATTCATTGTTTCACTGGCCAGAGCAGACCTCATGACCATGCCTAATTTCAAAGAAGGAAGGGAAGTACAATCCCTTATTTGCCTGGAGGAGGAGATCTGGATTATATATAAATAGCCCTAGTGCTCACCATAGCAGGCATTCCAGCTTCACTTTCCTGATGGTTTGAGATCATTTGCTTGGCTTCTATGATAAAGAGAGGTCAACTCATTCACATCAGAAGAGGCTGAACTCCTCTGTGCCTAGTCCATAGGTGGCTGGCCTTCAACTTTGTGTAAGCTGCCATGGCTTAATCATCTTGCTTAGGATATGAACTTGTTTCAACTCTTTGTACAAACTCTCTGTGAATGAAAACAAGTAAATCTTATGTATTGGTAGAGAGATGCTAAAGTTACCTTTGGTAAGATGCTTGGTAAATGTCAGTTGTTTAGGCCCCATGAATTTCTCCTTATTTCATCCACTGCACTTCATTTTGACTGGCTTGCAAGTAATAGGATGAGCATGAAGACTAGAATTGCTTTCCAAATTTGAGAACTGCCACTCATTATCTTTTTAGTATATACTGTCTTCTTTCTCATGGAAAAGATGAAGGTAAGATCTAGTGATAATTACTTAAGCTATTTTAGGAGTAGTTGCTGGAATAATTTTCTAAATTCAAATACTGCAAATATTTGAGTTTTGGCGTTGTTACCAAAGGTTGCTGGGTTGCTAAGCTATGGTTAAGCTATGGTTAAGGCATTACTAAGAGTTGTGTTGTTTTGAAATGAAATTAGTAAAGTGGAAAATTACTCCCTATTCAGTTCTAGTTACTCAGGTCACCAACTATATGGTTTCCTCAGTGCCAATTTTTTTCCCTGCGACTTTATGGTATATGTTGAGCTTCAAGGATAAATGGATTTCTCAAAATTTAAAGTCTTATTAAGAAATATGTACATTACCCACTGTTTTTAATGCATCATTTTGGTTTGAGATCTGAGGACTGATTGTTATATACAAGCTTCTTCTGAAACACGTCAGCCATCTTAATGTAATTTTCTGTAAATTAATTGTTGTATCATTAGATAATGTGCTGAAGAGTACAGCAACATCATAAGAAATGGCATAAAGTCTTAAGCGCTTACAGGGGTTGTCATTTTTTTTCATATTCTGTAAAAATAATACCTATGCTTAATTCCTTGCCACCATCCGTTCTGTCAATTTGAATTGCAGGTGACACTCAGTGATTAAAATTTTTAAGTGCTGACATTTTTATATTCTAATTTCAAAATTCATTGATATATATTTGCTGAAATTGATGTGTTAGCCTTGCTTATTTGAGCCAGCTGGTCCAACATAGAAATGTTTTTTTGAAGATTTTAAAATACCAGGCTTAATAAGTTCTTTAACTACTTTTTCACGTTTCATTAAATTACACTTGGAAGTGCCTGCTGATTAGCCACTTCACAGAAAAAGAGAAGTTAAAGTTATTAAAACATCTTCAATGCCTTAGAGGAAGTATGTTATTTAGAGAAATAACAAAAACTGAATTGCTTATAATTTTACTCATTGAATGTTGTCCTCTTTCCATCCGCCTTCCTTCAATAGTACTGTAAGTACAAAAAAATCTTGTACTGCACTTAAAGGATTTTGTTCTTTATTCTTGTGTATTTTTTAAATGCTAATAGTCCACATCTAAATATAATTTTTTGTGTACTGAGAATATGTTCTTAGAATTAGCTTTATAACATATACCACATCCTTATTACTTGGCATTTTTAGACATGAGAGGAATCCCATGTATACCAACATGTATTATCAATTTTCAAAAAATTAGAACAGGAAGAACTTTAAGCTTTAGACTTCACATAGTGCAATTTCTCTTTAATGATTCAGAAAGAATTTAAGGATTAAAATGTCACGTGGTCAATATTATAAACTTAATTTGTCTTCAATACTTCCTTATTTTTAGAGATACCAAATGAATAGCACACTCAATCAACTGTAATGTATTCATTTTAGGAATTCTAAATTAGAGAAGTAATTCTAAAAATGTGGCCCCTAGACCAGAAGTGTCAGTGTCATCAGATAACTTTGAGCCTTTCTCCAGACCTACTGAATCAGAACCTGGGGATGGGGCACTGCACTCTGTGTCTATCAAACGCTCCAAGTGATTCTGTTGCAGATCAATTTGAGAGCCAATGATTTAGAAATTTACTATGGACTAAAAGAAACATAAGCTGACAAACTTGATCCTTGGTTTTATTGACTAGAGGGTAGCAATGCCAGGTATTGGGCAGTGCCTGTAGGGTAAAGTATGGGTCTTAAGTCACAATAAATTTGGAAGGAAAATTCTTGTCTTCAGTAAGGTCATCAAGGCCTCCACAAGTAACGTAATTGCTGATTAAAATTGTTATGAACACATAACCACAAAACAATCTCTTCAGCTTGGTTTGGCTTTAGTTTTAAGATATCCCAGATGGGTGGGAGTAATTCCACGGCTTTGGTGGTTACAGATTCCCTATGTTGCTGAGGAGGTTCACTTGGATTTCTCTGGCATGAAATAGGGGGTGAGGAAATACCCAAGGTTTTTAAAGATTTGAACTAAGGACAATTGCAGGCATTATAAAGAACATTAATTGAGTGTAATGTTACCACATAAAATACAAGATGCTGTGTTAAATTTGAATTTAAGGTAACCCACAAATAAATTCCTTAATATGAGTATGTCTGATGACATATTTTGAGTGTACTTGTT